>NC_056745.1:1392962604-1393272604 GCF_019279795.1 Protopterus annectens | reverse complement strand
TGAACACTGGCGCACAGCAACAGTGGTCCCACTCCACAAAGGGGGAAATTCTACTGACCCTGGTAACTACCGCCCCATAAGTCTGACCAGCCTGGTCTGCAAGGCTATGGAAAGAATCATCATGGAACTCATAAATGGCGATATTGGAGATCTGCAGACCCTTGATCCCACCCAGTTCGGTTTTGTAAAAGGCAGATCCTGCCTCTTAAACCTGGTTGACTTCTTCGAGACAGTCACTAGTGCCATCGACGAGGGCAAGGCTGTCCACACTGCCTACTTGGACTTGGCTAAAGCCTTTGACACGATACCACACTCTGGCATCATAGACAAGCTCAGCAGCCTAAATGTAAATCCATATGTCACAAGATGGGTAGCAAACTAGCTAAAAAACAGAACCCATAAGGTCAAAATTGCTGGAGCCATGTCAGACTTAAAACCAGTCACGAGTGGTGTCCCACAGGGCTCAGTCTTGGGACCACTCTTATTCGGCATTTACTTCTCGGATGTGAAAGCAAATATGGGAGGATGACTGCAAACTGGGTGCCATAGTTGATTCACCTGCTGACACACACATCCTACAGAAAGGTCTCACTGAAACGGACAACTGGTGCCGGAATCATGGCCTCAAACTTAACGCCAAAAAATGTATAGTCATCCCCTTTGGGAAAAACAAAGTACCCACAAATTATCACATAGACAATAACCCACTGAGTACGGAAGAAGTAATCAGAGACCTGGGGACTCAAGTCGATAGTGACCTCTCCTTTGACAACCATGTTGCCAAAGTGGTCAGAAAGACATTTTACCTTGCCCATCTCATCATGAAGGGATTTTCATCCAGATCAAAGGAGGTCATTGTACCTCTATATTCTTCACTTGTCAGGCCCATGATTGAATATAATGCTCCATTTGGGATGTATCTCACCCGGCACATGCAACAACTGGAAAGACCCCAGAAGTACCTCACCAAGAGTATCATGGGTCTCAAACATGTGCCTTATCCAGCTAGATTAAAGAAACTCCAGCTCTATTCAGTAGCATACCGCCTGCTCAGAGGTGATTTGTGCCTAACATATAGGGCCATGTCCAACCAAGAACTGATGGACATGCTCCATCTCAAAAAATCCAGATCCACCAGAACCACGCTGAGCTAAAGATTTCAACCTCTGCACAAATATGAATAAAACATGCTGGAGGGATAGATTCATAACACAGAGGTTACCCGCACTCTGGAACAAAATCCCAGTTCATGTGAGACAGAGCCCTTCATTGGCACTGTTCAAGAAAAATCTCGATGCATGGATGGGAGATCGTAAGTTTACCCCGGGAGTCACCTCAGTGTCACTACTAGACAGAGGTAAAGTTTACTAAATAATGGGGTCCCACATGTGTCACTACTAGAGAGGCTAACTATATAATGGTGGCGTAAGCCACATCATTGTTGGCTAGGCTTGTAAATGCCCCAGGGCAGATAGCCTAGTACACTACTATGAAACTATGAAACTATATATAAAATGTATTATACATATATTTATATATATATATATATATATATATATATATATATATATATTTGTATTATACATACATATATATATATATATATATATATATATATATATACATATATATATATACATATATACATATATATATATATATATATATACATATATATACATATATATATATACATATATATATACATACATATATATATATATACATATATATATATATATATACATATATATACATATATATATATATACATATATATATATATATATATACATATATATATATATATATATATATATACATATATATATATATATATATATATACATATATATATATATATATATATATATAGTATGTGCAGCGGTAGCGTCGCCTCACAGCAAGAGGTTCTCCAGTTCAATTCTTGGCTGGGGTGCCTTCTGTGCTGAGTCTGCATGTCCTCCCTATGTTTGTGTGGGTTTCCTCCCATGTTCAAAGACATGCATCTGAAGCATTTCTCCCTGGCCTTCTGCTTAAAATTGGCTTAGTTCCAAGTCGGATTTTCCCAGTTAACAAATGATGTAAAATGACACACACACACACAGACACACACACACACAGACAGATACACCAGAAAGCACAATCGTATGTTAATTCAAATGGGTTCATGGACAGGACATATATTCTAAAGAACAAAACACTTAGCACTCTGGTCTTGCTGATATTCCCCTTTTATTCACACTTCATTTTCACAGCAAAGGCCTCATCACTGGGATTTGAGATTGGAGTGTTGTAGTTAATATGTGTGCGCATGTGCATGCTCATATATATCATCATGTATTGACACTTGGCACCATCTGTATTAATGCAAAAGAATTATTCTAAGTATTTCATTTTAGAATTTAATTTCTTATACCCAAATGGTCATCATTAGGACTGCATAACAATGTGATTTTGTTTTTCAGTCTCTTCAGTTTGTTCTTTTAATCCACTTTGTGTCATAATACGACACAGCCTAGTTAGTCCCTTTAATTTTATATATAGGTTACACATATTTTTATGAACCAGAAGAGAAGTTGTGAACAATAACTAATAAAGAATTGAAGGATTTTATCTGGGACAGGAATAGGGCAACAGTCAAGAGAGAGATGTTCATCCTTCAAATAGAACAAGGTGGTTTAGGACAACCTGATTTGAAGAGATACTTCAGAGCTATACAGTTAGGGCTCATATACATAACACAAGCAAAAGCTATAATTCAGAGTGGAAAGGGATGATGATGAAGCAGGGTGAAAATTTAAAAAATAAGGAGAGACTGGGATTTTTGATGCAGATCCTTAAGAATAACAGCTACACAGAATATTACATTCATAAAGTAGCCGAAAGGATTAAGCCAAGACAAGAATGGAGAAAGGAGATTTTGCTGAAAGGGAGGATTCTCAGCTTCTTTCTGGAAGCAGTGTCAGTGTTTGTCACAGATTACTTTGTTTTGTGCTAACTGTAAGCTGCTTAAAGTATTTCATAGCGAATTTGAATTTTTTTCTATAGACTATAGGTAAACAGTAACATTTTCTTAGTATCCTTAGCTGTAGTATTTAAAACAATTTTATGCCCTCCTTCACATTCTCAGGTCACAATTCAGTTACTGGTGTACACCGGAGAAGAGCTGGTATATAGTTTAGCTGTGTACAAAAGCCCTGAATGACTTACAAAATGTATACAGAATGAGCCAACACCATGTATGTGGTCTTATCCCATTTTGTAAGCATTTTACTCCATGCACAGACTACATAAACAACCCCAATCCCTACAATCACATGCCATCTAATAAGCCACCACCGCTGCAGTACTGTCTGGTACCACTAGGGTAAACTATGTCACAGTAACTGCGTGCAACACAACAAAGATGGACTTGCCGAGCACTGACCCTTCCTCCCTGCTCATATGTTCAGTGCTATGTTTTGTCAAAATTCAAAAACACACCTGTTTTGCAATTTAGGAAAACCCCAACTGTCAGCAGAGCTCCCTAAGATGTAGGCACACCTGCTATCTCAGGTCTTGCCCTCTCAGTACAATGTCAGCCAATGGAAGCTTGTACACTACTAGTGTCCATCATTTTCATATTATGGAAGCAAACCTAGTAAGGTCATCATGCCTTGACTGTGATATCTTTATAAATCCGTCAGTCATGATGGTGGAGCACAGCAACAGGCACCTATGTACAAAGTTATGCTAAGATATTCTGTACTGTAGTGTACTGCTCTGCCATACAATGCAGCACAGTACAATACAGAAACTATCTGGCTCTCAAGGTGGGTGGTAATGAATGAATTAGGCATAACTGTGCTTTTAGCATAATTTTGTACAGTGATGTAAATGCTGTGCTGTGCACAGTTTATATACTCTGGAGTCCCAAAGCTGTTACTAGTGTTAGGCTGAGGGATATTTAATAAATGTCTGTCCTTATAAATGATGTGGGGTTTGACAGGAATGAGGTCACAGTGTGAGTGGCATGACAGGTAGCACAAAAACCTTTGGTGCGAAAGGATGTGGGTTTTATTCCTACACCATGCATATCAACTGCAGACATTGCAGTGGAACATAATGGGGGTGCTACACTCCTAAGTGTACCATCCTTCAGATGAGATGTTACACCAAGGTTTCATCCTACACTGTAGTGTAACATAATAGGAGTGCTGCACTACTGAGTGTGCCATCCTTCAGGTGAGACTTTGAATTGAAGCCGCATCTGCTTGAATTGATGGTAGCTCAGGTGGATGCAAAAGATCCTACGACACCTACTGAAAACAGTAGGGGAAAGTTCACCAATGCCCTGGACAACTTTTCCATAGTAGTATAAACATCACATTGGATCTCCCCATAAAAGAGGCTACTCATCATCATCTTTTGGCTGTTCCCATTAGGGGTCGCCACAGCGAATAAGAAGTTATGTACCTACCATAACGTTCCATGTTAGTTGTCTTCTCTCGCCTTCTTTCTTGCTTGATGGGTTCGGAGCCGATCCCTCGGCTCCGACTCGGCACTTGCTAAGCTCGAGAGTCACTTTTACCAGCTCGAGGCAGCCCCATATCCCATGATGCAAGGCGGTAAGTACCCAGATCTCGTTTGTTGACAAAGGGCAATAGCACCAAGCATAAAATACTTCCCAAAGGAAGAAGAAACTTACAGATGGAAAAAGGACCAGGTCTGAATGGTCTTTAGTATAATAGTTTCTTATACAAGGTCTGTCCAGGCCAGGGGGAAGGAGGGAGGGTCGAAGAAAGAAGGCAAGAAGACAACTAACATGGAACGTTATGGTAGGTACATAACTTCTTAATGTTAAGTTGTCAATCTCGCCTTCATTCTTGCTTGATGGGACCGCCCTAGCACCTCTATCCTGGGTGGCTCAATGGAACAAACTCTTGAGGACTGTAGAGCCAAAACTGGCTCTGTCCCTGGAGGCCAAGTCCAATTTGTAATGGGAAACAAAGGTGTGAGGAGTAGCCCAAGTGGCCGCTGCACAAATAGTGTCCAAAGGAAGTCTAGCTTGAAAAGCTGTAGAAGTAGCTAAGCTCCTAGTTGAATGTGCTTTAGGTTTTGAGCACAGCTGTTTTCCCCTGAGTATAAATTTCAGTGATGACCGAAGAAAGCCATCTTGACAAAGTCACTTTAGAAACAGGAAGGCCTTTTTATTATCCGCATAGGAAACAAAAAGTTGATCAGATTTTCTAAATTTTTTGTTCTGTCCAAATAATATCTAAGTTGACGATGGACATCAAGATAATGTAGCTTTTGTTCAGCTCTGTCTGAATAGTTAGGAAAAATACCGGAGATCAATGGATTGATTCAAATTGTTCTTTGAAGCGACCTTAGGTAAAAAGGTTGGGTTAGTTCTCAAAGATACTCTGTCTTTGTGAAAAACCAAATAGGGGGGTCGAACCGAAAGAGCATGAAGTTCAGACACCCTCCTGGCAGATGTAATAGCCACTAGAAATAACGTTTTCCAAGAAAGATATTTCAGGGAACAAGAAACAGCTGGCTCGAAGGGGGGAAGAATCAAGGATGTCAGCACTAAATTTAGATCCCACTGAGGAGGAGGATTCCTGATTAGAAGTTTTAGTAGGAAAATTCCTTTCCAGAAGGCCCTGCAGAGCCTATGGGACATAATATTATGATCTGCTATCCCGACATGAAAATTGGAAATAGCAGCCAATTGAACTCTGACTGTGGAAGAAGAGGAGCCTGCATGAAAAATCTCTGCTAAGAAGTCCAGAACTGCCTGAACAGGGGCAGTAAAAGGATCAATATTTTGGGCCTTAGCCCAATAAGAGAAACGTTTCCATTTGCTTGTGTAAATCCTCCTGGTAGAGGATTTTAGTGAAGCTACTATGATGTCTCTAACAGGGTTAGAGATCAAAGGAAGCCTGGCTAGGGAAGGAAGTGGAGCAACCATGCTGTGAGGTTGAGAGAAGGGATTGACCGGTGCAGCTGACCGGATTGGTGAATCAGTAGATCTGGCACTGGGTCCAGATGCCACGGCTGCACCAAAAGGTGATGATGGAGGAACGGGAACCAAACTTGTCGAGGCCAGTAAGGGGCAATGAGAATCAATTTGGCTCTCAAACGGTAGCTTTCTGGATCACCTGAGGGATCAGAGGAAATGGAGGAAGGCATAAAGAAGTCCCTGGGGCCAATCCTGGGTCAGAGCGTCTCTGGGGGATGGCCTGATAGAGGGAAGAGGCTGAAGAAGTCTGGACATTTGCTGTTTTGGGGAGTAGCAAAAAGATCGCAACATGGACCCCCATTCCAGAAAAATCTCTTCCGCTATAGATTGCTTGAGAGACCACTCGTGAGGCATGAGGATAGCTCTGCTCAATCTGTCCGCTATAATGTTGGTTTTCCCAGGGATATGCGTTGCTACCAGAAACCGATGAGATGAGATCGCCCATTGCCAAAGTCTGAGCGCTTCGACACAAGGGTAGGACTTGGTTCCGCCCTGTTTGTTGATATACCAAACTACAGACATGTTGTCTGTGTGGACTGCAATTGTCCCTACGGGAAGAAAGTCGTTGAGGGCTTGCAACGTTAAAAGCACTGCTCTCATCTCCAGGACATTTATGTGAAGATGGTACTCGAACGGTTGCCACGTCCCATGAACCATCCTGCCCTGATAATGACCCCCCCCACCCGATCAGGGAGGCATCCGTGGTGACAGTGGCTATCGGGGACGGAGGTACAAAGCACCTGCCTTGGTGAACCTGAGACGATGTGATCCACCAAGCAAGATGCTCTTTGCATGTCTGTGTCACCAGAATCTGGTGACGCATTGGAAGTTGCTGGTATGACCACTGTGTGAACAGCATCCACTGAAGAAGGCGCATGTAGAATCGAGCCAGGGGAAGAAGAGTAATAGCCGCAGCCATGAGACCTAATACCTTTAGAACCATTCTGGCCTGTATTTTCTTGCTGGCCAGAATGATCCTGACATGACTCTGAATGTCTGAAACTCTTTGTTCTGTAAGGGTAGCTGACATCCGAACAGTGTTTAAGTTTCGCCTATGAAGGTAATAGACTGGCAGGGCGATAAGGATGACTTTTGAAGTTGATTGAGATGCCCAAATGAGAACAAAGGTCTATTGTGTAATCCCTGGCTTGTATAAGCTGATGCCTGGTGGTGGCTGACAGGAGCCAGTCGTCGAGATACGGAAACACCTGGAATCCTTGACGTCTCAGGTGAGCCGTGACCACTGCCATGCATTTGGTGAACACTCTGGGGGCTGTAGTGAGACCAAAGGGCAGGGCTCTGAACTGGAAATGACTGGACCCCAGCCGAAAGCGGAGAAATCTCCTGGAGCGCCTGTGAATTTTGATGTGATAGTACGCATCCTGAAGATCTATTGAGCACATCCAGTTGTCCTTCTGTAAGAAGGGCAGAATCGACTGAAGAGTGACCATTCGGAATCTTGTCTTCCTGACAGACTTCTGCTGAGATCCAATATTGGTCTCCAGTCTCCCGTCTTTTTGGGGACCAAAAGAACCTTGAGTAGATTCCGGGCTCTGAATGGTCTATTGTAACTGGCTGAATGGCTCTTTTTTGCAGTAGTTTTGCGATTTCTGACTCTGCAATGTCCCTTAGACCGGGTGGTACATCTGGAAGGGAATTTGAGGGGAAAGGACTTTCCTCAAAAGGAATTATGTAACCCTTGGATATGATCGACTGTACCCATCTGTCTTGAGTGAGGGAATGCCAGGCTTCTGGGTACAGTGATAATCTTCCCCCGACTGCCTCCAAGGAGGGACAGCCGGGCAACACCTCAGGGATGCTGAAAGGGCTTGTCAGAGTGAGGCTCCCTGTTTCCCTGGTTCTTCGGACCCCCTCTGCCTCTAGAGCGCCTGTTATTGTTACCCCTCTGCCTCTAGGGGTAAACTGACCACGTGAATCCGGCGTGACTCCTTGGGATTTACGGAACCACATCTTCCCACCCTTCTGTCCTTTGGGATAAGGCCTAGAAGGGGTGGAAAAACGGACTCCAACAGCAGAAAGAGTCTTGCCGTCCTGCTCGCACCTGGTCAAGGTTTCCTTCACCTGAGGGCCAAACAAAGCTGACCCATCAAAGGGAGAATTTGTGAAGGACGCCTTAAAGGGATCCGCAAAATCACATAGCCGCATCCAGGCTTGGCGTCTAAGAGCCACACCTGTGCCTGCGGCTCTACTCGCCCCATCCGCAGCATAAGATATTAGCCGCATGGAGGAGTTTGCAATGGAATTGAGGGTTCCTAGCTGAGAAGCAATTTTTCTTGAGCCCCTGCAGCTGTAGGATCCTGAACTACTTCTCCCAGCTCCTTCAGGATATCCCTCTGGAGTCTGGTGAAGTGACATAGGTAATTCAGCGAACGCATAGCAAAGGTCGCTGAGGAAAACATCCGCCACCGTACCTATCCATGGTCCTAGAGTCCTTATTAGGAGGATGGACGGGCACGGAAGGATCTGCAAGTTCCTTTTGGTGGCCGCAGCCACCACCATGGCATCAGCGGGACACCCTTAGTAAGGAATTGTTTGTCGCGGGCAGTGATAAATTTTGAAGGCCTCCTAGGGACTGGCTCTACAGAGTCAGGAGCTGCCCACGCCTTCGGCAATCACCTGCATAAGGGGTCGAAAGGCAGAGACACCCAGGAGGTGGAGGGCCGAGATCCAAACGCCTCTAGGTATACTGACTCATCCTCAGAGGGATTGTTGGTGGGCCAGTTTCCCTCTGTTTCAGAAGTTCTAGGATGTCTGAGAAGGAGATATCCTCAGAGGGGATCTAGGGGATCCCTCTGACTCATCAAAGTCAGTATCAAGTGACAGACTCGGGGAGTCTACATGCTTCCTCTTACAAGTCCTCTTCCTAGGAGGATCTCCCGAAACATCAGGAGAATCCTCGGAAGAGGAAATTCCCAATGGGGAAACCTGAGGCGGAGGATCTCTGGGTCCTGTAGCAAGAGAAGTGGCAGAGATGTCAACAGGTACTATAGAGGGAGGAGCTACGGAACAGACTGCTGACTGATACCAGTGGCCAGTACACTCTTCAACACCTCGAATGCTCCCTCCCAGGCAGGTCCGAGAGAACCCGCCAAGAGCTAGGAACCCAGGGACCACCGAAGGGAAGTCTCGAGGCAGATGTCGGAGCCGAGCTCACCAAGGCCGAGGCTCCAAGGGGAAGAGCGGGTTCGGACAAGGGTCCGATGCCACTCACCCCTCGGAGGAGACCATGGAAGCCCGACCACCGAATCCTCTAAGGAAGGTCTCAAGAGGAGATAAGAGTAGAGGCTGAAGGAACAGAAGGGGGTATCCGTCCTCCAGCCGTAGCAGTAACCATTCCCGAAGACTCCAACTCCAAGCTCTGGGGTAGAGTTGAAGGAGGAACTGTAACGGGTGTGGACCAACAGTCGCCTGTTGAGACGGACTGTGTAACATTTGGGCCAGTACCTGTGACTTGAGTAATCTACTGACCACTCTCTCTAGGTCATGATCTGACAACCTGGATGACCTTGAAGATCGGCTCCGATGGCTCCGTTCCGATAGAAGAGGTGAAGCCGGAGCCGAAAGTATCGGCTCCAAGGAAGGAGACCTCGACCTCTTCCTGGAATGAGCCATCGGAGCCGATACAATAGATCCTGTCGGAGCCGACCTCGGAGCCGACAGGAAGCTCGATGTACCGGCCCCAGCCGGAGCCGATACAGCCACCAAAGTAACGGTGTCGGAGCCGACCGGAGCCGACACCGATGCCTGTGCCACATGGGTGTCGGAACCGATCGGAGCCAACATCGTGGTCAATACAGATTCGGCACCGATAGCCATCGGTGCCAAGGGCTTTGTTGCTAGAATCGCTCCAGCCGAGCCGATCTCGACTCAATACGAAGTCGGAGCCGAGGCCGCAGGCTTAGATACAGAAGCCTGGGCCTTGGAAGGTTTTGTTGATTTTGGTGGAGCCGACTTAGCCGGAGAGCCCTCCGCTTAAGAAGGCCCCTAAGAATCAGCTTATTTGCCTCCTGCAGGACTCTCTGGCTGAAGGAGTGACAAATAGCACAGGAGTCCTGCAGGTGAAGAGGGCCCAGACAATACAGGCAAGAAGTGTGACCGTCTGTCAGAGACATCTTCTGACAGCACGAGTCACACTTCTTAAAACCTGAGACCCTCTCCTTTGACATGGTGCTGAAAAACACACACACACACACCAGTCAAAATTAACTTAAATAAAATACCAAAAGGTATTCTATAAAACCAACACACACACCCTAACAGGGGGGGGGATGGGATATGGAAAAGATTGACTAACAAAAAATTAAAGGAGACAGGGAATTTCTGTCAGAAAAGGTACAAAATAAACTTAAAACTATCAATAAAAGGTTTTTGACTAAAAGGGGCTTAAATCTCACAAAGTGAACAACTTACCAGGAGCTGGTAAAAGAAGACCTCCTAAGCGAAGCGGCAAACGAGATCTGGGTACTTACCGCCTTGCATCATGGGATATGGGGCTGCCTCGAGCTGGTAAAAGTGACTCTCGAGCTTAGCAAGTGCCGAGTCGGAGCCGAGGGATCGGCTCCGAACCCATCAAGCAAGAATGAAGGCGAGATTGACAACTTAACATTCATCTGTTTCCATTTCTTCCTGTCCTCTGCATCATGCTCTTTCACACCAACCGCCTGCATGTCCTCTCTCACCACATCCATAAACCTTATCTTAGACCTTCCTCTTTTCCTCTTACCTGGCAGCTCCATCCTTAGCATCCTTTTCCAATATACCCAGCATCCCTCATCAGCACATGTCCAAACCAATGCAATCTTGCCTCTCTTGCTTTGTCTCCAAACTGTCCAACCTGAGCTGACCCCCTAATATACTGATTCCTAATCCTGTCCATCCTAGTCACACCCAGTGCAAATCTTAACATCTTTAATTCTGCGATATCCAGCTCTGATGCCTGCCTTTTTTTCAATGCCACCGTCTCCATCCCATATAACATAGCTGGTCTCACTACCCTCTTGTAGACCTTCCCTTTCACTCTTACTGGTACCAGTCCGTCACAAATCACTCCTGACACTCTTCTCCACCCATTCCACCCTGCCTGTACTCTCTTCTTCACCTCTCTTCCACACTCACCATTACTCTGAACTGCTGATCCCAAGTACTTAAACTCATCCTCCTTTACCAACTCTACTCCTGCATCCTCACCATTCCTCTACCCTCCCTCTCATTTACACACATATATTCTGTCTTAGGCCTGCTGACCTTCATTCCTCTCCTCTTTATATTTCCACCTCTCCAGGGTCTCCTCAACCTGGTCCCTGCTCTCACTACATATCACAATGTCATCTGCAAACATCATAGTCCACGGGGCCTACTGTCTGATCTCATCTGTCAACCTGCCATCACCACTGCAAATAAGAAAGGGCTCAGAGCTAATCCTTGATGTAATCCCACCTCCACCTTAAACGTATCTCTCACTCCCACCGCAGTCCTCACCAATGTCACACTACCCTCGTACATATCCTATACCACTCTTACATACTTCTCTGCCACTCCCGACTTCCTCATACAATACCACAACTCCTCTCTCGGCCCCCTATCATATGCTTTCTCTAAGTCCACAAAGACACAACGCAACTCCTTCTGACCTTCTCTGTATTTCTCGAACAACACTCTCAGAGCAAACATCGCATCTGTAGTGCTCTTTTCTGGCTTGAAACCGTACTGCTGATCACTATAGAGGCTACTAACCTAGTGGAACTACAGATTGGACCACCAAATAAGAGAAAAAGGTGCACTTTTTCAAGGAGTGCACAGAAAGGGAGGACAAGGCAGTTTCTGAAAACACTGCTGCTGAAAAGGAGGAAAGGAACAATGGCCAGTATCAAAATTAGGGGACACAATATAGAAGGAAAGAGAAAGCAACACAAAAGGGTGGTAACAAGCCTGAAATGACAACCAGAGAAGGCAGGTGATGTGGTGTTACAAAATAAGTCTGGCAGTATACAGGAAAAGGGATGCTGAAGGTAAGAGATTCATCTGACAAAGGGTATATGGGGAGTAGTGATAACACACACAAACCAGCTTATGGTGGTTTGTACAAAGTCACAACTAAAAAAGCATAACCAGACCAAATATCTGCCACCAAAAGGACCACATCAAAAACACGATTTCAACAAATTATTTTGCTCTTCCGTCTTCATGTACAACTTCATCAGAATGATGCACTCGGTATTAATTGCCTTTTCAGCTTTATATTCTAATGAAGTTTTACAAATATCCTCCTCTTAAATCAAAATTAATACCACTGGAGACTAAAATAGAAACTTTTTAAAACTAGCATATCTTTTAACATGCCTGCACAGATCACTGATTTCCATTTTCGGTCTAACAGCATATAGGCGTTCATATAGTCATTGTTTAAGAAATGTATTAGGTTTTCCTAAATGAAAATCTGCATGTTAAACATTTTGCCTAACAGACAATCTTGTAATTGTTTCAATTAAAGGGACTTTCAAATGGCAAAGGTTCTGTGCAAGTGATCTAACATTATACTGGCCCATCCATTATAAACCTACAATAAGTACATTTCCCACACTAAAATATTCAACTTTGCTTGTAAGATATACATTTATAAAATGGAAAAGTACACACAGCTTGTAAGACAATCTTGAAATTAGATGTGCTCTCATTTACAAAAAATAGCAAATTTCCCCTCAAGTGTGACAATTCCTTATTAGTTTGTAAAATCTTCTGTTAAATTCTGGTACAACCTTAATGCTGCTACTACCTATAGAATGAGCCAAACATATTGCAGTATCACAAAAAAATATTTCGCACTTGTGTACTTAGCATGTTGATCATTAATAATTTCTACCATTGTTGTCCTAATAAAATCCAACTTATATCCTTTTTCTAGAAACAAGTACTTTACCTTCCTCATTTATCCATTAAAAATAAGATCAAATGATGTAGTCGTATAGTTTGACCTCATTATATTACAATTTATAGATAACTTATGCGGAGTTTTTAAATGTAACAATTCATTCACATATGTAGGTTTTCTGTAAACCTCAAACCTTAATTTTATTGTCACTGTTTCAGTAAAATGGCCATAAGTTCAAGACCCATTTTATCAGAAAATAGGTCAACTCATGAAATTATAGTTCATCAGAAATTATATTTGGAAATTTCAAGAAGAGTAAACGATTATAAAATGAAAGTTATACACTTACCACAACAAAAGATCCATGTTGACGACTTCTGTCTGTCTAAACCTGTGGATTATCGGATCTGATGCCTGCAACTCAGAATCTTCAAGCTCTGAAGCTCCGAAGCTCCATGTCCTCTTCCACAATGCCTTGTTACCTTACCCTTCTCAAGTTGAGTTTGCCCTAGTACACCAGACTAGCACTTGAAAGCTTCCCTCACAAAGACAAATCTGGCAGCATCAGCAGAAATAATAGACCGACAAGGGTTGAAATATCTGTGACAGTTTGGCCAAGACAGACAGATCTATTGTTATAGTAAATACATAAATTTCATATCCAATGTTGCCTTTTCCATCTGCCTCAACCCATGAGATGGAGTCCTCAGCTAACAGTTGAATGGTTTTAGGGGAACATTCCACAATATGGTGGAGCTGAAAGATGCCCTGGACTGAATGTCCAACTTATAATAACTTATGAAGGTATGAGTGGAGGACCAAGTGGCTACTGTACGTTATCATCTAAGGGAGTATGATAAAAAGCAGCCATAGAAATAGCAACTGCTCTGGCGGAATGGGCTTTTGACGCAGTGCTTAATGATGCACCTTTTGAAGAATACACAAATGGCGTGCTCAAATTTGGCTCAGCAAAAGGACACAAAAATTGCTTTCATTTTATAAACTACTTTGCTCTATCCAAATAAAAATCTCAATTGATGGACACTCAAACAATGAAGCATGTACCCCCCTTTATTACAAAATTTATGGAAGAAAACAGGTAATTGAAAGAATCAGTTTAAGTTAGATTCCAAGGCCACCTTAAGTAAGGAGGACAGATTAATTTTCAATGAAATCCTACATTTGTGAAAGCAAAAATATGGAGGGCTGCATGACAAAGCCTGAAGCTCAGACGCTCTTTTAGCTGAAGTAATAGCTGATAGAAAGATATTCTTCCAGCTTAGTAAGGGCTTGAATGAGAAATCGCAAATCCCATGATGGAACCAGATCCCTTACTAGAGGCCTAAGCAGAAAGGTGTCCTATAGTCTTACAGATGCAATCGGACTATGATTCTGACTAATATGAAAATTGAAAATGTCTGCCATCTGAACCTTAATACTACAGTAATTAAGATTAGATAGGAAAGTCTCACTAGAAAATCCAGAATAACTTACAGATGGGCAGAAAAGGGGATCAAATCTTCAGATGTGGCCCACATAGATTATCTTTTCCATTTGCTGGCATAAACTCTTCTAGTAGAGGACTTTTGAGATAAGCAAAGGAGTTACACTATTCTTTTGGGGTTCCTATGAGTTTAACGAAAACACATTATGTCGAATGTGTTTTCAATGACACATGTAGAGCAAACAGGCAAAACAGCGAAGCGGCTGTTCAGCAAAATTTTTCCCTGGGAAAGAAGTTGCTTGACAGCTTTGTTGTTTTGCCGTGTTCTGCAGTGTAGTGTGATCCCTTGTCTGGTATAGCTCCCGAGCGTGATAGTGCAACAGTTACTGACCTTAGGGTTAGGGTGCGGGTTAAGGCAAGTGCATATGTATGAAAGTGTTTACTGTTGTATATTTTATGTTAAATGTATGGTTGAGTTCCGTGTATGTGTTTTCAGTTGTTTAGTTTTGTTTTGGGGGGGTAGAGTTAGGGTTAAGGTAAGTATGTATGTGCTTGGAGCTGTTTATGTGAATGTGTGAGAGTTACTAACCTTAGGGTTAGGGTGCGGGTTAAGGTAAGTGCATATGGTTTAAAATGTTTTTTTTTTTTTTCGTTAAATGTATGTTTGGGCTATGTGCATATGTGTATTTAGTTGTTTACTGTTTTTTGGGGGGTATAATTACGATTGGGTATGTGTGTGTGTGTTTGGAAGTGTGTAAAGTGTTTTTTTTTTTTGCGGGGGTTGGAACAGCGATTTCTTTCCCTAGGAAAGAAATCGCTGTTCTTTGGATTCGACATTTTCAGTTTTATCTGAAAATGTATCGATATAACATCGTTCGCTGTTTTAAGCATTCGATGTTGCAATATAGACCCTTCTTTTGATAAGCATGGGATCCCTGGCCATCGTTTTAACATGAGCAGCCAAGCGGTTTACCTGTGGGACTACAAATCTGGGTGAGGCTGGCCTGAAGGATGACAGATCAGGTCCAGAAAGGGATCCAGAACCCAAGGTTACTACCTCTCAGTAGGGATCAGGACAAAGAAGATGTTGCATTTGGTGTTGAAAGGACTCACAAACCGGTCACACCACGACTGGCCCCAATGGAGGAAAATACGTGCCACTGCTGTTGGGTGAAGAGATCACTAGTGAGGCATTGAAATGCTTCTGCTTAGATTGTCCACTAGGATGAAGAATTTTCCCAGGATGTATACTGCTATCAGAAATAACTGCAATAACATCTACAGTTACTACACCCTTATATAGTCTTTTGACACAGGTAGGTAGGATAAGGTTCCACCTTGCTTGCTTGTTCAATTTCCCACCACTGCAGTGCTGTTGGATTTTAGTCATCACACCTTTAGGAAGGCAGTCTTTAAATGCCTGTAATACAAGGAGGACTGTTCTCATCTCCAAACCACTGATGAGTAAGCGGGCCTCTGATTGAGTTAGGTACCTTGGATCATCTTCCATTTCATAATACCCCTCCCACCCTAGAGGAGGGAATTGTCCATGGTTACCCTGGCTTTGGGTAGGGAAAGAACAAAGGGACAACAAAGAAACATAAGCCAAAGTCATCCACCAAAGGATATGGTGATAACACACTGTAGAGATGAACCAGGAAGGTTACTGGAGAGGAATAAATTTACCACAGAGCTAAGTGTCCACTAAAGAACCCTTGTGAAGGATATGTTGAGGGGAAAAAGGACAGGTAGCCATAACTATGAGGCTGAGAAGATGAAGAATCAGACAACAGGTGACCAAGAAGATGAAGGATCAAATTAGTAGGCTGACTTGGATGCAACAAGACTTGAATTTGTATGGAAGACAGTCTCGTGGGAGACAACTTGGCAATCTGTTTGGAGGTGCCCAGCTGGTATCAAATTCCTGGCTCTGCAAAAGTTCAACTTGGATTTCTGAAGGATGACCATGATTCCCATGGACAGGCACAAATGGAACAAAGAATCTCTTGCATGAATCAATGATGCGTTTGACATTGCTGTGAGGAGCCAGTTATCCAGGTAAGGAATGACCTGGAACCCCTGCAGACTGAGCCAGGCTGCTACTACTGCCATGCATTTGGTGAACACCTAGGGGGCTGTGGTGAGATCAAATGGCAGTGACCAAATTTAAAAATGACTGGCTTCCAGCCTAGACTGCAGGAACCTCTTGGATTGCTTTTCTATTTTTATGTAATAGTAGGTGACCCCGAGGTCCACTGAGCACATCCAATCATCATTCCTCAGTAGAGGCAGAATGGACTGTACTGTCACCATCTGGACCTCGGTCCACTTCACAAGGAAATTTAACTTGCTTAGGTCCAATATGGGCTTGGGTCCCTTGTTTTCTTTGGCACCAAAAATATTCCTGAATAGACCCCAAATCCTACCTGGTCTAGTGGAACCTCTTGCATGACTCAAACTGCAAATAATATTTGGATTTCTACTGTTGTCTCCCTCTGCTGGTGGGGCTGAACATCTAAGAACAGTTTTTGCTTTAATTGTGGAAAGGATAGAAAAGGGATTGAATAGCTTCTGGAAATGACTCTCAATAGTCAGGCATTCAGAGTGCAGCAGTCGGGCCGTGCTGAAAGGCTTTGCTTGAGAAGGATCCTCTGAAGTCCTGAAAATGCAGACTGTAGCATCCATTGAAGTTACCACATCTGCTTGGGGGGGGGGGGGGGTTAGGGTAGCACCACAGCTAGGACAGTCTTGAGATAGCTGTTGTGATGTATGGAAGAACATCTTTCTCCCTCACTCTCTGGTTCCTAGGAGAGATCCTCTGAGAAACGAGAAGTGCACTCCCACCAAAGGCAAAGTCTTACCATCTTGCTCTCTTCTAGTCAAGGTATCTTTAACTGTGGAAAGAAACAACATAGTTCTGTTGAAGGAAGCATTTAAGAAGGACACCTTTAAGCAATTCACAAAATTACAAAGGCACATCCAAGCACTGCTGTGAGTTATGATGCCTGTGCCTGTAGCATGAGTTGTAGCATCCAGTGCATTTGATATGAGGCACATGGAGACATTTAAAAATGGATTTCATGGTGGCCAATTGAGTCTTCAAGGCCTTACGAGACTCTGATGAGGACTGAGAAGCCACAAACTTAGAAGGCTCCCTTGAAACCTCATCAAATGTGCCAAATGTGGTGAAGCAGAGGGCAAACTTCACTGAAGCATAAGTACAGTTGCCAAACTATTTCAATGTCCATCCTTGTTTGCAGGATGAACCAATGCACTCTCTTCTGAGATTTCTTTCTTCATGGCTGCAGCAACAATAGTGGCATTCATAGAGGGAACTTTACTCCAAAAAGACCTATCTTGAGGGGGACACATACATTAAATACTTTGAGGGGGATAGGCTCCACCACATTAGGTTCCCTCCAAGACCTACTGGACATAAGGTTTAAGTGCATGTCTGGAAGCGGAACCACCTATGACGTGGATGGGCTCTCACCAAATGCTTCAAGGAAGACTGACTCCTCTAGGTAAGGGGCCTCTGTAGTTCCATCTCCCCATTGTCTCATTAACACCAGCATATCTCCAAAGGAGACATCCTCATGGAGGGATATGGGGACCCCCTTCCCCTTCATCAAGGTCACAGTCTAAGTAAGAGATTCTTCTGGGGAATCCAAGTTCATCCTTTTGCACTGGCTCTTCTTGTACACCTCCTGGGGGGGGGGGGGCAAAGGAGACAAGAAGGTAACAGGGATTGGAGCTTCCTGAAGCCTAATTGTGACGGCTGTCCCTATGAAGGCTTATAAGAGACCAGATCCTACAAGAATGGGAGGATCAGGATGGTTCCAACAATAGAAAGCAGGAAAAGTTATGAAGTTATAGAAAGAAGCTCAGGGCGCAGCAAGTCAATATCTTTTCCATAACAAATGCTGATGCCAAAGCCAGATGACTGGCAAGAGAACCCCGTGGATCTGAGAACAGAGGGGAAACCTCTGTATCAACTGCCAACCTGGCTTGATCTGATGCTGACGCCAGAGCTGAGCTGCACAAAGTTGGGCCAAGGACATCATCAAAAGCCTCAGAGTCAACCCGAGGCCCTCCATTTTAATGCCATTGATCAGAAAAGCACTTGTCCCTGGGTACACCAGAGTAGAGTACATCAAGGCAGAAGTAGACCTTAAGACAGCCAAGCTGTCAGCACTGATGAAAGGGTAATATGGGAAAGTTTTGGGAAAAAAAATGCACTGGTGCCAAAAGGTGGAACAGAAGCAGTAAGGGCCATGGTGGGTAGGACGGTGCAGAAATTATCCCCACAAGTCCATCTGGGTTTTGAGAAAGGCTCCTATGAGTGGGTTAAAATCAGATTCCTTTATTTTTGTCAGACCTTACAGACCTTGAAGAAGCTGAAAAAAAGGCTTGCTGGGTCGATGAATGGACAAGGAGACCATCTGCATCCAAAAGGGGGATGCCTGGACCCTATGATGAAATAGCTCTGGAGAAATCTCAGTCTCTCACTTGATGACCATGAAAGAGTAAATGGATATGACAGAAATCCAGCACAACTGACAAAGGCAGGCTTGGGACATCCATTGAAATATAAGTAGTCAGATCTGAAGTAAGTGCTGATTAAGAAGGAGATTGGAGCCAGAGCAGTCTCAAAGTAAGCCACAGGGCTTGGAGCCTTTAGATCCAGATGCCCCTCTTTAGGGGATAGAAAGGTTCTTTTCCTTATCATTTTAAGATTTAACTTCTCATTTTCTCTCTCTCAAACTCCTTCATGCTTCTCCTCCTCTTTTCTATCTTTTTCTCAGTCTTTCTCCTTTTTCCTCTTCATACATGTGGAAGCAAGGGGAAAGTGACCATTTTAAGATAAGTGTGGCATACTTGTCAGCTAGACTTCAAGTTCCCAATGCTGTACATGTTTGGCAGTCCAGACTGAGGTGGGTGATGCCAAGGCAACAGAAGCACTTGTCACGTGTGTCTTGGGGTGTACAAATTATGCCTACATCCAAAACATTTTTTTTAAAGCTGAGGTCTTGTCCGTAACTGTAAATGTAGTACACATAGCAAATACAGACAATATAAAAAACAAACCAGTAGAAAATAGCATTCTAAACCACTAGAGAAAGTACAGTTTTGTACCTACCATAAATGTAGATGTTCGAGTGCTAATACAGCTGCAGTCATAACAGATGGGTTCTCCTGCCATCAGGCGGGTCCTCGGTCGGCCGAATTCCAAAGTCTAGGTCCGGCGTCGGTTGTTGTCGCTTCTTCCCTGACGTCAGTGCGACAGGGGTATAAAGGAACCAGCTGACGCCATTTTCTTCAGTTTTTCTTACCCCAGATGTCAGGTGCCCCCAGAAGGAAGGCAATACATAAATTTGTGTAATAATGCAGTGCAATATAATCAAAATACAGTAGTTGCAAGCAAATACATCAATGAATACCCCAATCAGGTTGTATGAGGATGTGTTAGCCTATAGGCCTGTCCCAAGAGGGGAAGGAGGGAGGGAAACCTGGACTGCAGCTGTATTAGCACTCTAACCTCTACATTTATGGTAGGTACAAAACTGTACTATGTTCATCGTGCATACAGCTGCAGTCATACCAGATGGGTAGAATCCCAAAGCTAGGAAAGGGGTGGTAGGCACTAGGTGGAACTAGGAGGAGCCAAAATGCCCTGCAAGACTGCAGTGGCAAAGCCTGCTCTAGATTTGGAGTATAATGGTAGGTTGTAGTACTTGGAGAAGGTATGCACAGAACTCCAAGTGGCTGCTTCCAAAATATCCTTGGTAGGAACTCCTCTGAGAAAGGCTGCAGAGGTGGCTGTGGCCCTGGTGGAATGAGTTCTAATGCCTGTAGGTACAGTTTTGCCATGAAAGGAATAGCAAAAGCATATGCAGTGGGCTATCCATTTTGAGATTGTCTGTTTGGAAACTGGCTTTCCTTGAGCTCCTACCGCATAGGCCACAAAGAGCTGTTCTGATTTTCTGAAAGGCTTTGTTCTGTCCAAATAATAACGCAGCTGTCTGTGGATGTCCAAGGAATGTAGTAATCTCTCCCTTTGTTTTGAGGATTAGGATAAAAAGTAGGTAAATGTATGGCCTGATTTAAAGCTACCCTGGATACCACTTTAGGCATAAAGGATGGGTTGGTTCGTAAGGAAACTCTGTCCTGATGGAAGATGATGAAAGGCTGGACAGCCATGAGAGCCTGTAGTTCTGAAACTCTACGAGCTGAGGTGATAGCCAGAAGGAAAGCTGTTTTCCAGGACAAATATTGCAAATCTGATAAGGCAGCTGGCTCAAAGGGAGGCAAGGTCAGTTTTTCCAGAATGAAATTAAGATCCCAAGCAGGTATTGGTTGTTTCCTTGGAGGTCTTAAATTCATAGCCCCTCTGAGGAACTGTCTTAAGAGAGGGTGTGAGAGAATAGAGGTGGATCAGTGTTGTATTCTGCAGAAATGGCTGAAGCATGGACTTTGATGGAGGAGAAAGAAAGTCCACTGCTAAGCAGTTCAGCCAAATACTGTAGTATTTGAGGTAAATTCAGTTTTCCAGGATCCTGGCCCTTTTTCTCATTCCAGACACAAAAACGTTTCCATTTTGCGGAATAAGCTTTTCTAGTTGATGGCCTTCTGGCCTCCAAAATGACATCCTGCACCTCCTTGGAGAGTAGGGCCTGTTGTGATGCTAAGAAATCTTCCATGCGGCTAGATTGAGTGTTTTTAGCTGGCTGTGAAGAGTTTTGAAACTGTGCTGAGTCAGAAGAAGATGCATTAGAGGCAGGGTCCATGGTGGTGAATGCGTCAGGCTCCTCAGGAGTGGGTACCAGTGTTGCCTTGGCCAGTCCGGAGCAATGAGAATCATCTTTGGTCTGTCTGCTCTGGTCTTCAATAGAACTTTGGGCAGCAGAGGAAGAGGTGGGAAGGCATAAACTGTCATTGATGTCCAACTGAAAGAGAGAGCGTCCACTTTCCAGGCCTTTGGATGGAAGATCCTTGAGCAGAATTTTGTCAATTGATGATTTTTGTGGGAGGCAAAGAGATCTATGTCTGGCCTTCCCCATTCTTGGATTATTTCTGTAAAAACTTTTGGATGCAATTTCCATTCGTGTGGATCTGTCATATTCCTGCTTAGGTTGTCTGCCAGCGTGTTTTCCTTGTCTGGCAAGTACTGTGCTTGTAGTTCCATTTGTAAGTCCATGGCCATGTTCCAAAGTGACATGGCCAGTCTGCATAGGGGGTAAGAATGTGTTCCTCCCTGTTTGTTTATGTACCACATAACTGTGGTGTTGTCCGTTCTTAGCAATAGTTGACCTGGTTGTAGAAGATCCTTGAAAGCTACAATTGCATTTACTACTGCCAGCATTTCTTTTTGATTGATGTGTAGGTGCTTTTCTTTTTGGGACCATTTGCCCTGAATGCACCGATCTGTCATGTGCGCCCCCCCAGGCGTAGTCCGAAGCATCTGTTGTGATGACTTGATTTGCTTGAGGCTTGCTGAATGGAAGACCTGTGTTTTTTTGACATGCTTGAGCCCACCACAAAAATTCCTTTTGCAGACATGGAATTAGTGGTATTATTGTTTCCAAACTGTGGCTGTGTTGAGTCCATATGTTTCTTAGGTAACATTGTAGTTTCCTCATATGCAACCTTGCACATGGGATTAGTAAGATGCAAGATGCCATGAATCCCAGAGCCTGCAGGATTTACCTTGCAGTCAGCCTGGTGTAATTTGCTAGTGTTGTGAAGTATTGAATTAGTTGCCCTTGCTTCTCTGGCGTGAGGTAGGCCATCTGGGTGTTTGTGTCCAAATTGGCACCCAGGAAAATTATCTTCCGAGAGGGTATCAGCCTTGATTTCTTTTTGTTGACTGTGTATCCCAGAGAGTTCAATAACATTATTACATAAGCCAGATGTTTCAGAAGAATGTGCTTGCTGTCCACTTGGATCAGGCAGTCATCCAAATAGGGGTATATTTGTATCCCTTGAAGTCTGCAGTAGGCAATTACTGATGCCAGGCATTTCGTGAATACTCTGGGCGCAGTAGATAAGCCAAAGGGCAATGTAGAGAATTGATAATGAGTTGAACCTGCAAGAAATCTGAGGTACCTTCTGCAATTTTGTCTGATTGGGACATGCAGGTATGCCTCCTTGAGGTCCAGTGTTACCAGCCAAGACTCCTTGCCCAGCATGGGAAGAAGTTGCTGTAGAGTGAGCATCTTGAATTTTGGTACGAGTAGAAATGTGTTTAGGATGGATAGGTCCAAAATAGGTCTCCAATCTTTTCCCTTTCTTGGCACTAGAAATAGCCTGGAATAAAAACCTTGGCCTTGTTCGTGCGTAGGTACCTCTTGAATAGCTTTCATGTTTATGAGCTCTGTAATTTGCCTTTGTGCCTCTGCCCTTTGATTGTGTGGCAAGTTTGGCATGCCTCTCATTTTTGGAAAGGTGTGAAAATGGAATTTGTAGCCTCTGTTTATAATGTCCAGGATCCATTTGTCCTTTGTGACAATATGCCAATTTTTTGAAAATAATGCCAGCTTTCCTCCTAAGGGGGCTGCCATTTGAGACCTGGTTGGCATGCAAAGGGGAAAGTCATTGGGTTTGCTTTCTGAAAGATTGCGAGTTGTCCTCACCACCTCTTTGCGTAGGAGCTTGCCATTGTCTGCCTCTAGACGATCCTTGGGATTATCCTCTGCCCCTCGGGCACCTGTATCTGCCTCTTTGGGGTCTGTCTGTGTCAGGAAAGGGCCAGTTTTTGGAAGGCCAATTTCTACTAAAACGTGGGGGTTGAACCTGTAGAAATTCTTTCACAGTTTGCATTGATTTAGCCTTTTCCTCCATTTTCCTTAATACCTCCTCAGCATTAGCTCCAAATAGTACATCCTTTTGAAGAGGGGCATCTAGTAATTTAGCTTTGACATGATCAGGCAAGGCTTGTTCCTTGAGCCAGGCATGCCTACGTATGACTGATCCTGTAACAGCAGCTCTACATGAGGCCTCTAGAGCATCAAAACCACATTGTAAGGTATGCTTAACCCACTTGTTCTGCACTATGCATCAAATCCTGCAACTCCTTCAAGTCTGGTTGTTCAGGTTGTGACATTTTACTTTTCAATTGTGATAACAAAAACTGTTGGTATTTTAGCATATGAAACTGACAGTTTAAGGCCCTCATGGATAGGGTAGCAGAGGTATATACCTTTTTTTCCCCACCTTTCTAAGGATCTGGAATCTCTCTCGGAAGGCAATGGATTTTTAGCAATGGAGGCCTTAACTCCCTTGGGGCCCTGTGAGATAGTTTCTGGGTCAGCAGCATGGCTTTTGTATAGAAATTGGTGTGAGTCAGGAACCCTGTAGTACTTGTCAGGCTTAACCGGAGCTGGAGGTAGAGAGTTTGGGTTAAGGCAGGCCTCCGAGTAAACATCATCTAGGATGTCCAAGACAGGGGGTATAGCCAAAGGCCTGTGCTGAGGTAGCAATAGAAATTCCCTGAGCCTTTTCTTGGAATCTGAATAATCTTGGCCTTCCCAGTGGAAGTGTTCCCTTAAGGTATGCAAAGTTTCCCCAAATGAGTAATCCTCAGGGGGAGATACAGAAGGGATAGACTCCTCCACATCAGAGTCTTCAAAAAGGGGAATAAGAATGTTCCTGATCATTAGAGTGCTCTGAAATAATGGAGCCCTGATCAGAGGAGGGGGAGTCTTCCTCCACTCTGGGCCTTTTGTCCGGTGGGGGCTGAGAACCTCTGATAAGAGTAATTAAATCCTCAGCCATTTTAAGCATCTGTTTCTTAGGCATGGGGCCTGGAGATGGGCCCTGTGGAGCTGGTCTCAGAGTGCATGGTTGCTTTAGACTTTGTGAAAGCCTTGATGGAGAAAGAAGAGGAAGGTCTGAAGACACCTTGAGTGGAGGTGGACCTGTCCACATTCTGAGTTTCAACGCCAAAAGTGGCTTCGGTATCTGTAGTCGGGGTGTGGGCCGAGGAGCCTGCGACCTCGGGCACAGGAGACACCGTCAATGAAGTGTCGTCGGTAGTCAGGGGCTGCGTAGGCACCTCGCTGAGAACCGGACCACGTGTAGTCGGCTTTGGCGTGGTGTCGGTAGAGGCCGCGGACCTCGTGTGTCGGTCCTTGTCGTTGCTTTTTTAGACAAAACCGGAGTCGGAGTATCCGACGACATAGTATAGTTAAATGCTTTCCCAAAATAATGCTGGGTGAACTCCGCCCGACGCTTAATAGTGCGTTTGTTAAATGTAGCACAAAAGCGACAGACCGAGACGTCGTGGTCTGGGCCTAAACAAGGTATACAGAGGGAATGGAAATCCTTATGCGGTATTTGCTTCCCACAAGAAATACAATTATTAACTTTGTCTGACATCGGTCTGAGGCAAGAAAAGTTTCCCCAACGGGGTACTTAGCTTTTAAGAAGACTTCGGTTTCCAAATTTTCGTAATCTCAGGAGCTGGCCGACCGGCACTTGCGAACTGCTTCTGCTTCGGGCACTGCGCAGCAAGAAAGACTGAAGAAAATGGCGTCGGCTGGTTCCTTTATACCCCTGTCGCACTGACATCAGGGAAGAAGCGACGACAACCGACGCTGGACCTAGACTTTGGAATTCGGCCGACCGAGGACCCGCCTGACAGCAGGAGAACCCATCTGTTATGACTGCAGCTGTATGCACGATGAACATCACACCAAAACATTTTTTAAACAATAACAAATCTTTACCTCAACAGTTAAAACCACAACAAATAGCAGAGATAAGAGAAGACAAAAGTAAGCCAAACAGGCAAGGCAGTAACAACTTTGACCAAAAAACTTCTACAACCAAAAAAAGTATCCGCTAGAAAGATAAAAATGCTAACTACAAATACTAAAAAGCCCTGTAAGAGGCGGGAGAGGAGTACAAGGAAAGACAACTGAAAATTTTTACTTATCTGAATTGCAGCTTCCATAAAGCACTTCTGACACTGGAAGCAACAAATGAGATCCGATGCAGCTTAGGAAAGCAATGCAGTATGGGAAAGGAGGTGGAACTTCACAGCTTGAAGATTCTGAATTGCTGGCATCAGATCTGATCACATCTTATAACGCACAATTTGAAGAGGATAGAAATTACAACACTGGATCACATTTAAAATAAATACACTGCTAAAAAAATCACTGACCCAATAAGGGATTTATACTTCAACAAGGGCTTTCAAATCTTCTTCGTCACATCACTGATATTACTTTTATTACTTATATTCTTAGAGTGATGTGATACATACAAATGTGGCCATATACCATGAAAGATCAGGGCAACACTACACAAGTGCAGACAAGCTGAGATGTTACAACATGAGAGGGAATGTTTTAAAATGGCAGTCTACAAAGCTGCTTTGCCCCCCCCCCCCCCGCCAAAAAAAAAAAAAAAATTACTAAGAATACATCTTACCAAATAGTTGATGACATAAAATCGATCATACTCATGGTTTTTTGCATTAATTCTTCTATGCTGTTTCTTTCTCATATGGTCCTTGAGTGTGTTTTTGTCTCTGAAGAACTTTTCACAGTAGAAACACTGTAGACTTATGAAATAAAAAAAAAGTTAAATGCTTGGCACTTACTTTATTTTTTATACTTTTGTTAACTAAGTATGAATTCTCATTCTACGTCACTTTTTGAATATCTGTACTATGAGGAACAGAAATAAAAAGATAAAGCTATACAGGTAAAATGGAAATAAAAAAAACACAATTTACATCTACATATTTCACACTGTAGATCATACCAGCCTATTCTAGTTCTTAGTTTCTCTTACTATATCTGTATAATTCTACTTTTAACTGCTTCATTTCCAGATTTGGCCTACAAATATATATGTTTTCTACTCAATGAATTTATTAATTGGGGTGAAGGTGCTGAAGCTACTTAGGTCCATAGGTAAGTACTAGGTTAGCAGCCCTTGTGGGCCATTTTAAGCCTAGCCAGTTTCCCTTTTTGTGCACAAATTATCTATCTTATTTGGTTAGAGACTGGCCTTACCCATCCCATGGTTGACAATTATATATCATCTCTAATGAGAATAACTGGGATCATACCACAGATAATTTGAAGGAACACGTGCGAGGGATAAAGCATTTAGGAGTTGCCTCTGTCCATCAGTAGTACAGGAGGCAGTCCTAGAGTACGTTTTTTGTTTCTCATCCATAGACCCTAGCTGTGCTTGAATATAGCATTGATGAACTTTGTAATGTGGATGGGGAGTCTGTGCCACAGTAGTGATATCATCTGCAAGACATACCCCTCCCTCCAAACTATTCTGCTGATGTTGAAGAAGAGGTTTAGATCCCTAGAGAGTACTTCTTATGCAAATGGACTTGATGATGTGCAATAAATCCACCACTTTTGGGTTGGAGGATGCCTTGTATACCAAACACAGGTCACATTTTAGCAGTCAACGTGGGAGTTCCCTGGGGTAGGTGACTTCCTAAATGATACAATAATGCATTTCTTGGGATTTAGTTTCAGCCCATGATTTTAGTACCAGTTATTTATTTTGGATAAACCTTCCTGCTTCATACTTAGATCCAAAAACTGGCCTCATAATGTTAATAATTATCGCAGAAAAAAAATAAAGTATAGAGTAAGATACTTAGTCCTGCTTGCCTATCCAGTCCAGAAAGTAAAAAAAAAAATCTTCAGCTGTTATGATTTAGACTGAAGTCGAGATGTAATAATTTACTGGTATTTTTAACCACTCCTCTCAACCACTTAGCTCAAGAAAAAGGGCCAAAGCAAAAAAAAAAGTGATGCTCATATATCATATGAAATAAAGGGGCCAAAAACCCCAAATCAGGGACAGATTTTAAATATTAGTTTTACATACTTAAAAAAAACTTGCTAGAACAACAGGTTTTGCATTAACATGCATGTGAAGTCGGAAACTCAAATGTTAGTCTTTATTTATTGAGTGCAGTCCTCAATGTGCCAGAAAACTTCGAGTTTTAAAAGGAAAAGACCAAGCAAAATCACAGACAGTACGGGGCTGTAGTTTCTGTATTCTTTATAAAGTTAGAATTATTTAGACACACATGCATTATTAAAGGAACGAAGTGTGTGTTCAAAATCTTGTTAAATAATCTTTAGTATCTGCAGACACAATGAGTAAAAACATAAATGTTCCCTATTCTGGGCCACTTTTGCTATTGTGGAAGCAGAGTGCAAACAAACATTTGTAATGCTGACTGAACAACAAGGAACAAACAGGCTTGATGACAAAATGGCTATAAGACCCACCAAGCCTGCTATTTCTCAGTGTGCTACAGAACTATGAACAACCTTTTTGATTCTATACATTTACCCTATCCAGAATTTCTACAATTCACCTGTCTTAAGTAGTCTGGTATTCCTTCTGGTATTCCTTCAGCTGTATTCACCTCTTTCTCTCCACTGAAAATCTATTCCATGTAAAGACACACAATTCTGTCAGTGTTTGCACTCAGCATGTACTTCTAGGGCTCCATATATACAGCTACTTGCAAAATTACATTAGCACTCTTTCTTTGAAAAAAAAAAGTGCTGGTCCTATAGGAAGGACCCCACTATAAGCTAAATGCTCCCTCTTGCACCAGAGGCTGCCCAACTCCAGGAGGGTGGAGGCAGCATGGTTTATCATTGAAATGTGTCACTCCATGTCACTTTATCTTTAATTTTTTGCATATACAATTACATACTGCCAAAGCAGCTCAGTACAACACCAAACTCCAAGCCACATACATACTTCTAAATTCTAACTGGGGCAGCGGGACAGTCTGTGTTAAACTAGTAATTGCCAAAATTCCCAGGGAACAAATGTTAACTGTGGGAAGTTTGGACAAACTCTGTCTCAGTTAACTCCAACAACTGAAATCCATTCCAGAACACATCAAAGTCTCAAACAAATATGACCTTCGCATTTTTCAGCTTATTAACAATCCATACAATAAAACCATATCTTCCTCTTTTGTAAATTGCCCTCCCGTTGTATTTCATGTCGTTACCTCTGAACAGCACTTTTTTACTGTGAGATAATAACTGCCTATATTCCTTTTATTTTTTTAGATCCATTTCTTTGAGATCCCTTGTCCCTGTGGTTCTCACTTCAAATTCCTTCTTTTCTAGTTGAGACTCCCATCATCGAGTCAACACTCGAGTCCCTTCAGTGCCCTGCCATGACAGTTTCTGCACCCCTAACCACACTAGTCAAGAGTTATGTGAAGATGCCTCCTTCAGCTATGGCTCCAACCAATTGCCAGGGATTCACCAACTTTTCACCCCTCAACCTGTGACTGCTTCCGGTAATCAAATGGGTACATGGTTTGATTCCTTACTCTTCTACTGCTTCCTGTATAGCTCTGAGCAAGTCACTTAAAACCATACAAGTACACTCCTGGTTTGCCCCTGAAAAGGAACACTTTGTTCAGTGGATTTGCGTATTGAACAAATTTGCATTTAAACAGTCTTCAGTCCAAATATAGACTCATGCTCTCATCTCATTCATTTTCCAATCTGTGCAGCAACCAGCTGCCTTGTAATCTTACGTCTCCTGCAAAATCTAATGATTCATGATCGACCTGACATCAGCATTGCAATGGCAATGAAAGCCCAGTCCCACTAAGCTATTTACTTTTTTCATTTCAGACAGCCACAGTTGTGCAGCAGTTAGCGTTGTCGCCTCACAGCAAGAGATTCTCCCGTTTGATTCTCGGCTTCTGTGTGGAGTCTCCATGTACTCCCCACGGTCGAGTGATGTTTAAAGACATGCAGGTAGGTGCGTGTGTGCGTGAATGGGTTGTGCCTTCTTTGAAGGTTGAGCATCAGGCTGGCAACTCGGCACCGTAAAAAAATCCACTGCCAATCATTAGCGGACTGAAGTTCCGCTGTGGTGACCCCTAACTGGGAAAAGCCAAAAAGACATTAGTTTTTTTTATTTTAGCTTGTTTATGCAATGCATTTCAGTCTCATCTCTCATGTCCAATTACATGAAACAAGGGATATCCAAGTCCTTCCCAGTGTCACAAAAGCAGTGACAGGCTTGAGAGTGAATATTTTGCATGCACTGAATGACATGCCAAAGGAAACATTTTCAATCACAGAAACCTAAAGCAGGAGCTATCACTGCCTGACTCACTCACAAAACCTTACACATTGTTACAACACTGTAACAAACTGAATTTAATCAGCAGAAGCCTTTAATATCGTCTGCAGAATATGCTGGCCCCTTATATAACATTACTGAAGGAAAGCTGAGATAAAGTAATCTTTTACCAGACCTTGGTACGGAGAGATTTCTACAGAAGCAAAAGTCATGACTGCTGATTAAGAATCTACTATACTATCCCAGTCCTGTGGGTTACCTATGCATCACTTTCTATATTTGAACTTGTTCACTTTTTGAGGGAATAACAGTACAGAAAACATATGACACTGTTTGCCTATCCTGTACCTAAAACCAAGCGTGGGCACCATACCTTTCAACCTCTTACAGCAAAAAATCTGGGCAAAGACTAAAATGATAGGGGGACAAATAGGGACAGATTTTAAATATTGCTCTTACAAATGTAGAAAGTTGACAGAATAATAGGTTTTGCATTAGCATGAATTTTCTGAAGTCTTAGACTCAGATGTTTGTCATTATTTAATGACTTCAATCCTCAGCTATTTGCCAGAAAGAAACAGATGTTAGGAGGAACACACCAAAATATGAGGCAATAATCTGGGCATTTTGCGAAAACCTGTACAGTTGAGAGGTATGGTGGGCACTCTTCTTGGATCTAGCTCAAAAGACTGTTAGCATGACAGACCCATCCAATAAGTATATTAGACTACAGACCAATAAAAACCAAGAAAAAGATGCGAGATAATGTAGCAAAGGCTAGACACTGGCGCTTTCCTTACAAAAGAGGATGAATTTAAGGAATTGGTAGTGGATATATTCATGAAGACAGAAATTACTTCAGAATGGATAACTAAAGGATTGGGATAAAATGAAAATGGAGTTTAAAAACATGGCAGAAATAGGAAAGTGAGAGGGAGAAAGACTGATGAAAAATAAGTAACAGAAATTATTTACAGGGGTTGACAAAGGCTGAAGTATAGCAAAGTAAGGTGTATTCCACAAAGAGGAGCAACAGCAGAGTGCAAAAGGGAGAACAGGAGCATTAGTATAATATGTATGCGTTTAAAATGGTGAATGTTAAGTAGCTGAGCTTTTAGCAACATGACTTAGACAGCTGAGAAAGTTTGACAAACATTGGGAGCCTATGACAAGAAAACAACCAAAACTCCATGGAAATATCACAGATATTTCAGAAATGTTATGTACATTTGTATAAAGCAGAGGAATGTAGAAACCAAGAGGCACAAATGGAAGTGTTTAAGACATGAATATGTAAAAGTTAAAAGAAAATAATGCTCAACAATTCATAGCTAAGACAGTAAGGGACAAGATTAAATTGGATTTATGTAATTAATCAACAGGGAAGTCTCCAGGAACAGATAGTGTTCCTGTAAAAATCTGAAAGTTGGTAGGGAAGAAAGCGATAAAGATCTGGAAAGTTTTGTCTAACAGTATTTTATAAATGGGGTGGGTATGAGAGTACCAGGATCTTGGAAGAAAGTTGTGGAGTCTGTTTACCCTCAAACAGAGTGAAATCCTTCAGATCCATTTTATATGGACTCATTTTAATTTTAAAGCATGATTACAAAGTGTTTAGGCCTATACTAGCTAAGAAAATGGCAAAGGTTTTACTAAACTTGATAAACATGGATCAATGTGGTCTTGTAGAGGGAAGGCAAATATTTGACAACATTAATACAACAATGATAATCCAGGTAGAAGAAATTTGTGGGTTTTGATACAACCAAAGCATTTGACAGAGTCCGCTGACATTTCATGAGTAAGGAAATAGCTTCCTGAGAGAAATAATAGGGTTAACAAGGGGGATATATGAAGGGTCAAACAATACATAAGGTGGGAGGGATCCTCTCTGACAAGCTGGTTTTGAAAAGAAGAACTGGGCAGAGATCTCTTCTTTCCCCGTTATCTGCTTTATATTTAAAGTTGTTGGCAAAGAAAATAAGTTATTCACAATTCAAGGATAGAACTGGTATGGTACTTAAGGACAGTCAGTTCACTTGCAGGTGATATGTTGTACTTTATAAATCAATGTTGTGGAACATTCTGAGACGGCTTCAAGTCTTTTTGGTATATGAAATAAATGAAGACAAAGGAAAGGTTCAAGTTGCAATCTATGTACCCATGCATGAATTGGTTCAGCAAGTACCTATAGTCACACAGACATGATAAGGTGATATCTAGATTAAGACTGATTCTTTTAAGGCAGCTAAGAATATGTGTGAAAGAAGCTAAACACCAGATAATACATAAAAAATGGAGAAACTAGAACCTCATGATAATGGATCTGGATAGTAAGATACAAGCAGTGAAAACTGCAGTCCTCTCAGTCTTATATACAGTTCGTATGTGTTTTTTTTTAATCAACTAGACGACACGTTATGGATAATGATTAGTAAAGAGATGAATAAATTTATTTAGGAGGGGAGCAGGGCAAGAGTCAAGCGATGAACTGATTCTTCTCATATATGTGGCTTTGGGTTACCTGATTTTAAGGGGTACTTTAGAGGTGTGCAGTTATGGCCCATCTACATAACTGCAATAGAAGACTATAAATCAGAATGGAAGGGATGATGATGAAACTGAGAAGGGAGAGCATTCGACAGACAAAGACAGACTATGATTTGGAATGCAAGTTCTTAAGAAAAATAAAAATAATCGTACAGATTGTGCTTACAAAGAAGCAGAGCATACTCTGAGAAGTAAGCAAGTGTGGGAATGGAAAGGAGATTTTATCAATATGGGTGACTGCTTGTTGGGATATAGAAACCAGCAAGAACATTTACTGTGTGAAATCAGAAAAAGAACAAGGGTATAGGAGCAAATAAGAAAGGATTAATAAATAATAATGAGGGAAAGGTAACAGGAGTAGGATAACGCTAAGCATAAGTTCGGACTGCAGGTAATTGACCGTCTTCCCTATCATGGATTAATAAGAGTACAGGCAGAGAGATAGGGGAGTGCTAAGTGAAATACCATCTCTGGTACAGTTTTTAGTTTAGCCTCGGACAGAAGCTACTGTTAAATAGGGATAATTGACAGGCTGTATACAATATTGCATGATAACAATTAGAATTAATAAATGAGGTTAGAAAATATAGGGAAAATAGAATGGAAAGAATTTATACTGGGAAGAAATCAGTAAGATTCTAAACTATGTAACAAAGTCCAGAATATTTAGGATTTTTGCATGGAAGTGTTTGTATAGATATTTTATACCTCAAGTAGACTTTAGAACTCTGGTAAAGGACAAAGCAAAATGCTGATCTCTAGCTGATGTGCCTATGTAGACTTAAACCTCTCCTGGAGTAATAAAACCACATTAGCTTTGAGAAAAATATTCAGTGAACTTAATAAATGGTCTTATTCAGTAAACTTAATGACAACACATTTGCTTGACCTGGGTTATAAGGGTTTGGAAGAGGGAGGATTGAGGACAACAGAGTTTTATGGCTTTTTAGATTGGTATGTTTCACATTATAGCCAATGGGACTAGTTAAAGCTAACCTCTAGTTGTTTTCTAAGCCACACCTTTCCAAGTACTTTTCTTAAAGTTACATTACATTAGAAGATGCATGCATCATACAGGTTACCTAAAAGGACAATGTAACATCAGCCTAACAGAGGGCAACTACTACATCAAATGGAAAAACATTTATAAATGCTTTTGAAAGTAAGATTTCAGATTCATCCTGTCAAAACTGGCATGGCAAAGATAATAACCATTAGGTTCAGGTTCTCTAAGGTGTCTTGAATATAAACAAAGCAGACCTTCATATACTGGAATTGGATCACATTCCAGATAAATTTAGAAATGTTTTGCATAAACTGCTGAAATCAAGCTAGTCTTAAATCTCTCAGCAGCACATGCAACAAATAAGTCACATGCTTATGTTTGTCATGTTAACGGACGCTTCTGTAACAGAAAGGGTGTCAGAAATTTCAGTAAACTAAATTACTCATGGCTTCTCTCAATGACTATCACTGATATAAAAATTATGGTGTACTCTGTGATCAGCAAATCATGGTTTTAGAAATTCCTTTAAATATCCTGACTACCCACCTTTAAGCTACTAATAGTAAGTGTCTTTTTAGGGGCAGTTAACCCTACTATTCTCCATTAGCACACAAAAGGAAGAAAAAAATGGAGAAATACTATTATATGATTCAAAAACTACGTTCAAGATAGTACCTTTCAAATCTGCATATAACAACTCACTATCTGAATGTAGGCATACTCATCACCGGGTTCTACATGGGCCCATGTTAGGTAAGCACTTCTCTTTCTTACTATTCTATAAAGACACAACACTAGAACTACCCACCCACAAGTTAATAATGTATGCAGACATATTTTCTGTTGGAAGTTAGCAAAACTACTTCAACTACTAGCAACATAACTCTCACAAGATAAATTCATGAAACCGCAAAATTGTTTACACAAAAACTTATAACTACCAGTGTAAGATGACAAATTTCATGGTATTTCTTACCAATAAAAAAACTTTCAGAACTACCCATACTAACTATTAATGAACACTAAAAAGGGAATGGGATTTCTAACCGTAACACTGGGTGCATCTCTAAACTTCAACATTCACTCAGCATCACCAGCAAACTGTGTTAGCATATGTCACACCTACTTCCCCTACAAGGCTAGCTTATATGCGGCCATAACCAAAAGTGGAGTTGTTCTCACGACTGAATATGCTCTGTCCATTAATTATGTTTTCAGCATTCTTCACGTAACATGCATAAAGTTCAAGCTAGACAAAAGTACAAATACTAGATTTGCTCTGTAAAACCCTATCCAGGTCCGAATCTGACAGTCTCGAGGATTTAGAGGAGGTAGACACTCGAGAAGACTTTCCTCTCGGCTCCGAGAGAAGGGGACCGGCTCGAAACGGCTCCAACACTATCGGCGCCGACTCCACCACAGCATGGACCACCATCGGCACCGAAGGAGCCTTCTTCGGAGCCGAGGGGGAAGAGTCTGAGGTGCACACATCCACCGGCTCGAAGCCATTGGAACCGATGGAGGTGATTCACCTCGATACTCCAACTTGCGGCTCTGAAGGCAATGGAGCCGAAGTAGAGGTATCGAGGCAGACTCGACCCTCGGCCCCGGGTCAGTGGAGCCGAGGAAGAAGAGGTCAATTTTGTCTTTTAGAAGTCGGCTCCGACGGACTTGTCGGTGCCGACGATCTTTCTTTTGGAAGCAACAGGAGGATTTAAGGCTTCCTCAAAGAAGGTTTGATAAGCCCTTTCAATATCAACTTATTCTTGCGTTCTTGAAGAACTCTAGCAGAGAAAGCATGACATACGCTACAAGTCTCTTGCAGATGTTTCGGCCCCAAACAATAGACACAGACTGAATGGCTGTCTGTGATGGACATTTTATAACTGCACCGAGTGCATTTTTTAAAACCTGACTTTTGTTCCTTAGACATAGTACAGGCCCTTCAAAAAGTATGACTTTACCACAATGAGTAAGCACTATAACAGAATTGCGCCAACTGAAAAGCGCGAGACACACTGGCGCGAGTACTTAGGAAAAAAAGTTTACCTCACAAACAAACAGACAAAACAAGTCCAACGGCCCAAAGCCCTCTAATTTAAACGGGCTTGGCCCGAAAAACAATTAACCACAAAAAGTAATTAAGGCTAAATAGCACACAAAGGTAGGGCAAAGGCCCTCTAACTTAAACGGGCCTTGCCCGACTGAAAAAAATAAAGTACCAGAAGACACTCAAGCACTCAAAAGTAACAAATAGTAAGGAATAATAAGGAAAAGCTGTTAAAACAGCTGTTTGGTTAATATATGACAAAAAACCCCAAGGTCAAAGACCAATAAAGGTAAAAAGAACCACTTAGCTCCAGCCAAGTCGAGACCACGTCCAGCTTGTAAAGCGGCAAACGAGATCTGGGGAAGCAGGTGTAGTGCATCCTGGGATAGGGAGTAGCCCAGCCAATGAGAGACTTCGTGCTAGTGTATTAGTTGCCGAGTCGGAGCCGATGGATCGGCTCCGAACCATCTGTCATGAATGTAGGCGAGATAGGATCCCATTACATCCATATCTTCCTCTTTTGTAAATTGCCCTCCCGTTGTATTTCATGTCGTTACCTCTGAACAGCACTTTTTTACTGTGAGATATTAACTGCCTATATTCCTTTTATTTTTTTAGATCCATTTCTTTGAGATCCCTTGTCCCTGTGGTTCTCACTTCAAATTCCTTCTTTTCTAGTTGAGACTCCCATCATCGAGTCAACACTCGAGTCCCTTCAGTGCCCTGCCATAACAGTTTCTGCACCCCTAACCACACTAGTCAAGAGTTATGTGAAGAAGATGCCTCCTTCAGCTATGGCTCCAACCAATTGCCAGGGATTCACCAACTTTTCACCCCTCAACCTGTGACTGCTTCCGGTAATCAAATGGGTACATGGTTTGATTCCTTACTCTTCAACTGCTACCTGTGTAACTCTGAGCAAGTCACTTAAAACCATACAAGTACACTCCTGGTTTGCCCCTGAAAAGGAACACTTTGTTCAGTGGATTTGCGTATTGAACAAATTTGTATTTAAACAGTCTTCAGTCCAAATATAGACTCATGCTCTCATCTCATTCATTTTCCAATCTGTGCAGCAACCAGCTGCCTTGTAATCTTATGTCTCCTGCAAAATCTAATGATTCATGATCGACCTGACATCAGCATTGCAATGGCAATGAAAGCCCCGTCCCACTAAGCTATTTACTTTTTTCATTTCAGACAGCCGCAGTTGTGCAGCAGTTAGCGTTGTCGCCTCACAGCAAGAGATTCTCCCGTTTGATTCTCGGCTTCTGTGTGGAGTCTGCATGTACTCCCCACGGTCGAGTGATGTTTAAAGACATGCAGGTAGGTGCGTGTGTGCGTGAATGGGTTGTGCCTTCTTTGAAGGTTGAGCATCAGGCTGGCAACTCGGCACCGTAAAAAATCCACTGCCAATCATTAGCGGACTGAAGTTCCGCTGTGGTGACCCCTAACTGGGAAAAGCCAAAAAGACATTAGTTTTTTTTATTTTAGCTTGTTTATGCAATGCATTTCAGTCTCACCTCTCATGTCCAATTACATGAAACAAGGGATATCCAAGTCCTTCCCAGTGTCACAAAAGCAGTGACAGGCTTGAGAGTGAATATTTTGCATGCACTGAATGACATGCCAAAGGAAACATTTTCAATCACAGAAACCTAAAGCAGGAGCTATCACTGCCTGACTCACTTACAAAACCTTACACATTGTTACAACACTGTAACAAACTGAATTTAATCAGCAGAAGCCTTTAATATAGTCTGCAGAATATGCTGGCCCCTTATATAACATTACTGAAGGAAAGCTGAGATAAAGTAATCTTTTACCAGACCTTGGTACGGAGAGATTTCTACAGAAGCAAAAGTCATGACTGCTGATTAAGAATCTACTATACTATCCCAGTCCTGTGGGTTACCTATGCATCACTTTCTATATTTGAACTTGTTCACTTTTTGAGGGAATAACAGTACAGAAAACATATGACACTGTTTGCCTATCCTGTACCTAAAACCAAGCGTGGGCACCATACCTTTCAACCTCTTACAGCAAAAAATCTGGGCAAAGACTAAAATGATAGGGGGACAAATAGGGACAGATTTTAAATATTGCTCTTACAAATGTAGAAAGTTGACAGAATAATAGGTTTTGCATTAGCATGAATTTTCTGAAGTCTTAGACTCAGATGTTTGTCATTATTTAATGACTTCAATCCTCAGCTATTTGCCAGAAAGAAACAGATGTTAGGAGGAACACACCAAAATATGAGGCAATAATCTGGGCATTTTGCGAAAACCTGTACAGTTGAGAGGTATGGTGGGCACTCTTCTTGGATCTAGCTCAAAAGACTGTTAGCATGACAGACCCATCCAATAAGTATATTAGACTACAGACCAATAAAAACCAAGAAAAAGATGCGAGATAATGTAGCAAAGGCTAGACACTGGCGCTTTCCTTACAAAAGAGGATGAATTTAAGGAATTGGTAGTGGATATATTCAAGAAGACAGAAATTACTTCAGAATGGATAACTAAAGGATTGGGATAAAATGAAAATGGAGTTTAAAAACATGGCAGAAATAGGAAAGTGAGAGGGAGAAAGACAGATGAAAAATAAGTAACAGAAATTATTTACAGGGGTTGACAAAGGCTGAAGTATAGCAAAGTAAGGTGTATTCCACAAAGAGGAGCAACAGCAGAGTGCAAAAGGGAGAACAGGAGCATTAGTATAATATGTATGCGTTTAAAATGGTGAATGTTAAGTAGCTGAGCTTTTGGCAACATGACTTAGACAGCTGAGAAAGTTTGACAAACATTGGGAGCCTATGACAGAAAACAACCAAAACTCCATGGAAATATCACAGATATTTCAGAAATGTTATGAACATTTGTATAAAGCAGAGGAATGTAGAAACCAAGAGGCACAAATGGAAGTGTTTAAGACATGAATATGTAAAAGTTAAAAGAAAATAATGCTCAACAATTCATAGCTAAGACAGTAAGGGACGAGATTAAATTGGATTTATGTAATTAATCAACAGGGAAGTCTCCAGGAACAGATAGTGTTCCTGTAAAAATCTGAAAGTTGGTAGGGAAGAAAGCGATAAAGATCTGGAAAGTTTTGTCTAACAGTATTTTATAAATGGGGTGGGTATGAGAGTACCAGGATCTTGGAAGAAAGTTGTGGAGTCTGTTTTACCCTCAAACAGAGTGAAATCCCTTCAGATCCATTTTTTATATGGACTCATTTTAATTTTAAAGCATGATTACAAAGTGTTTAGGCCTATACTAGCTAAGAAAATGGCAAAGGTTTTACTAAACTTGATAAACATGGATCAATGTGGTCTTGTAGAGGGAAGGCAAATTATTTGACAACATTAATACAACAATGATAATCCAGGTAGAAGAAATTTGTGGGTTTTGATACAACCAAAGCATTTGACAGAGTCCGCTGACATTTCATGAGTAAGGAAATAGCTTCCTGAGAGAAATAATAGGGTTAACAAGGGGGATATATGAAGGGTCAGAAGCAATACATAAGGTGGGAGGGATCCTCTCTGACAAGCTGGTTTTGAAAAGAAGAACTGGGCAGAGATCTCTTCTTTCCCCGTTATTTGCTTTATATTTAAAGTTGTTGGCAAAGAAAATAAGGGATTCACAATTCAAGGATAGAACTGGTATGGTACTTAAGGACAGTCAGTTCACTTGCAGGTGATATGTTGTACTTTATAAATCAATGTTGTGGAACATTCTGAGACGGCTTCAAGTCTTTTTGGTATATGAAATAAATGAAGACAAAGGAAAGGTTCAAGTTGCAATCTATGTACCCATGCATGAATTGGTTCAGCAAGTACCTATAGTCACACAGACATGATAAGGTGATATATAGATTAAGACTGATTCTTTTAAGGCAGCTAAGAATATGTGGGAAAGAAGCTAAACACCAGATAATACATAAAAAATGGAGAAACTAGAACCTCATGATAATGGATCTGGATAGTAAGATACAAGCAGTGAAAAATGCAGTCCTCTCAGTCTTATATACAGTTCGTATGTGTTTTTTTTAATCAACTAGACGACATGTTATGGATAATGATTAGTAAAGAGATGAATAAATTTATTTAGGAGGGGAGCAGGGCAAGAGTCAAGCAATGAACTGATTCTTCTCATATATGTGGCTTTGGGTTACCTGATTTTAAGGGGTACTTTAGAGGTGTGCAGTTATGGCCCATCTACATAACTGCAATAGAAGACTATAAATCAGAATGGAAGGGATGATGATGAAACTGAGAAGGGAGAGCATTCAACAGACAAAGACAGACTATGATTTGGAATGCAAGTTCTTAAGAAAAATAAAAATAATCGTACAGATTGTGCTTACAAAGAAGCAGAGCATACTCTGAGAAGTAAGCAAGTGTGGGAATGGAAAGGAGATTTTATCAATATGGGTGACTGCTTGTTGGGATATAGAAACCAGCAAGAACATGCAGCAATTTACTGTGTGAAATCAGAAAAAGAACAAGGGTATAGGAGCAAATAAGAAAGGATTAATAAATAATAATGAGGGAAAGGTAACAGGAGTAGGATAACGCTAAGCATAAGTTTGGACTGCAGGTAATTGACCGTCTTTCCTATCATGGATTAATAACAGTACAGGCAGAGAGATAGGGGAGTGCTAAGTGAAATACCATCTCTGGTACAGTTTTTTAGTTTAGCCTCGGACAGAAGCTACTGTTAAATAGGGATAATTGGCAGGCTGTATACAATATTGCATGATAACAATTAGAATTAATCAATGAGGTTAGAAAATATAGGGAAAATAGAATGGAAAGAATTTATACTGGGAAGAAATCAGTAAGATTCTAAACTATGTAACAAAGTCCAGAATATTTAGGATTTTTGCATGGAAGTGTTTGTATAGATATTTTTATACCCCAAGTAGACTTTAGAACTCTGGTAAAGGACAAAGCAAAATGCTGATCTCTAGCTGATGTGCCTATGTAGACTTAAACCTCTCCTGGAGTAATAAAACCACATTAGCTTTGAGAAAAATATTCAGTGAACGAATAAATGGTCTTATTCAGTAAACTTAATGACAGCACATTTGCTTGACCTGGGTTATAAGGGTTTGGAAGAGGGGAGGATTGAGGACAACAGAGTTTTATGGCTTTTTTAGATTGGTATGTTTCACATTATAGCCAATGGGACTAGTTAAAGCTAACCTCTCTAGTTGTTTTCTAAGCCACACCTTTCCAAGTACTTTTCTTAAAGTTACATTACATTAGAAGATGCATGCATCATACAGGTTACCTAAAAGGACAATGTAACATCAGCCTAACAGAGGGCAACTACTACATCAAATGGAAAAACATTTATAAATGCTTTTGAAAGTAAGATTTCCTCAGATTCATCCTGTCAAAAACTGGCATGGCAAAGATAATAACCATTAGGTTCAGGTTCTCTAAGGTGTCTTGAATATAAAACAAAGCAGACCTTCATACGCTACTGGAATTGGATCACATTCCAGATAAATTTAGAAATGTTTGCATAAACTGCTGAAATCAAGCTAGTCTTAAATCTCTCAGCAGCACATGCAACAAATAAGTCACATGCTTATGCTTGTCATGTTAACACGGACGCTTCTGTAACAGAAAGGGTGTCAGAAATTTCAGTAAACTAAATTACTCATGGCTTCTCTCAATGACTATCACTGATATAAAAATTATGGTGTACTCTGTGATCAGCAACATGGTTTTAGAAATTCCTTTAAATATCCTGACTACCCACCTTTAAGCTACTAATAGCAAGTGTCTTTGGGGCAGTTAACCCTACTATTCTCCATAGCACACAAAAAAGGAAGAAAAAAATGGAGAAATACTATTATATGATTCAAAAACTACGTTCAAGATAGTACCTTTCAAATCTGCTATAACAACTCACTATCTGAAGTAGGCATACTCATCACCGGAGTTCTACATGGGCCCATGTTAGGTACACTTCTTTTCTTACTATTCTATAAAGACACAACACTAGAACTACCCACCCACAAGTTAATAATGTATGCAGACATATTTCTGTTGGAAGTTAGCAAAACTCACTAACTACTACAACATAACTCACAAGATAAATTCATGAAACCGTGTAATTGTTTACACAAAAACTTATAACTACCAGTAGTAAGACAAATTTCATGGTATTCTTTACCAATAAAAAAACTTTCAGAACTACCCATACTAACTTTAATGAACACTAAAAGGAATGGGATTTCTAACCGTAACTCTGGGTGCATCTCTAAACTTCAACATTCACTCAGCATCACCAGCAAACTGTGTTAGCATATGTCACACCTACTCTCCCCTACAGCTGCTTATATGGCCATAACCAAAAGTGGAGTTGTTCTCACGACTGAATATGCTCTGCCGCTAATTACAGCGCATTCTTCACGTAACATGCATAAAGTTCAAGTAGACAAAAGTACAACATTTAGATTTGCTCTTGTAGCTAGCGGAAACAACCATAATTGAATCTTGTTAAGAAGGGCACACTGGCTTCCAATTACTAACAGATCAACTTTTCTACTTGGTACTCTTATCTTTAAAATTCTAAAACAAGGTTACTGCACTCCCTTTTAAAGAAAAGCAGAGATTACAGAACTAAATCACTCTCTTAGAAGTATCCACGAAGACACTCCTCTTACTTGTTATTATGTTATTGTAATATTCAAACTTGCCAGTTGAGAAATGGCATTCTCAAGACTAGGCCCTGCCACCTTGAATCAACTGTTTACAAATAAGAAAACAATAAAGCATTAGGGACATTGAAAAAAAAACCTCTCAGGGAAAACCTACATATAGACTCTAATTGCACAGTGTCTAACGGGTGCTAAAACATCACACTATGATTGGTAACTGTTCTTTTATATTTATCCTCCCCCGATATCCTTCACAATTCACCTCCAACCAGAACACCCAGCTCTTCTTACACATAATCATTACACCTAAATTCATGATTACATCACCTCAAGGACTTTCCTATACATGTCGTATACTTTGCAAATTTAAGCCACTGCAAAATTAAAAAGGATGCATATAATTCAGCAATTCTGACTGATAAGCCACAATAATTTGGGCTAGGCTTATAAATGCCTTAGGGCAGATAGCCTAGTATAAACCTATGAACCTATGAACCTATAAAAAAAGAGGTAAAGTCGACTCAGTTCTAATATCCCACCCATTACCCAGAAGGTGGCAGTACTAATAGAAGCAGAGTACAAACGATCAGTTCAGACAGTTAAGAATGTTTCTCCAACTACTTACTTAACTGAATAAACTACTTGAAACTTCAAGATGTTTTTATTCCTCCCACAGAAAAGGCATTAGAGAGACAATCTCTTAGATCTGCAAGCTAAAGTGATTTTAACTGCAATAATCCTTTATACTCTGTATCAAATTTTGAATTAATGGGTACAAAACAGAAGTGGTTTCCATGACCCGCATCAAAGGACATACTCCAAGCTTCAGGGCAACATGGTTCATTCTCTAAACAGTCAAGCAACTCTCGACTGAGCAGATATGTTTCAATCATAAGTGATTCCTACAACCACAGCAAAACCAATATTTAATGCCTTTTGGGGACTAAGCATGGGTCCTAGTAAGCAAAGCCTTTTTCCATGAAGGAGGTGAGCAAAGGAAAGACAAGTTTTTTTTCCTTTTGAGCTTACAGGTAAACAGGAAGGCATAACCACATATAAAATGGAACATCTGCCCCAACAAGGTTGAAGGAGAAGTTAAAATTCAACAAATGTCATCTGCACAGTTTAAAAGTTTAATGGGTTCATATCACATTAATACCAGATACAATGAGGCTCACATTTTATGTGCCTAATCATAGGCTGTAAAACATGTTAAAAAGCAAAGAAAAGGAGAAAGGGGGCCCTTTATCTTATGTCGACATTGTAATAAAAGGCCTTTGATTAGACATCGTTAATTTTCACTAAGGCAGATGGTCAAGAGTACAATCGCTGGATGCAGCGCCTTAAGCTGGAAAGGAAAGCCACTACCACTTATGTTACCTGTAGGAAGAGAAACTCACAAGGTCAAAGGTCTTTTCTGCATCTCAGGTCGCCATAGTTGAAGGACCATCAATATTAAAAGCCTCTCAAGAATGTACCAGCCTGCCCAGGTGTGGTTGAAAGAGTCCTGACCACAAAACTTCATGTTTTTGAAAGCCTAAGGAATGCAACTGCAACCCCCCCCATAAAAATTGAGGGTGATTAGTGGGAACACACACTACTACTGAGGTACAGTATTCTCCCCCTTCTTTGAGGTACAGTTATAACAGATTCTCCCCCTTCTTTGAGGTACAGTTATAACAGAGTTAGTTTATACAACCCATACTACTGAGGAGTGTCTTAGTATTCTCACTTCTGCAAGGTACAGCTATTTCAGCATTAGTACATACAAACAGATGCTACCTCTGGCACTGAGGCATCATGGAATATCCCTACTTCTCTATGATATATCAATGTTGGTGTTAGCATATGCGACAGGCACAAAGTCTGACACTATGGTACTGGGGAGTATTTCCACTTTTCTAATATACAAGTATGTTGGAGTTGGCATATGCAACGGACACTATGGTATTGTGGGGTGTCCCCCTTTCTCTGAGGTACATCGATATTAGAAGTAGTACATTCAAGTAGTAGGGGCATGGGAAAGGGTGCCTCATTTTTCTAGGTGAAGGGGGTAAAGCTGCTTTACAGAAATGACTTAAACATGTAACAGGTTCAGAATTTGCTGTTTTGGTCAGAATAATAGTTCATAATTTTTGAAGAGTTGGGACCTACACTAGTGAGTCTCTTGTGTCCGATAGGCAACCCACAACACCCGTTTGCTTTCAACTCAGATGTCAGTTGATGTATTAGTGATGTATTAGTACTTCAGTTGGAATTTTTGTTTCTAAGTTAGTGGAAAGATAGGAAAATACAACACAATAACTTTCTGGAGGTCTGACCCAGTTTCAAATTAAGAGAGATAGCCAGCCCTTGTAATGCAGAAGGATACAGCTGTGACTACATTTCAGTCCTCAGGTTTAATTAGCAACTCAGATGTTTAATTGGGCTGGAAGGGAGCATGGGTGTGCCACCCTTGGGGGGGATGTGGTTGAGTGTAGCAGACTGCATACAGCTGCAATCACATGGAGGAGGACAGCATTGCTTAGGTATTGTGGGGAGGGAGGACTTTTGAAGCACCAAGCCACCATCTGGTGGCAGCCCATATTAGCAAGTGCAAAACAGCACACACTAGCCGTGGCAGGGCCTTTTGAGTCCAAACAGTGATGTGATTAGCTAGTCCCTCTGCCAGAGGGTGGAAAAATGCCATTCTAATGTCCTAACATTCAGGATGTCAGAGAGGACACACGCAACCCTCACAGCTGCCTAAATAATCCCCGTCCAGGCACGTCTTTTTTCCAATGGTACTGGGGACTCACGATCGTGAGGAAAGAAATAGATCAAGTCCAGATGGGGAGGGCTTGATGGTCAACAGTCACAGGACAAAAATAACACACAGAAATGACAGAGATCAGACAAGGTGGTAGAAGCTGAATGGGTCCAGTGTCAGCAAGTAAAATTCCACTGTAACAACAGACACAAAGAGGAAACATTCTCAGACACAAAGAGGAAACCTTCTCAGACAGCAATGTATAGAGCTTGGTGCTAAGCCTTTTGAGGGTTGGAGCTTGATCTTAAGGTGTTTACTTTAATATAAGCAGTGATCCTAGCCATCACGAGTTCTTCAAAGGTGAACTATTTAGGCTATACTCTCCAATATACTATCTACCTGCTTCTACTTCTTGTAACAAAATTACTTAAGGTACTCTCATGAATCAGACAAGGTACTAATTTCTCCAAATCATGCCACCCAAGTGGGAGTGAAAATGCCTTCTGGGGCTTCAGCTAAATCCTAGATGATGTATTTACTGCTATGTGCCTGCAGTTCAAGTTTACTAGACAGTTAAGATATAATCTGCAGCCTTACAGTTCAAATAAAATCAACTGCTCCTTCAGGAAGATAAGATCCTCATGTAGTTTTGTAAAAAATTCATCCTTTCCCAGTAGTTGTTTATATGGAGTGCAGGTAACCCCTGACACTCAGCTTTGATAATCCCACTACAGGCTATTCATTTAACTGTATGATATGTAGGTCTAAATTATGTGCTCCAGAGCCAGAGCCAGCATTTCTGGCATCCTGATCATGAAGCCTTTGCTTTTCAACAAATAAGAGGAAATTGTCCAGAAATGGTGTCTACACTAGCCTGACACCATTACCAAGGCAATTCAGATCAGAGTTTGGCCTGCAATGAATACAAGGTATACAACTGCATCTGTAACTTGAGAGTGCAACATCACTAAAGAAATCATCTTAAGACACAGTGGGCAAACCTATGAATGTCGACTTCCCCCTTCCATGCATGGCATGGGTCCTATTATCTACTAAACTGTAGTTCTTACAGAAGTCCTCCTAGGCTTCAGCATCCTTAGTTTAGTATAGTCTAACTGAAGGCAGAAAACTGCATTCTGAACCTCCATTAAGATAAGGAAACATTACTTACCTTACGCCATTAACCCTTAAGTGTGATAACAAATCCTGCTATGATCTGGTTTAGATATATCACCACCCCCAAAGCACCAGGAAATAAAAAAAAAAAATAATCCTTTTGTTAAAGCTACCTGGACAGCTCCACCAGCTAGCATCAGGTCATGAACCCAGCTATAGCAAGTTAATCAAAATGGTGAACCCACAGCTGCTGTGACACCCTGGAGAAGTATATTGGAAAAACAAAAAAAAAACTCTCCAATGAATCCAAGACACTTTTTTTTTACATTTCTGATCCCTGATGTCGCCTCAAGGCCATTTACAATAGTCGACAATATCCTTATGCCCACATTCTACCCAGTCATAAATAAGAAAAAAAAGGAAATGACAGTTAAAACAGACAATGCCTCCATAACAGGAATCCAGTAGCAGCAAGGGAGCCTTCCTACCTAAAAGCCCCCAATCCCAGTACAATTCAAAGACCCCTCCACAGCATTCTCCCCTTTAAATTATGTGCACCTAATTCATGCACTGAAAAAGGCAAAATACAAATTTTAAAAACATTCATGTGCCCCCAACCCCACACATTCAATAACTAGGACCTGTGGGGCCTGCCATGGGCAGGATAGCAGTGAACTCTGGGAAAGATACGACCCGTGGAATACACCATATGACATCCTAGGATGCCCTTTGACCCTCAAGAGCAAGGCTAAGCTGGGAAAGTTATACTACAACCATGACATCCTCCAACTATCACCACCCACCACTGCTATGAGTAGGAAGCAAGTTCATTTAGGTGTTTCATACAAAACACTGATAATGAAATAAATAAAAACAGATTAAATATTAAAGCAATAACAGAAAATGAATAACAAAAAGCTACATACATTCACCCTGATCATTCCACATGATCAAAAGCCATCTCAAAAAGACAAGTCTTCCTCAGCCAATGATGGGCACTCCTGGAGTCACCATGGTAGCAATTTCCACAAGTGAGGAGCTTGTAAGAAAAATGTTTGAAAGCATGAGGTCTCAAGATGAACCTGTGGAAAGGCCAGAAGCCTATCAGAGGATGAGTGCAAGACACACAGGGAGATACAGTACAACACATTTCTTCAAGTAATTGGAACCCAGATCATGTATGAACAAACACACTGGCAATCGAACCTTATAGATAATCTTGTACCAAACAGGAAGCCAATGAAGACTGTGCAGAATAGGTGTAAGAAATTATTAAGAAAATGTACCAGCAGAGTTCTGTCCACAAGCAATCACCCTCCACGTCAGGTAGGCCTAAGCAAAAGGCACTGCAGTTATCCAGTCTGGGAGAGACCAAGGCATGAACCACAATTGGAAGATCTGCTTGAAGTGACACATGTTTAACCTTGAAAATGTTTCCACAAATGGGAACAAGATGACTTCACAACAGCCAATAATGGCAACATTAGTGTTAGCAGTGACTCATGAAAATACCACAGTTCATACTTCAACATATTCAGAATTACCACCACCATACATGATACAGGTAGGCAATGGTACGGCAGAGGAAGCTCCGAAAGTAGCATGTACTTTCACGGCCTCAGTGTTCATGGTGTTCATTTTTAACAGATTTACAGTAAGCCAAGAATGTATGCCTTCAGAATGGAGACTTAGGTGGCATAACTGTTAAGCCTTTGCTTCCCATGCACAAAGTACAAGGTTCAAGCCTTACAAGTGTCCATGTAGAGTTGCACGTTTGCTCTGTGTTTGTGTGGTTCTTCCTCCAGCCCCAAAACATGTTGGGTGTTTCTATCTCAAACTCACCCAAATACTGAATGGAGTTATGTGCAGCAGCACAGACTTTAGCTGGTGCCTAACAGGGGAAGAGTTCTATAGTCCAGCTGCTTTAGGCATCAACAATGATGCGCAATGTCCTCTAGACAGGAGAACACAGACCACAGACTGTGTCTCTTGTCAGAGCTAGCCACTAAATGCTGTAAAACAATTGACTGTAGGCAATTTGGTCACATCGACAAATGCTGCCAAAAATAAGGATGGATATTTTTTTGGTGATAAGTGGGTGTCCTATTCCGACCTATACCAGGGAGCCATGCTAATGGTGGGAAGGGTCAGCCCTTGGCCAAAATGTTTGTTACCTGGGATAGCTATGCTGAGTGGAACCTGGACATAAAACCAATCAATCTGCCAAACAAACTAATGATTATTACACTCGGTATAGGTTCACTGACTGAAAACAGCTTACAAGTGGATGACATTATGAGGAGGAGGCTGAACATCCTGTGTATCCAGAAGACAAAATGGAATTGCGGTGCAGCAAAGTTAGTTTGCTTGGGATCCACAGTCTACTACTCAAGGGAAAGGCAGACAAGAAATCGTGAAGGAACTGCGGTGAGGGAGTCTTCAAAAGACAATGAGGAATATTATCAGAATCAGATTCCAGTATAAAGATGTGGCAGTATTCATAACAGCAACCTGTGTCCCATAGCAGACTTATGATAGTGTGGTGGCAGCTGCAGGACTTGCTAGACAAAACAGGATAGCTGGTGTTGAAAGTGGGGGATCTGAATGTTCATACTGAGACAGGCAGAACAGGATGTGACGACTGACTAGGTCCACAAGGGTGAGGCAACAGAATTAAACAAGGAGAGGCTATTCTACACTTCTGTCTGGCAAATGGCTTGATGGTGGCCAACACATGGTTTAGCAAAAGAAACAGTCACATCATCACATAGAAGAGTGGACAATATGCGACTCAGGTAGACTTCCCTGGACAAAGGAAAGGGCATTGGGGTAGATTCAGAGATTATAAAGTCACCCCCAATGAAACAGCCCATAGCATGAACCACTACTGGCCACAATCAGCAGCAAGCAATGCTCAGAGAAGGCCCTAGAAGAGACTAGGCGGAAGATCTGGAAGTTGTTTGCAGCAAAAGCACAAGAGCTCAATGAAATACTCACGGCTCTAGCTGCTCAGAAAGCACAAGAGCTCAATGAAATACTCACGGCTCTAGCTGCTCAGAAAGCACAAGAGCTCAATGAAATACTCACGGCTCTAGCTGCTCAGGAAGAAGAGCAGATGGGTGGAGTTAAAGACAGGATGGCAGTGTCTTAAAACAGCATATACGAGTATTAGAAAAGTTATGTGGCGGAGAACGATATGGAAATAAAGGACACAAAAGTGACTGCTGGTGGAATACAGAAGTCCAGGAAGCTATAAAAAGAAAACAGGAGTGCAGGAAAAAGTTGGAGACAGAAAAGATGCACCAGGCTGAGAAGGAATCCTAACAAAGAGGCTAAAAGAGCAGTTGCAATATTAAAAAAGAAGGCATCAGAACACTCTACCGGATTCTGGAAGGACTCCGCAGATTGCACAAAGAAAATGCTATCAGGTTACATGACAAAGGTAGACAGATAAAGGAAACAGTCATCAGACACCATTCATAAGGGAAGCTAGAAAACATGTTCACCAGTCAATAGGACATCAAAGGCAGACGAAAGGAGTACTTCTATACACTTCTGAATGAAGAAAACCCCACAGAAGCAGTACTGCCCCAGACACAGTCTACAGTGAAAGAGGAAGAAGAACCTGCTCTAGAAGAAGAACAGCACAAAGGAAAGGAAAGTCAGGGAAAGCAGCAGGCTAAGATGAGGTCATAGTAGATTTGATGAACATGTTAAGTGAGTTAGGGGAGAAATTACACCAAAGGGCACTCATACTAATATGATGTGAAAGGTGCAACCCAGATGACATGAAAACAAGCCTTCTAGTGCCAATCTACTAGAACAACGATGATATTTACAACTGTGGGTAGCATAGAGGTGTTAAACTCCTGTCAAAATACACTTGTCTTTTGGATAAGAAGTTATACAGAGGTCCCATCTGCATGAGATGGTGTTAGCTCAGGTGGATGTAAAAGATCTCATGATACCTATCAAAAAGAGTAGGGGTCCTTTATTTACATACAAGATAAACTCTTATTTACAACATATTTACAAATGTACAAATACATACAGTAGATATACAAATGTATTTATACATATTCATAACTTCCTTTATAATCATACTAAATTTACATCCTTATTAGATCCCACTCCTTTTTCCATAACAGCCATCTGATTTTACTTAATACTGTTGCTAAAATCCATTTACCATTAAACATAATTTATTCTTTCATTTCATATAACCCATATGATATAAAATAACTTTTTATCTATTCTTTTAACATATTCTTTACTTATATTCTTATATCCATATTTAATCATACTATGTTTATTTTATCCACTTCTTTAATATCGTCAAAAACATCTTTACATGGTTTTCCCCATGACTTTTTAATTCTTTTACATTTCAAAAACACATGTCCAGTTGTTTCTTCTTCTTGACAATGTAAATCAATTTTATCACATTTCTTTTTATATGGCATATTTTGTTTTACTGGTAATTTATCTATTACAGTCTGCAAAAAATATCTTGATAACTTACTTTTTGATTACACCATTTGTTTCCTGTTTTATAGCATTAATGTATTCATCTGTTAGATTTTCCCATGGTTTTACCCAGTAATATTTTATCATTAAATTCTTATACCATGCTTTTCCATCTTTTTCTATATCATCACTTTTTTTATTTCCAGAAAAATATTTTTTTCTTGGTAACATTTCATTTCTTCATTTATGCACTCTTTCTTATTTTTACCATACCCCAAACTTATCATACTTATATTTATACAGTTTTACTACTAATCTCTCATCTTTTTAATTTAGCCACATTAACACTTTGTACAAATTTAATGAAGCAGCATATACCACTGAGGTAATTAATCCTAAACCTCCTTCCTCTTTATCTACACAAACTCTTTTTACTGAGTTTAATCTATAACTTCATTTAGATTAAAACAAGTACCTGCAATAAAAAGAAGTCATGTCTTACCATAACGTTCCATCTGTATTGTTGATCCTCGTTCAGTCATTACACATGGGTATCGGTTCCGAGCTCGGTACCGAGCCGGCCATCTTCCAAGCTCGCGTCAGCTTCAAACTCTCGAGCTAAACTCATACCCACAATTCCCATCTCCCTGTTACCTCAGATTGAGTTTGCAAGTTAAAGAAGGCTACCTCTGGCCAAATAACCTAAGAGAACTGGATGGTGAGATCCACTAGAAATCACAGAAGGGGGAAGGAGGGAGGGTCGTAATGACTGAATGAGGATCAACAATACAGATGGAACGTTATGGTAAGACATAACTTCTTTATCTGATATTGTTAATCCTCATTCATTCCTTATGCATGGAACAGAGTCCCCAGCTACCTCTATTCCTGCGAGGCTCTCAGTGAAGGACATTCCTGAGCACCACAGAACCGAAAGATGCTCTTCCCCTGGAGGCCAAATCCAATTTGTAATGATTGATGAAGGTATGAGGCGCAGCCCAAGTTGCAGCTGCACAGATGTCATGTAAAGAAGCTCTGGCATGGAAGGCAGCAGAAGTTGCCACCGACCTTGTTGAATGAGCTTTCATGGTAGCAGGCAACGAGATATTACGTTGCGTGTAAATAAAAGTTACACAGTCCTTCAACCATCTAGCTAATGTGACCTTAGCAACAGCCGATCCTAATCTAGATCCAGAAAAGCCCAAAAATAACTGGTCAGATTTACGAAAGGGTTTTGTCCTGTTTAAGTAAAAACGTATTTGCCTGTGTATATCTAGGGTATGTAGGCAACACTCTCCTCTGTTTGAATGGTTGGGAAAGAAAACTGGCAATTCAATGGCTTGATTAATGGACATTTCAGAGATCACTTTAGGCAGAAATGACGGATTAATTCTCAGACACACTATCTCTATGAAAAATCAAGTTTGGAGTCTTGATACATAAAACTTGAAGTTTAGAAATACGTCTGGCAGACGTAATAGCAACCAAAAACAAGGTTTTCCATGACAAATACTTGAGGTCGCAAGAAGAGGCTGGTTCGAAAGGTGACATTGTCAGAGCTTGTAGAACTAATGATAAATCCCATGGTTGAATAGGTTCTCTAAAAGGTGGCTTCAGATGATTCAGACCTTTTATGAAGGTCTTACACAATTTATGGGACATAAGAGAGCAATCTTGGACACCCTCATGAAAATTAGAAATTGCAGCCAAATGAACTCTAATGGTAGAGGCTGATAGACCCGATTGAAACAGGTCGGCCAGATAGTCTAGTATTATCGACACTGGTGCTGAAAATAGGTCTACTTGTTTATCTTTCAGCCAACAGGTAAATTTTTTCCACTTGCTCAGATAAGTAATTCTAGTGGAAGACTTAGGAGAAGCAATGAGAATATCACGTACTGGTAAAGAAAGATCATTCTGCCTGGCAATCAGGGGAATTGGAGTAGCCAAGCCGTTAGCTTCAGGCTGTTCAGGTTGAGATGAATCAGGTTCTGTGGGTGTGAGATCAATTCCAGGATTGGATGGAGAATCCATGGTCGATCTAGTAGGTGAGGCCAAAGGAATGGGAACAAATCTGTCATGGCCAATATGGTGCTATGAGGATTACCTTGCTCTTCAACCGCCGAGCTTTCTTCAGAAACTGGGGAATGAGAGGAAAGGGCGGAAATGCGTAGAGAAGACCCAAGGGCCAATTGTGGACTACAGCATCCCTGGCTGACTGTCCCGGAGGGGGAATCAGGGTGAAGTAGTTGCTGCATTTGTAGTTGGTAGGGGATGCAAAGAGGTTGCAGCAAGGACGGCCCCGGTGGTGGAAGATCTCCGCCGCTATCAAGGGATTCAGGGACCACTCGTGAGGTTGCAGAATGCACCTGCTGAGTCTGTCTGCTATCACGTTGGAACTCCCGGGAATGTGCGTTGCTAGAAGAAAACGGTTGGGAGCCATCGCCCATTGCCATATCCTCATGGCCTCTCGACAAAGGGGGTAAGATTTGGTTCCACCTTGCTTGTTGATGTACTAGACCGCCACCATGTTGTCTGATTGAATCGCAATTGTCCCACACGGCAGCAGGAGATGGAATGCTTGCAACGCCAGAAGCACCACTCTCAGTTCTAGAACATTTATATGCAGATGGGCCTCCAGTTGGGACCAAGTGCCTTGGACTGTTTGTCCCTGACATAGCCCCCCCCCCCATCCCATCAGGGAGGCGTCCGTGGTCACTGTGGCCTTGGGTTGCTGAGGGGAAAAAGGGCGAGACCATTGTGAGAGATTGTGTGTCATCCACCAATTTAAATCCTGTTTGCACCTGTGGGTTACTGGAATCATGGCTGAAAGAGGATGCTGAAAAGGATACCATTGGGTGAGCAATAGCCATTGTAGAAGCCTCATGTGAAACCTGGCCAGGGGAACAATGGTGATGAAGGCTGCCATGGAACCCAACAGCTGTAGAACCGAGTGAGCCATGGATTTTTCCTTTGAAAGGATTGGAATTAGTTGTTGCTTTATCCTTAACATTCTGTGCTCTGGAATAGCAGCTCTGCAGTTTTTTGTGTCCAAGATAACCCCTATGAATTCTGTCAACTGAGATGGGGTGAGATTGGATTTCTGCCAGTTTATGGTTATGCCTAGCCTTTGGGCAGCAAGGAGAGAGTATGCCAGGGCTTTTTTCAGTAGATGTCTGGTGGGGGCAGAAATGAGCCAGTCGTCTAGGTATGGAAACACCTGGAATCCATGAAGTCGCAAATGAGCTGTGACAACTGCCATGCACTTTGTGAACACTCTGGGGGCTGTAGAGAGTCTGAAGGGCAGTACTCTGAACTGGTAGTGACCGGCTCCCACATGGAAGCGCAGAAATCTTCTTGATGGCCTGTCCACCTTTATGTGGTAGTACGCATCTTGAAGAACTATGAAGCACATCCACTCGTCTTTTTCCAAAAGCGGGAGGATAGACTGTATAGTGACCATCCTGAATTTTTGTACCATCACAAACTTGTTCAATACACTGAGATCCAAAATTGGTCTCCAGTCCATGGTTTTCTTTGGCACCAAAAATAGTCGAGTAGAATCCGGATCCTATCTGGTCTGGAGGAACTATTTGGAAGACTCTTTTTCTTAGCAGCTTTTCTATCTCTAGTGCTGCTTCTTCCCTTTGACTGGGTGGAACGTCTGCGGGAAGATTTTTTTGAAGGGACGGGACAAAGATCGAAGGGGATATGATAACCTCTGGTTATGATCCTTTGTACCCAAGAATCGGTGGTGATGGTTAGCCAGGCAGAAGGGTACATGAAGAAATGTCCCCCAACCACCTCCAGAGGAAAGGAGTTGGGCCGCTCTTCAGGAGCGCTGGTAGAATTGACCAGGGAAAGAATCCCTGGAACCCTTGTTATGCAGTCCCCCTCTGCCCCGAAAGGAGCGTCTTCCCTGTGAATTTCCCCCTCTGCCTCTGGGGGAGAACTCGGCCTGTGTGTCACGGAACGGACCCTGAGATTTCTTGAACCATATCTTCCCACTCTTTTAGTTTCAAGAGAAAGCACGTTGAGGGGAGGAATAACGGACACCTACGGCAGAAAGGGTCTTATCTTCTTGTTCACATCTGGCCAGTGTGCTTTTAACTTTGGGCCCAAACAATGAGGAGGGCTCAATGGGGGCATTAAGAAAGGAAGACTTAAAAGGTTCCGCGAAGTTGCACAAGCGCATCCAGGCGTGTCGTCTCAAGACCGCAGTTGAACCCGCCTCTCTAGCTGCTCCTTCTGATGCATGAGATATCAATCGCATAGAGGAGTTAGATATAGACTCAATGGTGGCCAGCTGAGAGGCCACTTTGTCACGGACCTCATCAGACACTGCTCCAGACAAGGTTTTAGAGAGCTCAGAAACCAGATCCCTTTGAAGCCTGGTAAAATGTGCCATACAATTCAGGGACCTGATAGCAAAGGTCGCTGAAGCAAAAGTGCGCTTCCCTATTCTGTCCAGGGCCCAGGACTCTCTGTTAGGTGGATGGACAGTCTGGCTTTCTTCTTCTGCCAGATCCTTTTTTGTTGCAGCCGCCACCACCAAAGCATCTACAGGACCTTTGGACCAATGGGGATGTGAAGCAGGAGGGGACAAGATCTTTTCTGTCCTCCGGGGAATAGCTTCTACAGTATCAGGGGCCTTCCAAGCACGCTGTACAATGAACTTGACAACTTCATCGGCAAGTGGAGTAACCCAGGAGGTAGGGGGCCAGACAGGAGTGTATGTCTCGGACAGGGGGCACTCCTCCCCTAAGTGGCTCAGCCTGCCGACTCGTAGTCCCTGGATGGCTGTGGAGCAGCAAGCTATATCCTTGGTCATAGCAAAACTTTCCTGTCACAAAGGCAACTGCGGTTCCTTAGTGAGATCCATAAAGGGAACCACAGAAGGGGAAGACTGTACTATATCCATGGACTTCAAAGGCAATGAAGGAGGAGAATAAGAAGGTGTCTTTGGAGATGGGTGATCACCTCCCAAGGAAGGATAGTTCCTGGGGGGTGGAATACCTCTGGCCAAGAATGCCTGGTTCACAAGATGCAACATGTCATGTTCAGAAAGACTTCTAGTGGACCTCACAGAGACTGTGGGAGAAACAGGCCTGTCCACAAAAGAGGCAGACTCGGTGCCTATCTCATCTGACCGCACCGAGGACAACGGTGCCGAGAAAGACTGAACTACTGTAGCCTGCACCGAAGAAGTCATCGGTGCCAATGTCATTCTCTGCACTGACACAGGGATCGTTGCCGAAGTGGTTGTCAGTGCCGAAGCTGGAACCGACAAAACTGGAGTCAACATTAAAGGCCTCTGTTCTGTGCAAGATCTCTGAGCCGATGCGGTCAAGGTCTGCACCGACTGAACGGTCGGTGCCAATGCAGTGGTAATGGTCTGAACCGAGGAGCCCCTCGGTGCTGATATGTAGAAGGCTGCAGGAGAGGACGGAGCCAAAATCACTAATGGAGCCGAAGGCCTTGGTGCCGAAGGTCTGGGCACTGAAAGCAATGGGGCTGACTGAGAAAGCTCCGGAGCAGAAATTTTAGCCTGTTTAGATTTTGATTGGTGAGAGTCCCCAGCCATGGATGAAGGCAAGGATTTAGCCTTAGTAGAAACATCCATTTTCTTATGGGCTTTAGGAGGGGTTGAGACCTCTGACCCAGAAATAGCTTCTGAAAAGGGAGATTTTAGAAGTCCCTTCAGTATCAGCTTAATTTTCCTTTCTAACAAAGTTCTATTAGAAAAGTTCTCACAAATAGTACAAAGTGGTTCAACAGATAAATGGGAAGCTCCCAAACAATAAACACAAAGAGTGTGCATCAGAAGTAGGCAGTTTGTGTCCACAAGCAGAACACAGCTTAAACCCCGGACTACCCTTTTTATCTGCCATATTAACAAATAGAAAAGTACCAACAATGGTACAAGAGAGTACCCGAAGGTATGAAAGAGAAAGGGAAAAGGATTACCAATGATGGTAAGGAGAAAATTACCTCGCGGTAAAAAGGGTAAGTAAAAAGACAGAAAAAACCTGAGGAAATTATGGACACTAGATGCGATAGGGCAAGAGACAATAAAAGATCAACTTTTCTGACAGAAAAGTAATTTGTACAGCAATTAAACAACAATTGACTGTACTTGGCTCAAGAGAAGTAGCTTCACACGACCAGAAGATGGCCGGCTCGGTTCAGAGCTCGGAAACGATACACATGCGTCAGGAATGAACGAGGATTAACAATAACAGATCTCCTTTTCAAATACTGTTGGCAACATAAATACACTTGCTAACTATATTAATTTTCTAATCAGCAATGAATTTATCAAATAAGCCTTTTATTCTGAATGATAATTTATATATTCTCCAGAAAAGACAGTTTAACATCTTTATTGAATTATCTCTTGTGACATAGGCAAATTTACATGTATACAAAAGTAATCAAATTGTATTAAATTAACATTAACAAACATTATACTTCACATATATTACTATATATCATATAACCTAAGCAATATTGCATACATTATTCAATTCCTGCACCCTTTTTTTAAGGAAAAAACATCTTTATTAAACCATCACTTATGACATAAGCAATCCCATTTATATAAATGAAAATGAACCACACCGATATAATATCAGTTGCAAGCATTTTACATTACAAACTATATAAACACACTCCCAGCTGCAAATATTGTACCATCACTTATAATCTACCCAATCATTTTCAGTCAAATATAACATAGCTCATTTAAGTTCTGCCTTCTTTTAAACCTCATTCCTCCCATGTATAGACTGGTTTGTTTTATTTCTTCTATTTTTTCTTCTCATTGAATTCTACTTACATCTTTATTCCCGGATTTTATACCCAACTTAGAAATTTTATTCATTGTAAAATATATATTCCTAGCTTTACTACATTATCTAAACCTTTACTTTTCTCTCTATTTAAAGCCATCACTATCACTTCCAGGCACTCATTTCTGCAAACTTTTGCTTCCTTTATCCAATTTTTTTTTGCAATTATTAAAATGTCATCTGCATATTTTAACAAAAACAGAATTCTGAACCCATCAGGTGTTATATATCCAACCTCCTTCATTTTGTAATTTATTTCACATACTACCACATTCATAACTAATGTAAGAATATATCACTCATTGGACATCCCTGCCTTGGACCACCTTTTCACATTCACCTTTTGGCTTAAAAAACAGTAATTTACAAGTATTTTTACTTTAATATTACTAAAAACTGACATATATAATTTCCCAACGTTCTCACTTACATTATATTTTTTCATTATTACCCATAGGATTTCATGTCCAATTAAGGTTTCCTATCATGATTTTTGCATTTTCTTTTCTATTCATACTAGCATCCAGAATTTCTCCGTCATTAATAATTGACATCCCTTCCCCTTTATACTATATATACTTCTTCCATAATATTTTCCATTTTAGTTTCAAACCTCTTTTGTATCATTTTTCATAAAGATCTTATGATCATTATTACTCACTACTATTGGCCTCCAGTTTTTAATTTTCTATCTTGCTTTTTCCTTAGGAATTTAAGTAATCCACTACATAATTCTTTATATATAAAACCTTCATTTAACCATTCACTCAAAATCTTATTTTTTTGCCACTCCCTTAAATTTTTATAGATTTCATACCCTATTCCACCTGCTTCTGCAGCTGAATCGATATTTACTTCTCCCAATATTTTATCAAGTTCATTTAAAGAAATATACTTTAATTCTTTATTCTCTTTTTCTGTTAGCTATTTTACTTTCCATGTTTTTCACTACTTTTTCTTTAAACATTTCTTGCACAAACTGTACTACAGTATTCATAATCTTTTACTGAGTACTTTCTATTTCTAATTTTACATTTTTTTTATTTCTACCACTAGTCTGCCATCTTCCTTTACTAATCTACTTAAGTGATTTGATACTTGTCTTTTTCCTTGTAAAAAATTTGCTTATATAAAAATTCTAGTATTATTTCTTGATTTCTTTTTTTTTTGTCAAAGTACTTTCTATTAAAAATTAATTAATTAATTATTTTCTATTATTATTCTATTATGCTCTAAACCTTCCAATGCACTATTATATGTTTGTATATTTTTCTCTCTTCTTTTCCCCATATCATATTGCCCCTGTAAAAAAAAAAATGTATATTTTTCTTTAAACATCTACCAGTCAGACCAGTTTTTATAAAATGTTCTCATAGCAATATGACCTTTCCGTAACCTAATGTCTTTCCTTCTTCATTCCATGCTTTCTTATTTATCCTTTTTAATCCTTTGCCTATTTTATATATTCCTCATTTCCTTTCTCTCTAGTCATACTGCAAAATGGTCAGAAAATCCTGTTTCAACTACCTCCCCTTCTCCTTAACTATGTTTTGGTATTCTAAGATAATCTATTTCAGTTCTATGCATACCCCTTTTGTAAGTCTCATGAACATTTGTCCCAAACTTTTAACTCACCACATCTTATAACTCCTAGCATTTTTCTTACATCATTTCCTTTCTTTTTACGCTTGCCTCTTAAATCACAAATAAAGTCTCCTATTATTATAATAATCATATTTATTACTACAAGGTCAAAAATCTGATTAAATAAGCTTTACTTTACCTTTCTTTAAAATTAGTATAAAAATATAACATTATAATTCTATACATTTTGTCGATTTTAAATATACAATGGTTAATCTTCACACTTTTGCTAAAGTTACATCTAATATCTTTACTGTATTTCTACAGAATATCTCTCATTTCCCAAATTCCAGATTATCTTTTCTTGCCATAATGCCTCTGTATTCTTTCATTTGTTAAAAATCTTGTGCCTTCTAATATAATTACATCTACATCACATGGATTCCACCACTCCAAAATCCCTGCTCTTCTTAGTATATTCTTAATACTATTCACATTTACAGAAAACATTCTAAAATTTTAATTTTCCCTTTTCCTTATCCTGGTTTCATTAGTTCTTAATTACTAGGTTAGCTGCCTTAATAGGTCATTCTAAGCCTAGCCAATTTCCCTCGCAAAGGTAAGAATCAAATACTGTACCTTCTGTCTGTGAATGAACTACGTTAATCATTATACCAACTCCCAATTATTAGTTGTATATATTCTTTTTCCTTCATTTCCTTTCTGTTTTCTTTTGTACTTATTTAAGTTTTCTTCTTCTTTTACCAATTCTTTTTATCAATCCAATTATTTTTTCCCCTTTACGACCTCCCAATTTATGTCATCAAATAACTTTGGTCTTCTTTCCTTTGAATCCTTATCCCATGCTTCTGTTTTTCATTTTCTTCTTCATTCTTTTCTGCTAGTCCTCTTTCGCCTTGTTTTCTTTTCCATCTCACAATTATTCTATAGGACTGTGTCTCTATCTTGTTATTGTATTTTCTCCATAATGTCCCTTCAAGAAATCTCTCTTCATTTTCTGGCTCACTCTGCATCGCCATTTCTTTACATAAATCATAGCTCAACTTCTCCCAACTGGAGGGTTGTTAATTACAGATCCATCATTTGCAGACTCATCTCCATCAAACAGATTTGAAAAATCTCCTCAGAAACCTGCAGACATTTTCTGGTCCTGATACTTCTCTTCCACTTCTCCCACCACTCCATTATTTCCTTCTCTTTTTCCATCTGCCTCCCTATTTCTCCAGGCCGCCTCTGCACCCAGAATGGAAACAGGAAGTGCTCAAGGAAAACAAGTCCCACATGCAACAATGACGAGTAGGGAAAATTCCCCAGTGCTGTGGCTATATTTCCCCTAGTACTAGAAATACAATTTAAGGTCTACAATAAAAATAGGCAACTAGCATAGTGGAATTAAGCTGGTCAACAAACAATAAATAAAAATAAAAACTGAAAGTGCTGGAGATGATCACTGATAAATAAATATGCAGAACAGTGGAAAGTAAGACGGGATAGGAAAAGTATGGATTCGGATCAGGATACAGCACAACTGACTAGATGTTTGCAGTGGGAGAGAGATGGTTGAGAGGAAGCTAGAGGTGAGAAAAAGTCCGACTGTGCATTCCTAGAATTGAAGAAAGCATAAGGCTAAGTCTCAAGAAAGCCAATGGCTCAAACTCAGCGAAACACTGGTAGAATTGGTGCAGACTTTGTACAGAAAAGTACAGTTGTGTACACTTACCATAAATGTAGATGTTCGAGTGTATTCACTGTTGCAGTCATCACATTTGAGTAATCCTGCTGGCAGGTTGCTCTCAGTCGGCCTGAATTCCAAAGTCCTGGGTCCTGCGTCGGCTGCTGTCGCCCCTTCCCTGACGTCAGGTCGTCAGGGGTATATAAAAGATACGGCCAACACCATTTTCTTTATTTTTTTTTGCCCCAGATGTCAGGTGCCCCCTTAAAGAGTAGCCAAAATTTATATATATATATATATATATATATATATATATATATATATATATATATATATATATATATATATATATATATATATATAAAAATACATGCACCAATATAAACTTTACCTTCATCTACAAGCAAATACACCACATAGGTTGTATAAATCAGAGAAGGAAAGATAGGTTCCATCAGAAGAAAAGGGGGATGGCAGTTGGCTAACCTGGACTGCAACAGTGAATACACTCGAACATCTACATTTATGGTAAGTGTACACAACTGTACTATGTTCTTCGTGTTTCACTACTGCAGTCATTACATTTGGGTAGAGTCCCAAAGCTATGGTTGGGAGGCTGGAGCTAAACAGCGTTAGGAGTGGCTATGAGGCCCTGCAGAACTGCAGTGGCAAAGCTTGTCCTGGATTTCGAGTAGAGTGTTAGATGATAGTGCTTTGTAAAGGTGTGCACTGAACTCCAAGTAGCAGCCTCTAAAATGTCCTTGGTTGGTACTCCCCTGAAAAAGGCTGCTTAAGTGGCTGCAGCTCTGGTTGAATGTGGCCTAATGCCCTTGGGCACTGGCTTGCCATGGTGTAAGTAGCAGAAACGAATGCAGTGGCCTATCCACTTTGAAATAGTCTGCTTTAAGATAGCCTTTCCTTGTGATCCTGCAGCATATGCCACTAGTAATTGCTCTGTCTTTCTGAAAACTTTGGTTCTGTCCAAGTAGAATCTAAGCTGCCTGTGTATGTCCAAAGAATGCAGAATTCTCTCCCCCTTGTTCTGTGGATTTGGGTAAAAAGTTGGCAGATGAATAGTTTGGCTAAGAGCCGCACTGGACACCACCTTAGGCATACATGTTGGGTTTGTCCTCAGAGAGACCCTGTCTGGATAAAAAATGATAAAAGGTTCCACAGCCATGAGTGCCTGTAGCTCTGAAACTCGTCTTGCAGAAGTTATTGCTAGCAACAGAGCTGTTTTCTAAGATAAAAACTTTATATCAGCAGTAGCAGATGGCTCAAAAGGAAGCAGGGAGAGTTTTTCCAAGACATAGTTAAGGTCCCATGTAGGCATTAGTGATTTCCTTGGAGGCCTTAAATTTTTGGCTCCTCTGAGGTACTGCTTTAATAAGGGATGAGAAAAGATTGGTGGCTCTGTATTGTAATGAGTCGAAATGGCAGAGGCATGAATTTTATTAAATGAAAAAGATAGGCCTTTGTCCAGTATCTCAGTTAAATATTGCAAAATCTGAGGAATATTTGGCACAGCTGTATAAGTTCCTTGTGCCTGGTTCCAAGCACAGAATCTCTTCCATTTCCCAGCATAATATTTTCTAGTACTAGGCCTTCTGGCTTCCAAAATGACATCCATTACAGCTTTACTGAGAGGTGTGTTTTGTATGACTACATTATCCGCCATGCTGTCAAGTTTAAAGTCCTGAGTTGGCTGTGCAGGATCTGATTGTTTTGCTGGTACAGTAGATGAGGTATTTGAGGTAAGGTCCAAGCTGGGCATTGAGACAAGTTCCTTAGTATTGGTACTGATGGGGCCAGTCTGGGGCAATCACTATCATCTTTGGCTTCTCCTGTCTGACCTTTAGGAGTACCTTGGGGAGGAGAGGCAGTGGGGGAAAGGCATATACTGATAGGTTTTTCCAGCTGAAAGATAGGGCGTCCACTTTCCATGCTTGTCTATGATAAATCCTTGTGCAGAATCTTTTTAGTTGGTAGTTGTGAGGGGAGGCAAATAGATCTATGTCCGGGCATCCCCATTTCCTTGTTATCATGCTGAAGACTTGTGAATCCAGTTGCCACTCGTGGGGATCCATGAGGTTTCTGCTTAGTTCGTCTGCCAGAGTATTTTTCCTTCCTGGCAGGAATTGTGCCTGCAGATGTACTTGGTAAGTCAATGCTGTGTCCCACAAAGTCATGGCTAGTCTGCAAAGGGGGTAAGAATGTGTGCCCCCCTGCTTGTTTATATACCACATGACTGTGGTGTTGTCTATCTTTATCAGTTGTCCCGGATGAAGTAGGTCCTTGATGGCTGTCAGGGCATTTTGAACAGCTATCATCTCTTTTTGATTGATATGTAGATGCATTTGATTTGAGGTCCATGTGCCTGGAATGCATCATCCTGCCATGTGGGCCCCCCAGGCATAATCTGATGCATCTGTTGTTAGTGTCTGCCTGGCTGGGGGTAATGTGAATGGCTTTCCCTTGTTTTGGTGACAAGCCTTTGCCCACCATCAAAACTCTTGTTGCAGGCAGGGAATGAGAGTAGTCATAGTTTTCCAGGCTGTGGCAATGTTGAGTCCAAACACTTTTTAGGTACCACTGAAGTTTCCTCATATGCAATCTTGCATATAGAATTAGTAGGATGCAGGATGCCATGAAGCCCAAAGCCTGCAGAATTTTTCTTGCAGATAACTGGGCCTTTGTTACCAACATTTTGAAAGAGGTAGTCAGTTGCCTTTGTTTGTCTGGCATGAGATGAGCCATCTGGGCAGTTGTACTTAAGCTTGCACCCAGGAATATTATCTCTTGAGAGGGTACTAGTTTTGATTTCTTTTCATTGACTGTGTACCCCAGGCATGTTAGAAGTCTTTTCACAAATGCCAGATGTTGTAGAAGAATGTCCTTGTTCTCTGCTTGAATTAGACAGTCGTCCAAGTAAGGATAGATTTGTATTCCCCTTTGTCTGCAGAATGCAATTACTGGTACCAGGCACGTTGTAAAGACCCTGGGCGCAGTAGATAAGCCAAACGGCAGTGCAGAGAATTGGTAATGCATTGAGTCAACCTTGAATCTGAGGTATCTTTTGCATATTTGTCTGATTGGGACATGCAGGTATGCCTCTTTTAGGTCTAAAGTCACAAGACAAGCATTCTTGCCCAGCATGGGCAGAAGCTGCTGCAAAGTCAACATCTTGAATTTTGGTACATCCAGGAATGTGTTCAGAATAGATAGGTCCAGTATTGGCCTCGTCCTTTCTGGGTACCAAGAACAGTTTTGAGTAAAATCCTTGTCTCTGCTCTTGCTCTGGTACTTGTTGAATGGCCCCCATGTCCATGAGGGATGAGACTTGTTTTTGTGCCTCTGACTATTGATTTTTTGGCAGATCTAGCCAGCCGGTTGCCTTTGGCAGGGTATGGAAATGGAACTTGTAGCCTTGTGACACAATATTTAGACACACTTGTGCTGGGTTATGATGTGCCAATTTTGAGAAAAAAGTGCTAATTTTCCCCCTAAGGGTGCTGCCAGGAGATAAGTGCTTCATGCAGGCAGGGGGAAGTCATTGGGACTGTTTCCTCTATGGTTGTGATTTGTCTTCTCCAACTTTGGAGGTAGAAGCACCCCATTGCTTTGACCTGTATGAACCTTGCACCTGGGATCTGCCTCTAGGACGTCTGGATCTGCCTCTTTGTGGTCTTGTCTGACACAGGAAAGGACGAATTCTTTGTTGGCCAGTGTCTACTAAACCTAGGTGGCTGTACTTGTAAAAAATCTTTGGCAGTTTGCATAGATTTAGCTTTGTCCTCCATTTTCTTTAACACCTCTTCTGCCTTAACACTAAGCAAAGTATCATGCTGTAAAGGTGCATCTAATAATTTAACTTTGACATGATCAGGCAGATTTTGTTCCTTTAACCAAGCATGCCTCCTAATTACAGAACCCGTAACTGCGGCCCTGCAGGAGGCCTCCAAAGAATCAAAACCACATTGCAAAGCATGCTTTCCAACTTGTTCAGCTGCATGCAATAAATCCTGCATTTCCTTGTTTTCTGCACATTCAGAGTTTAACACTTTCTGTTTAAGCAATGCCATGACATGTTGATGATATTTGAGCATATGAAACTGACAGTTTAAGGCCCTTATAGCCAAGGTAGCAGATGTGTAAACCTTTTTCCCCATCTATCCATTGCCCTAGAATCTCTGTCAGAGGGGTAGGGTTTTTTGCAGCGGAAGCCTTTCCACAAGAAATACAATTATTTACTTTTTCTGACATCAGTCTGGAGCAAGGAAAAAGTTTCCCCAACGGGGTACTTAGCTTTATTGTGGACTTTGGATCTGAAACTCGAACACAAAAATCTCAGGAGTCACTTCCGAACTGCTTCTGCTTTGGGAACCGCGCAACAAGAAAGACTCAAGAAAAACTAAAGAAAATGGTGTCGGACGCATCTTTTATACCCCTGACGTCAGGGAAGGGGCGACAGCAGCCGACGCAGGACCCAGGACTCTGGAAGTCAGGCTGACTGAGGGCAACCTGCCAGCAGGATTACCCAAATGTAATGACTGCAACAGTGAAACACGAAGAACATCTAATGATACAAGTATGATCAGTGTTCAGACTCACAGTGGGGTTCTCAATGTGACTGGGTATACATCAGGGTTCAGCTCTGAGTCCACTAGTATTCACATTCTGATGGAACACATTAGCAAACAGGTCAGAGGGCCTAGATTAACAAAGCTGCTGTATGCAGAAGATGTGGTATTGCAAGTAGACTCTGAACAAGAACTTCAGCAAATCTTCATGGAATGGAATGCAAAACTAAGGCATACAGGATGAAACAGAGTACAGACAAGACATTTGTCATGGTAGCAAATAGGAAAAAAATCAGAAAAATGTGAAAGCTGAGACAGAAAGTGAAGTAGTGGAATAGCTTCAAGTTTCTCAGAGGGGTGGTTAAGGAGAAGGGAAGTCTAAATGAGGAGGTCAGAGCTCGAATCAGAGGGGCTGCAACCAACTAAAATAGTGTGTCAGGGCTAGTGTGTGACAAAAGAACTCCAAAGAAGCCAAAATGTAGAGAGTAACAAACAGTGGTACGACCAGTACCACTATATGGTACAGAAATCTGGCAGTGAAGGCAGAGCAGTTGAGGAAGCTGGAAAGGTGATGGATATGTAGAGTATGCGATGGGTAGTAGAATACGCATTGTGGGACAGATGAAGAAATGAGGGCATCAGAGCAGGAGCCAAAGTAGCTCCAACTGAAGAGAAGGCAATACTGAACATGTTGTGGTGGTTTGTGCAAATGTGCAGGACAGCAGGACACAATCTGCGGAAAAAGATTTGGCAGAGACAGGAAGGAAGGAAGAGGAAACAAGGGTGTCCATCAAATACATGGATGCATTGTGAGAGAAAAGACCTGTGACATTCATGGATTACCTTTGAAGAAAGTAGGACAGTGGCACTGAATCGAGAAAGAGGGAGGCATTTGATGCAATACCCTCTGACCCCAAGTAGAAAATGAGAAAAATGGGGGCCGATTTTGATGAAAAACGTACATCTTCTAGATCATTGGCCAGGTAATAAATATTTGCCACACCGTCTTATAAGAAGGAAGATTTGAGTATCCTCAGCATTGCTGGGGTAAGCTGGGCCCTTTCCTTTAAGAGTTCTCAGAAGAAGCATAGACACTGTAAAGAATAATGGACCTGTGATGCAACCCTGTGCTATTCCTCAATCCAAACGGTACGGGGAAGAAGGACAGAGTCATGAGCAGACCCTAAGAATTTGGCCAGACAGGTACGAGATAAAAAGTCAAGGACCATAGCAAAACAACGAGCAGGTATGTAAGCAATCTTTCAGGATGCCACAGTCTTTGGTGTTGAATGCTGCAGAGTAATAAAAAAAACAATAATGTACAGGGCTGCTGGTGTCTTGCAATCAGGAGATCACTGCAATGATTGCAGTGTGAGTATTAGGGTGTGTACAAAAGCCTATAGGACTCTAGTTATTTTAGGTAACTTTTTCAATAACTTTCTCTGAAAAGGGAGGTTAGAAGGCAGTAGTTGATAAAATTATCTTTGCCCAGAGAAGGATGGCTGAGGGTCAGTATAACCAAAACATCATTTAAAGCGGAGGGAAATATACCATTCTTAAGTGATGAAACCAGAATCTGGTAGATTACTGGAGCAAACACATCAAAGACAGCTAGAAAGGCTGCCCATAAAATACATAAAAAGTGAGAGACCAAGAAAGAAGAGACTTTGAGATGACAGTGGACTACTGAGGATAAGGAAAACATTTTGAACTGTTATTCTGCAAAAAGCCCAGAAGTTCCAGACAGATGGTATTTAGCAAGAGAAAGACAGAAATTAGAGAAGAAAAATAACTGCAAAAGAGAATAGTCAAAAGCTACAAACCAAATTGTATGTTCAGTAACAGAACAGATTGACAAAATACTATATAGACAAAGAAACAGTGGGTCACCTGGACAAAATGGTGTTAGAGGAAGTAAGGAAATGTAAAGAACAAAACCCAGAGGTATTTAAAGGTATACAAAAGAAACATGGACATGGGAAAGAAAAAGAGATCTGCTATGGTGCCATGCATGTACAATGGAGAAAGCTAAATTAATCAATTAAAAAAATATAATTAAAAAAATATTTGAAGCAGAAAAACAAGCAAGGGCACCCGGACATTGAAATTTTCACATTAAATAAAATAAGATCACAAAGGGGGATGCAGAAAACAGGACAAGTAAGGTATAAGTTAAATAAATAGAAAATGAAGTGATGGAATATCTGCAAAGTGAAAAGTTTAGTGTGGATACCCCAACACAGATAGCATCACAATATGATGAAACAATGGGTCCCCAGATTAAGGACAAGCAGGTGGAGCAGGATACATCTGAAGAAGATTAGCTACATGGTGTTGCTTTGGCTAAGGTATATACTTTTCCCCCATCCCTCTTCATAGCCCTACTTTCTTTTTCAGAGGGCAAAAGTTTAGAGGGAGAGAGTAATTTGCAATGGTTGTCAGTAGAAGGAGAAATGACTGCCGGCTCCGAGGAAGAATTGTTATACGATAACTTCTCAGCCTGAGGTACCTTGTAAAACCTCTCAAATTTCTTTGGAGAATGGGGGCTCGGAAGCAGAAGAAAAGATATCCAAGTGGGTTTCCAACACAAGAGAGATGGCAGAAGGCCTGTGAGAATCCTTTGGTGAGAGCGCATGCTGCCTCTTTTGGACCTTAGACATTTGGAAACTTTCCCTCTGAAAGTACTCCATCATTTTTACTATGGTGTCCACAACAGAAAGCACCTCAGTAGACCATAAGGGACTTGAAAAGACCTTGAGTAAAATCCTGCCTCTTTTTATGGGGATTCTTGACCACAGAAGCCACATGCATAGACTTTTGTTTTTTTCGTGAGAGGAAACTCTGCTCTAATATGCTTAGGGGGCTCAGAACAATGGCTGACTTCAATAAGGGAACCAGGGAGTGCTTCCCTAACAAGTATCTGGGGAAATCCCCCTAGGCCCTTTCAAAGTAATCAGCTGTGGCTTCCCCTTCTCACCTGTAGCAGATGTACGGTCAGTGTCAACAGATGTACTGGTAACCAGCCCTGTATCTGCCTCCTACCTGGTTACGACAGATGGAGCTAGGATCCAAACTGGATGGTCTTCGGGTTCTTTATCAAACCCAAGAGATATGCCTGGTAGAGTCTGGACAGCACAAGCCTCAAAAAGCATCTTTCTGGACTTGATAACAGGCAGCTGAATGTCTGAGTGGGTGGATTCAGAAGCCATAATTCCCCGAGCTAGCAACTAGCTGTTCTTCAAATACACCAAAAGAGATGACAAACTGCTATAGAGTCTTGGGCACAAAACCTGACAAATTTCACACTGAGTGTGATAGTGGTCTGCACCTAGACAGAAAATGCACTTATGTCTGTCTTTACGGGGAACCTGCCTACCACATTCACATTTCCCTTTCTGGATGACATAGAAAGAGGTAACCCAACAAAAAGAAAGTAAAAGTCCCCAGTGGGGTACATACCTGCTGGAGGTACAGTAGCTGAGAACATGATGAAAAACTCACAGAGTGAATTCAAAAAAGCACCATTCAGACTGGTGACAAAAGTTCAGAGGTTAGGTGCTCCTACATCACTCATGTACCTTACGTCTTGGAAATAGGATATACATCTGATATATAGTGCGTGGAAGGGCTTAAGGCTTTTGTATGCTAACCTGATGTACAGCTATCCTCAGCAAGGTATAGCTTGGGCAACAAACAGCAAAACAATGATGAAGAAATACATCAGCCGTTATCCTGAAACAAAAGTGGATCTCAAACAAAATAAGCACAGACTCGTGAGAAGAATAAAATGACACCATACTGGAACAGAGTGTTTTAAGTTGGCTAAAAACACATGGGAGGTGCGAGCAATTAGAAAGCAAAATTTCTTATTCCTTACAACCAAAAACAGCTAGAAGCCCTTGGTAGTACAATAACAACACAGGTGACAAACACATAAGTAAATGCTGAAAAATTAACAATGCATTTGAAGAGATCTGGTAGCGCACAAGGAACTGCATTATTTGTCTGTTCATCACTAGTGAGAAAGCCAGCAGTCATTTATCAATACCTGCAGAATGGCTGGATACTTCATCCTGAAACTGTGAGAAACCAGTATAAGTTTACAACATTTTTCACCATATCCCACGTCTTTACCTTGTATACCTGGTAGAAAGCTTGGTGCAAATCACAATTTTGTACTGTGCACCACAGTACCTACTGACACTGCAGAACCTGAACCAATATGTTTTTCATATCAAAAATGTTCAGCAGAGGCAGCAGAAGAGACAAATATGTGACAAGTTTCTGTGAGCCCTTGCAATAACATATGACTAAAGCTTATGCGGAGGGACTCAACTATATCTATTAGTTTTTATGTTAGCAAACTACCAAAGATGGTAATGCTGTTATATCAGCAGCACCCCTCCAAGTCCTTGAGTGTCAGCTCCAGATTTCTAACTGAAGAGGATAAACATTTCAGAAGTGTGGTCTTCTCATTTCTGAAGTGAATCTACCATAGTGACCACTTCTTGGACAGTCTCGTTATAAAATATGTAATCTCTCCTATAGTCTCCGGCTTGTCAGAACTACGGGGGGATAGCAAATAATTAATCTGATGGGATTTCCTGCACAAAGTCCCTGACGGACAGAAGATTCCACCACATGCTTTGCTTTTCAAACTTAAGAGCACAGTTTAGCAAGCCAACACATTACTACTCCTTGCTGTGTCATTTCTTTGTTATGTACTTGTCTGAGGTTGAAGATGATGAATGATAGTGTCAAGTGGGTGGAATCTTATCTGAAGAGTCCTCGTGATTTTCCACTATGGACACTACAACTATAACTGCATCAACATAAATAAACGGTTAAGTGGCACCAACTATACTCCCACCTACAGGACTGCTGTAAACTATTGAGGCAAGCAAATCAAACTGATAACATGGGTTCTAGGTAAGTCAAAGAGGAGGTTGTAGTAACAACTCCACCCACACTTGCCACAATCTAATAGAGGTAGTCATACGGCCTTCTTCTCATATGTCTGAAATCTCAAAAGAAGCGCCCAGATCTGTTCAGAACTGGTGGTCAAGGACACCACATATACAAATGCCGTAGATAAAGCAAACTTACTGGCTGACAGATTCAGTGAAAACTTCACCCCTCTGTTCCCCCATCAGTAAATCAGGACATCACTAGTACCTGCCCCCCTCCCCTCATATCTAGGGAACAGGTCATCACTGCTCTTGCAAAGACAAAAAATATAGCCTCCATGGGACCCGATAACATCCCAGGGTGTATCCTACATGAACTCAGGCAGGAACTTGCAGCACCATTAGGCACCCTATTCAACCAAAGCCCGAGTACTGGCTTCATCCCAGCTGAGTGGAGGACATTCACCGTCATCCCTTTGCAGAAAGGTGGAGCGTCCACCAATCCAGGAAATTATAGACCCATCAGCCTAACTAGCCTGATCAGCAAGGCCACAGAAAGGATTACTGTGGACCTCATTAACAAAGACATTGGCAAACTCCAAACACTCAAACTCAGAGTTTGGATTCATCAAAGGGAGGTCATGTCTGTTAAATCTAGTCGACTTCTATTAGAAAGTCACCAAAGCCATGCATGAAGGGAAGACTTTGCACACCAACTACCTTAACATGGCCAAAGCTTGACACTATTCCCCACTTGGGCATAATTGATAAACTCTCTCAACTAGGCATCAAACTGTATGTTACCAGATGGGTAGCTAACTGACTCCCTTATAGAACCCACCTAGTCAAAATAGGGGAAGCCACCTCAAGCAGTAGACCCGTAACGAGCGGCATATCCCAGGTTTCGGTCTTGGGGCCTCTGTTCTTTGGAATATACTTTTCTGAAGTGCAGGTCAAAACCAGTGGGCTACGGCTAACCAAGTTTGCAGATAACTGCAAGATGAGCACGGTCATCAATTCTCCTAGTGATGTGGACATCCTCCAAGAGGGTCTCACCCAAATGACTGGTGCCAGATACATGGCCTCAAGCTGAACTCCAAGAAATGCATTATCCTCTTTGAGGAGAGTAATGTCCCCACAAATGATCACATTCATAACAAGGTTCTAAGCATGCAATCAGTCGTGAGGGATTTGGGCACCCGGGTTGATAGCAACCTGACTTTTGACCAGCATTTTGCTTCCACTGTACGGAAAGCTTTCTATATGGCTCACCGCATAAGTACAGTTATCTCAGCCAGGGACAAGGAGGTCATAACATTCCTGTATTCTTCCCTTACAAGGCCTATTATTGAGTACAACATTCCATTCAGCATGTACCTCATAAAGCAGCTGGATAGACCAGAGGTTCCTCACCAGGAAAATTCAGGGCCTCAAAAATCTACCATACATAGATAGGCTAAAAGCCCTAACCCTCTGCTCAGTTTCACAAAGACTCCTCAGAGATGACTTCTGTGTGGCATACAAGGCTCTGTCAGAACCAGTCTTTATGAGACTGCTGCATATCCGCAAGCCAAGCTTCACTCAAGTAACCCAAGCGTGCGGCCTCAACCTGGTCTGTGACATTGATAGGACTTGTTGGTGGGACAGATTTGTGTCTTAGAAACTCCATCTGTGGAACAGACTCCCTCTCCACATCAGAGTACCTTTTTACCCCTTTTTAAGCACAACCTGGATAAGTGGATGGGAAACAGAAAATACATCCCTGGGATTCCCCCTGTGTCCCTGCTGGAGAGGGGCATCAGGTGCTGACTTGTCTAAACATGGGCTAAACGCTTGGCTAGACTTATAAGGGCCTCAAGGCCAATAGCCTAGTAGCTTCCTATGATCCTATTTGGCATTCAGACCATTAGCTGACCAAAGTCTGGCCAGCTACCTATTTAATACTGCAAAGAGAGTTGAATTTACTTCAGCATACAGGGAGGAAGTCCTGAGTGCAGCTCTAGTAATCCAAGTTCATTACTAAGTTTGGTAGCTGAAAGAGCAAGCCAACATGTGATGGGGTAAGTGGTTAGGTTTGGCTTACTCATCACATGGGACAGAGTGAACCAACTTCTGCTACTTAATGCCATCCATCATATGGGTAACCACTGCCTTAATCAGGGACAAAAACACTGGCACTTCCACCTATCAAAGGCTGCATAAACCTTAGCCAACACATGGGTTGTGTTGAAGTACCCAACCACATTCAGCCTCGTATCACAGGCATAACAATGGCAAGGTACTTGCTAGCCACCAGGGAAGAGGGGAGCACCAAGTGCTACATCAGGACTGCCCTGATTTCACCATCCATGGAATGGAACATTCCTCTCTGTAGGTGTCCCAAGTCCACAGTACAAGCAGAACTGCAAAGGCAAGGTTGGGATGAAGAGGACATGGATGCAAGGTGATAATCACAGAACTACTGGGGCTATAAAACAGCTATTAACATGGACTACATCTCTTAGTCTTAAGAAACATAGTTCTCCTCATTGGATATACTTTTTTCTTTGGCCATTTCCAGAAATGTGACCTTGATCATTATATGTTTACATAGGGACCCTGCTGGGTCTTGCCACCTGACCTCACAGTGCAACAACCATATCCTTTATTCTTCTAGAGACATCACTACCTGTACAATCCAGTACTCAGAGTATCCATACAGTCTTAGCATGCTGCCAATCTTAATTTCATCAGTTAAGATTTCTTCAGCCCTCTGACAGTATTTCAGTTATTTGTATCTCTCTTCCCAAAAGAAACCACTTCCTTGATATTCTGCTCCTCATCTAAGCAGTCGTGTACCACTGACACTGTACCTCACTGCCACATTTCATACAATTTCTTAGGTTTAGTTAGGTCACCTTTTAAGACCCTCTAGATCAAAGCCATGAGCAGAGAAGCAAACACCATCACCAAAGCCAGTGTAATATCACCAATGAAAACATTAAAGAAGAAAGACTTCAGTACTTGCCGTGAGGCACACTGTCAGCTGATCTTGGTCGTAATGATTAAGATTTTAAGCCAGTACTTTCTGTCCCCATCATGCAGCCATAGGAAGCCTTCCATAAGAAGCAGAATCAAATATTTTAATCAAATGCAGATGAAACAACATTCTACAGCTATTTTACCACCAACTTTCTCTCCGTGAAGAAGCAAAGCTACCAGTCATAGCAATTAATTTCATCTGTCAATAAGATTAGTCAACTTGGTGACAAAGAATTCCTGGTATTCATAATTACTTTATTTTAAGAACAAGACATAATTAATACATACTAACAATATCAGATCTGTAAGAAAGGTCTTTGCAGTAAGCAGTTGTTGGGAAATCTCCATTCTGATATCAATAGCTCTGCACAATTATGAAAATTCTGTAACTTCCACGATCGGGCATATATCTGCTACATATCATACCATCATGCAGACTAGGTGCCATGTTCTTATCAGAGAAGAGGAAGAAAGTGAATTTGATATGTTTTTTTTTTTCACATTCTCTCTTTTCTCTGAGAATGCAAGACCTTGGAGTAACTGAGTATGTATGTGTGCACATGAATATAAGTGTAGGAGTGCACAAGCGTGCGTGTGTATGTATGTGTGCATGTGTGAGCGTGTGTGTGCATGTGCACGCGTGTTTGTAAAGGTCATTAAATGGGTCTACTTTCATTCACTGAATTTACACTTGCCCGAATCACTAAAAAGTGAGACGACTTCAATGAATCCTTATTATATCGAAGCAATGACTCTCCGATACTTTTCTCAGGGAAATGAAACATTTTGCCACCAGGATGAATTTTGCCCCTTTCCTCAGTGTAGTACGATCTTGGAGTTGGTATATTTAGTTGGGGGGTGCCTTTTTTTGTCCTGGTGTCCAAGTGGTTCCTTTCCCTAAGAAAAATGTTGGTGATTTTTTGCTTCCGTATAATGATTCATTGAAGTCTCACGTTTTAGTGGTTCGGGTAAGTGTAAATTCAATTAATGAACGTAGACCCTGTTAAACACTTAAATCAACTAAAAATAATAAACATAAACACACAAATCACTAAGAATAAAAAATGAAAATCATGTCTAATGACATATCCAGCAGGGAGATTGAATATGTTTACTACTAGTATATTTTTATTGAGTTTTACCTATTTTAATTCATTAAAGCAGTTCATGGTCAAGCTCCCTGAAGTCTATACATGTTTTTTATTTTGTATATGCATGTTAGTGGCTTTCTTCTCCAGTGGAGGGCATTCAGGAGATCTGCAACTATAAAAAGTGAGTGTGTCACTGTTTTGAGTTGCAACCTCTCAAGGGTTTAGACCTTTTAATTTCACTTGATGACATGTTGATTAAATGGTAAATAATTACTCACAGTAAATCTGAACTCCATTTATGTGATACTGCAAAGTATCTTTTTGTTTAAGGTGATAGTCTGTTTAGATCAGCAATTATTAGTGTGATCAAGGACTTTGTGGAGAACTAGTGAATATGGAGGGACGTTAGCTGATTCCTAGCTTACAGATGTCTTCAAATTTAGTTAGGCACATGTTATTAGTATTTGTCTGTATCTCAGGAAAAATGAATTTTAAGCAAAACAGGGCCTAGGACTGAATCTTGAGGGATGCCTCTAGTTAATTTTGCTTTGTGGTCAGGATACAATTTATCCTGATCTAGTGTGTTGTGTTTTACCGCAGCTTAGCAATCAACTAAACTACAAAAGAGATGGTGTTTAGCTGGGCTAAACTGTTTATGATGTCAAGAGTAAGGAATGGTATTAAATGTTTCAGCCAAGTCCAAATGAACAGTGTGGAGAGGAAGTAATCCATCCACTGCTAAGGTAATTTTTTTTCAAAGAAATTAAGATTAAGAAGGTGTGATCTATCCTTGACAAAGCAGAACCGTGAAGGGTCAAGTCTACATATCTTGTATGTTCTCTTGATCAGTTCACACACAGATATTAGTTCTCTGTGTCACCTTTAGACACCATTAAAAAGATTCAAACCCTGTGTACCCGTGAACCTCACAAGCATAAATGTACACAACACTGAGTGGCCCTGAACCTACAACCCTCCTTGACTTACAATATGTAAAGGACTTTCGGTTGAACTACTGAAACTGAGACTCAACTCGACAATAATTTGTTCCATAGCTTCACAGATAAGGCTAGTGAGATGGAAGTGCCTCTAACTACCTAAGCCAAAAGAAGGGTCACCTTTATGGAGGGGAGTCCGAATGGAGAGATGAAAAGTCAGCAAGCAAAGGAGAGGAGTACTGCTGAAATTGAATTCAGCCTCAAGTCTTGGTGAGTACCTTCGCTCGGTGGACCCTGTTTTCATAAAATCTCACCAAGGTGACGGATATACAGACTATATTTACATAGCATATATCATGGATAAAAGTAGGTAAAAAACTGAGAGATAGCTGGGTGCACAAGACCCAGGATAAAAAAGTGCCCAATCCTCAAAATACGGAAACATTCCTACAATGGGCCAGGCCCATGGGGGGGATGGCTCTCCTGTTGTAGAAGGAAGTAGCAGTCCAAAAAAAAAAAATCACAAAAACAGACATGCCAAAGAACTCATGGTGTCAGAGCCATGGCCTCAATCTCAATGCCAAAAAGTGCAGTGTCATCCCCTTTGGTAAAAACTCTGTAACCATGAACTAACACATAGGCAGCAATCTACTTAACACCAAATGTGTGATAAGAGACCTTGGAACCCAGGTGGACAGTAGTCTCGCCTTTGGTAGTCACATTGCCACAGTAGTCAGGAAGTCCTTCAACGTGGCACACCTCATCATAAAAGGGTTCTCATCCAGGAAAAAAAAGAGGTCATTGTTCCCCTCTACTCGACACTCATTAGACCCATTATAGAGTACAACGCCCCTTTTGGAATGTACCTCACAAGACATCTGCAGCAGCCGGAAAGGCCACAGAAGTACCTGACAAAGAGGATTACTGGCCTCAAACAAATGCCCTACACTGACCATCTCAAAAAACTCCAGCTTTACTCCATAGCATTACGCCTACTCCGAGGTGATCTCTGCCTAACATATAAAGCTATGTCAAACCCAGAGCTGTTGGACATGCTACACACCTAAAGAAATCCCAATCCCTCCAAGCTACACGCTCTAGGGACCTAAACCTTGCACCACAATAAACAGGACACGCTGGAGGAATAGATCCCTGTCCCAGAGACTACCTACACTCTGGAACAAGCTACCCATCTATGTCAAGCAAAGTTCTTCATTAGCACTCCAAGAAAAATCTTGATGAGTGGATGGGAAATAGGAAATACACCCCGGGGATCACTTCTGTGTCTCTGCTCGACAGTGGCACAGGAAAATAACTTTCTTGGGTGGCGTAAACCATGGAACCTTGCTGGCTAGGCTTACGTAGGCCCTTGGGCTGATAGCCTAGTACCTACCTATGAACCTATAAAGATGACAGAGTGGACTACTGAGGATAAAAAATAAATTATGTATTGTTACTATTACGCAAAAAGCCCGGAATTTCCAGACACAAGATATACAAAATGATTGAGAGACTAGGAGAGATAATATACTAGACCTGATCATCACAAACATGGGGACAAAATGCTCCACACCGGAGGTATACCCCTCACTAGTGAAATCTGACCACAAACTAATCACCCTGGATATACATATCCCACCTCCACCCCCAGCACAAAAAAAAACACAGTGAAAAACTTCTCAAAAACAGACTTCACTCTTCTTAAGACTGAGATGGTATCCTTTAAGCCCACTGGGCCAGTGGATACCACATCCCACAATGCTGAATCCTTCACAAATGCTTTCTATGGACATCTCCAAGAATGCATGGATCATGCAATCCCAAATAAATCCAAGTCCCTCTCCACCAAAGGCAAGCGTCCTGTCTGGTGGACCTCAGCCATTAACAAATTGTATAACAAAAGAAGGAAGCTACTGCACGACAGAGCAAAATCCCATAAAGGGAAGACATCTCTGATCAACACTAGCAGAAAACTACGTTCTCTCATAAAAACATCCAAGGCCAACTTTGAGAGAAAAATCCCTAAGGACACTAAAGATAACCACAAAGCCTTCTTCAGCTATGTTAGAAACCTGGGCGGAAACCCTCAGATATGCTGAGAGTTAATTCACAAGAACAAAAAATACACTGAACCCACAGATATTGCCAACATTCTGGCTGACAGGTTCAGTGCAAATTTCTCCCCTCCCTCACCCACAAAAGAAGAAATACTTATCCCAGCTGAATGTAATCTCCTTGTCATCTCAGATGTCCAGGTGAGAGCTGCCCTCAGCAAAGCTAAAAACACAGCATCAATGGGACGTGACGGTATCCCGGGTTGCGTGCTACGTGAACTCCAAGAGGAGCTAAACCCACACATAAAAATACTATTTAACCTTAGCCTTACTACAGGATATGTACCTGAACACTGGCGTACAGCAACAGTGGTCCCACTCCACAAAGGGGGTACCTCTACAGACCCTGGGAACTACCGCCCCATAAGCTTAACCAGCCTGGTCTGAAAAGCTATGGAAAGAATCATTATGGAACTCATAAACAGAGACATTGGGGACCTACAGAAACTTGATCCCACCCAGTTCGGTTTTGTAAAGGGCAGATCCTGCCTTTTGAACCTGGTTGACTTTTTCGAAACAGTCACTAGAGCCATTGATGAGGGCAAAACAGTCCATACAGCCTACCTGGACTTGGCTAAGGCCTTCGACACAATACCCCACTCAGGCATCATAGATAAGCTCAACAGCTTAAATGTAAACCCTTATGTCACTAGATGGGTTGCAAACTGGTTAAAGGTCAGAATCCATAAAGTTAAAATCGCTGGAGCAATGTCAGACTCAAAGCCAGTCACAAGTGGTGTCCCACAGGGATCTGTCCTGGGACCCCTCTTGCTCGGCATTTATTTCTCAGATGTTAAAGCAAACATGGGAGGGTTGCGGCTGACAAAGTTCGCAGATGACTGCAAACTAGGCCCCATAGTCGATACACCAGCGGACACATACATCCTACAAAAAGGCCACACAGAAACGGACAACTGGTGCCAGAGTCATGGCCTTAAACTAAATGCCAAAAAATGTATAGTCATCCCCTTTGGGAAAAACAAAGTACCCACAAATTATCACAAAAACAGCAACCCACTGAGTACGGAAAAAGTAATCCGAGACCTAGGGACCCAAGTCGACAGCGACCTCTCATTTGACACCCACGTTGCCAAAGTGGTTAGAAAGACATTCTACCTTGCACACCTTATCATGAAGGGATTCACATCCAGATCAAAGGATGTCATTGTACCCCTATACTCCTCCCTCATCAGACCCATGATTGAGTACAATGCCCCATTTGGTATGTACCTCACAGAGCATTTGCAACAGCTGGAGAGACCACAAAAGTACCTCACCAAGAGGATCAAGGGTCTCCAACATATGTCTTATTCTGCCAGACTAAAGAAATTCCAGCTCTATTCAGTAGCATACCGCCTGCTCAGAGGTGATCTGTGCCTGACGTACAAGGCCATGTCCAATCAGGAACTGATGGACATGCTCCACCTCAAAAAATCCAAATCCATCAGAACCACGAGAGCTAAAGACTTAAACCTCGGCACAAGTATGAATAGGACATGCTGGAGGGATAGATTCATAACCCAGAGGCTTCCCATGCTCTGGAACAGAATCCCAGTTCATGTTAGGCAGAGCCCCTCACTAACTCTCTTCAAGAGAAATCTTGATGAGTGAATGGGAGATCGTAAGTTTACCCCAGAGGTCACATCTGTGTCACTACTAGACAGGGGCACAGTAAACTAATTCTATTATATAAGGGGACCTTCACTGTGTCACTACTAGACAGAGGCACAGTATTCTAAATCTATTCTGTGCATTTTTGTACCATTTCATGGGGTGGCGAAAGCCGCATCACTATGGCTAGGCTTACAAATGCCCCAGGGCAGATAGCCTAGTACTAAACTATGAAACTATGAAAGAAAAATACTTCCGCAAGGAAAACTGTCAAAGCTTCAAATGAAAATTTGCATTCATTAATACAACAGATTTGTGAAAAACAGTATATACATCAAGAAACTTTGATCTGTTTGGAAAAAGAAGCATCTGAGGAAGTGCACCAATATAAACAACATAACCTAGAGATATTTGAACAATATAAGAAAGAAATATGGACATGGGAAAGAAAGAGATTTGATATGGTGCAATATTTATGCAAAGGAGAAAGCCAAATTAATCAATATTACAAAAGAAATACAGGCAAAGGCATCCAGATATGGAAAATTTTACAATAAAAAAAATATCACAAAGATGGAACACAGAAAAGAAGATTAGTAAAGTAGAAGTTAAAAAATAGAAGTTGAAGTTATGGAATGCCTACAAAGTGAAGGATTTGGTGTAGAAGGCCATCTATTACAGGTTACATCACAACATGATGGAGTGAGTCCCCAAAGTAAGGAGAAACAGGCAGATCAGGAAATATCTGAAGAGGAAATATGGACGTGGGAAAGAAAAAGAAATTTTATATGGTGTAATATTTATGGAAAAAAGAAAACAAAACTAACCAATACAAAAAAGAGCAACACCAAAGATATTTGAATAGAAATACAGACAAAGGAATCCAGACATGGAAAACTTTAAAATACAAAAAATAAGAAGACAAACAGGTAAAGTAGAAAAGGAGATTAGTAGTGGAGAAGTTAAAGAAATAGAAACTGAAGTTATGGAGTACCTGCAAAGTAAAGGATTCAGTGTAGAAAATTGAATGCAGAAAGCACCACAACAGAATAGAGCAATGGATAGTCAAATTAAGGGGAAACCAGTGGAACAGGATGCAATTGCTCAGGTGCCATATCAAGATATTTGGAGACTTCCACAGAAAATCAGTATAAACATTAACTTGAAGCTAGACAAGTAAGGAAAGGAACAGGAAACTGTGAAAACTCTGATGCAGTCAATGTTGAGGAGTGATAGGCCAGTGAGGTCCCATATGACAGAGCAACAGATGGCACAGGATGAAATTGAAGAGAAGGTGCCACAGGAAGATGCTATAGAACTTTCTATAGAATGCCTGCAGGAAATGGAAAACAAGGGATGTGCCCTCAGTTTGGAAGAAAATGAGCTAAGAGAAGAGTTGCTTGATTTAATAGACATGGATAGATATATTGAGATCACTGAGAGAAATAGACTGCAGAAGGTCAATAAAACCCCAAAAGTCAGAAGTCTGATGAAACAAATGAACACAGTAATTAGGACTGTCCATAGAGATTCATGTGATATAACAGAAGTAAACAGGATATATTACTGTGCTGTTAAATTAATAAATGATAAAGTTCTACCACAAGAACACAGGGTAGTGAGGGAAAGGAAGAGGAGAAATCGAATACCATCATGGAAGTATCGCATAAAGAAAACTATAAAGCAATTAAGACAAGAAGTGTCACTGCTAGAAGACTAAAGAAGAGGGAATAGATCAACAAAAATACTAAGAAAGATAGATGTGATTAAAGCAATGCACAGTACTAGAATAGACCAGGATCTATCATGCACTATTGCAAATAAACTAAAAATTTCAGCACAAGTAGAAAGATACACAGATAAATATAAAGGAAAACTACAAAATAAGCAATAAAAAAAATCTTTCCACGGTGGTACAGCGGTAGCACTGTTGCCTCATAGCAAGTGGTTCTCCTGTTCGATTCTCGGCTGGAGTGCCTTCTGTGTGGAATCTGTATGACCTCCCTGCGGTAGAGTGGCCTACAAAAGACATGCATGAATGGGCGTGCCTTCGCTGAAGGTTGGGGATCAGGCTGGCAACTCAGCACCATAAAAATTGACTGCCAGTCATTAGCGGACTGGAGTTCTGCTGTGGCGACCCCTAAGCGGGAAAAGCCAAAAAGAAAAACAAAAATTAATGACCCAAGAAAGTTTTATAGAGAATTGGGAAATAAGGGTAAAAGGAATTGAAAGACCGCAAAAAAAAAAAAAAAAAAGAGGAAGCAGATACATTTTGGAGAAGTATCTAGGAAGATCCTGTGGAACATAACAAAGATGCAAAATGAATAGATGTAAAAGAAAGAATAAGAAGTTTAAAGGTGCAGGATATAAAATGGGACGAAGTAACAGCCAGAGAGATTGAGACAAAGTTAAGAAAAGTGTCTAATTGGAAAACCCCAGTCCCAGATGCATTACCTAACTTTTGGTTAAAAGTATTAACATCTTTGCATGAGGATTTTAGCCATGAGCAAGAACTATTTATATGCGCACCCCGAACAGACACCGACCTGGCTAATAATAAGTAAAACAATGCTCCTTAAGAGTGAACCTGCAAGCTACCCTAAAAATTATAGACCAATAACTTGCCTTCCGACGATGTATAAACTATACATGGGAACTGATGCTGACAGAGTTAATGGTCATTTAGAAGAAAGCTCAATTATGGAAGTAGAACAAAAGGGCAATAAAAGAAAGTCATATGGAACAAAGGACCATTTGTTGTTAAACAAAGTTATAGTGGAGAACTGTAAAAAGGAGAATAACCTAAGTATGGCATGGATTGACTAGAATATAAAAAAGCACTTGATAGTATCCCCCATTCATGGATAAAAGAGTGCTTAAAAATGTCTAAGATACACCCTACACCCTACAGTGACCATGAAACAGTGGCATACCACTTTGCAATTAAGCCATGATAAAGGACAGATTTTATCCCAGGGATAAAAATTCAAAGGGGGATATTCCAGGGTGACTCTCTGCCAATGCTGTTATTCTGCCTTGCAATTAAACCATTAAGCTGTTTACTTAACTTAGGCCATGGCTACAATTTGGCTCCTAAAAAACAGCAGTGTAAAGACTTATCTTTTCTTTGTCAAGGATTTAAAACTGTACAGCTCATCAGATGAAAAACTGAAATCACAGCTGCAGGTTGTCAAAATTTTTCAGATGATATAAGAATGTCATTTGGTCTTGATAAGTGGGCAACAGCAACCTTTAAAGCAGGAAAACTGCAGCACCAGGAAAACATCAGTTTGGGACAAGAATGTGCAAGAGGGAGTGTATAAATATTTGGGAATTGATGAAGGATCAACAATAAAACCTGAACAAATGCGAATAAAACTTAGTAAGGAATACTTTAAAAAACTTGCATTAATTCTGAAAACAGCATTGACATCTAGGAACAAAATCCAGTCTATAAATCAATTTGCTCTTCTTGTCCTAACTTACAGTTTTGGAGTGATTGACTGGCCCCAAAACATTAGATAGGAAAACAAGAAAGATGTTTCATGCTCACCAAATGAATTATAAAAATCAGTGTATAACAAGATTATATATTCCCCATTCCAATGGAGGGATGGGCCTCCTTGAAATTGATTACATGTATAGATCTGCAATTGCGGGACTCCATACATATCTGCTGACCTCCCAAGACCCAAATATAGTGAAAATTGTGAAACATGAGGAGAATAAATCTAAGATGACATCTCTGCTTAATTTAGCAGAAGCATATAGTACAGTTGTGTACACCTACCATAAATGTAGATGTTCGAGTGTCTTCACTGTTGCAGTCATGACTGTAGGGTTCTCCCCTGCTGGCAGGCAGCCCTCGGTCAGCCAGAATCCCAAAGTCTGGGTCCGGTGTTGGCTGTTCAGCCATGCTCCCTGACGTCAGAGCGCCAGGAGTACAAAGCTGACAGCCGACGCCATCTTCTCCAGTTTTTCTTGCCCCAGATGTCAGGAGTCCCAAAATGAAAAAGGTCCCAAAACCTTTGCAAATACACCTCAGAAGAATGGTGAAAAGTAAAAATAAGAGGGGACAGGAGGGAGGGAAACCCACACTGCAACAGTGAAGACACTCGAACATCTACATTTATGGTAGGTGTACACAACTGTACTATGTTCATTGTGTTTCACTGTTGCAGTCATGACTGTAGGGTAGAATCCCAAAGCTGAAAGAAAGGGAGGTGGTCATAAAGAAGAAGGGGCGGCTAAAAGGCCCTGCAAGACTGCAGAGGCAAAGCCTACCCTAGACTTAGAGTAGAGAGGTAGACTGTAATGCTTAGAAAAAGTATGCACTGAACTCCCAAGTTGCAGCTTCCAAAATGTCTTTGGTAGGAACTCCCCTGAGGAAGGCCGCAGAAGTAGCAGCAGCTCTGGTGGAATGAGTCCATATACTCCCTGGGATTTGCTTTCCATGGTGTGAATAACAAAATCTGATTCCATGAGCAATCCATTTAGAAATGGTCTGTTTTGAAATGGCTTTACCTTGGGAACTTGAAGCATAAGAAACAAACAATTGTTCTGATTTTCTGATGTCCTTGGTTCTGTCCAGGTAAAAACATAGTTGTCTGTGTACATCCAAGGAATGTAAGATCCTTTCCCCTTTATTTTGAGGATGAGGAAAAAGATTGGCAAGTGGATAGTTTGATTTAAAGCCACTTTGAAAACCACCTTAGGCATGAAGGTAGGATTAGTCCTCAAAGATACCCTGTCTTGATGAAAAATAATATAAGGTTCCACAGCCATAAGAGCTTGTAACTCTGAAACTCTCCTGGCAGAGGCTAGGGCTAACAAGATTGCTGTTTTCCAAGATAAAAACTTGATGTCAGAAAAGGCAGCAGGCTCAAAAGGAGGCAAGGTTAGTTTTTCCAGAACATAGTTGAGATCCCAAGCAGGAATGGGAGGAGATCTAGGAGGTCTTAAGTTCTTAGCTCTTCTGAGAAACTGTCTCATGAGCTGGTGGGAAAAGATGAGAGGGTCTGTATTATAATGAGCAGAAATAGCAGAGGCATGTATCTTAATGGAAGAGAAAGACAGACCCTTATGTAAGAGATCTGTCAAGTAAAGTAAAATTAAGGTAATGTTAGGAAGAAGAGGATCAGAATCCTGAGCCTGCATCCAGGAACAAAATCTTTTCCATTTTCCTGCATAAGATTTTCGAGTGCTAGGACGTCTGGCTTCTAAAATGACATCCATAACCTCCTTGGGTAGGAAAGAAGAAATCAAAGGCCCTCGATTAACCAGGCCGTCAGGCTGAGAGTTCTGACATGAGAGTGTAGAACCTGACCCTGATGTTAGGACAGAAGGTTCGGAGACTGAGGTAAAACCCAAGGGGGCTCCAGACATAGGTTTTTAAGAGTAGGATACCAAAACTGCCGAGGCCAATTTGGAGCCAGCAAGATTATCATCTTGGGCTTGTCCTGTTTTATCTTCAATAAGACCCGTGGAAGAAGAGGAAGAGGCGGAAAGGCATATCCCGAGAGGTTCCTCCAACTGAATGACAGGGCATCCACTTTCCAAGCTTCTCTGTGGAAATTCCTGGTGCAAAAATTCTGTAGTTGATGATTGAGATGGGATGCAAAGAGGTCTATGTGAGGACATCCCCAGACTGCTGTTACCATCCTGAATATTTTGGTGTCCAGCATCCACTCGTGTGGATCCGAAAGGTTTCTGCTCAGACTGTCTGCCAGGAAGTTTTGTTTCCCTGGTAGAAACTGAGCTTGAAGATCCAGATTGCAAGCTAGAGCTGTGTTCCATAGATCCATGGCTAGTCTGCAAAGGGGGTAGGAATGAGATCCCCTTGCTTGTTTATGTACCACATAACTGTGGTGTTGTCTGTCCGTATTAGTAGTTGTCCTGGTTGTAAAAGACTCCTGAAGGCCAATAGAGCTTTCTGAATGGCTAACATTTCCTTCAAATTGATATGCAGGTGCTTCTGATCCTTTGTCCAAAGGCCCTGCAGACAGTTGCCCTGAAAATGGGCTCCCCAAGCATAATCCGAGGCGTCCGTGGTTAGAATCTGAGTGGCAGGAGGCAGATGGAAGGGTTTCCCTTTGTTTAGAGCACATGCCCTGGACCACCAAAGAAATTCCTTTTGAAGGCAAAGAAGGACAGAGATCAGTATGTCTAAACTGTGGCAATGCTGAGACCATACACTTTTTAGGTACCACTGTATTTTCCTCATGTGTTGTCTTGCATATGGTACGAGAAGGATGCAGGAGGCCATGTAATCCAAAGCCTGCAGGAATTTCCTTGCAGATAGCTGAGTTAAAGTTGCCAAGGTTTTGAAAGTTGAAGCCAGCTGTAATTGTTTTTCGGATGTCAGAAATGCCATCTGGGTTGTGGTGTTTAGAAGAGCACCCAGAAAAGTTATCTGTTGTGATGGTGTCAAATTGGACTTTTTTATGTTTACAGAGAATCCCAGGAACTTGAGGAGGTTCTGTACAAATTCTAGATGCTGGAGTAAGACATCCTTGCTGTCTGCCTGAATTAGACAATCATCCAGATAAGGGTAAATTTGAATTCCCTTGAGTCTGCAGCAAGCTACTACTGGAGCCAGGCATTTGGTGAAGACCCTGGGTGCAGTAGATAATCCAAAGGGCAGCGCAGAGAATTGAAAGTGCCTCAATCCGGCTATGAACCTGAGGTATTTTCTGCTTTCTGCCTGATGGGAATGTGTAAATATGCCTCCTTTAAATCCAAAGTTACCATCCATGCATTTTTGGACAGCATTGGAAGTAGCTGCTGTAGAGTAAGCATCTTGAATTTTGGAATCTCTAGAAAGGTGTTCAAGACAGACAGATCCAGAATGGGTCTCCATGAGTTTTGCTTCCTTGGGACTAGAAAGAGCCTTGAATAAAACCCTTTTCCCCTCTCTGAAAGAGTAACCAGTTCTATGGCATTCATAGCCAAAAGAGCTTCCACCTGGTTTAAGGCCTCCGTCCATTGATGTTTTGGAAGGTCTGACCATCCGCTTGGCCTTGGCAAGGTATGAAAATGGAATTTGTAACCTCTTAAAACCACATCCAAAACCCATTTGTCTTGGGTTATTTGAGTCCAATTTTGAAAAAAAAGAGAGAGTTTTCCTCCGAGAGGGGCTTCCAGGGAAGAAATTCATGTAGCCCCACAGAGGGAGTCATTGAGTTTGTTTCCTTTGAGATTGTGATCTGTCCTCTCCTCCCCTAGGGGTGGAAGCAGTCCACTGTCTTGGTCTATAAGCAGCTTGTGATTGAGGCCTCCCTCTGGAACATCTATATCTACCCCTTTGAGGCCTGTCTGAAGTGGGAAAGGACCAATTTTTTGAAGGCCAATTCCTGCTAAATCTAGGAGGCTGTACTTGTAAGAAATCTTTAACTGTTTGCACTGATTTCGCCTTATCCTCCATCTTTTTAATCACCTCTTCAGCTTCCAAACAAAACATTAGGCTGAACAGGAGCATCCAATAATTTTGCCTTTACCTGTTCAGGTAAATTTTGTTCCTTTAGCCATGCATGCCTCCTAATGACTGTGCCAGAGGCCGCAGCCCTACAAGAAGCATCCAAGGTATCAAATCAACAGTGTAAACCATGCTTCCCAACCTGTTCAGTGGCATGCAATAAATCATGTAATTCCTTATCCTCTGCACAGGCAGAAATGGAAGTAATCTTTTGTTTTAAGACAGACAATAGAAATTGCTGGTATTTAAACATATGAAACTGACAGTTTAAAGCCCTAATGGACAAAGTAGCAGAAGTGTACACTTTTTTGCCCCATCTTTCTAAGGATCGAGAATCCTTTTCAGTAGGAGTAGGATTTTTGGCAGAAGCGGCCTTAGCTCCCTTAGGACCCTGGGAAATGGTTTCAGGGTCAGCAGAAGGGTTCTTGTATAAAAACTGATGGGAATCAGGAACCCTGTAATATCTATCAGGTTTCACAGGAGCAGGAGGAAAAGAGTCAGGGGTTAAATTAGCCTCCGAAAAGGCAACATCCACAATATCCAAAACAGGAGGGATAGCCAGGGGTCTATGCTGGAGAAGAAGAAGAAATTCCCTCAGCCTTTTCTTGGATTCAGAATACTCCTGTCCTTCCCAGTGGAAATGTTCCCTTATTTCATGCAAAGTTTCCCCAAAAGAGAAATCCTCAGGGGGAGAAGCTGAAGGAATGGATTCTTCAGCATCAGAATCCTCATAAGGAGGGAAAGAATATTCCTGATCAGAAGAAGAAACTGAGGAAACAGAAGCCTGATCAGAGGAATCATAATAAACATCCTGCCTTGGCCTTTTGTCTGGAGGGGGATGAGAACCCCTAATCATAGTAATCAAATCCTCAGCCATCTTGAGTAACTGCTTCTGTGACTTGGGAGCCGGTTCAGAACAAACCTATGTAGAAGTCTTTGATTTTGAAGGAGTCTTTGCCTTTGTCTTTGGTTTTGCCTTTATTAGTAGCCGAGTAGGCTTGAAAACCCCTTCAGAAGCCGGTACCTGCACAGAGGCTCCGGACCCATCCGAAGGAGCATTGTCCGAAGGTCCTGCAACAGAAATATTTAAAGGCCTGGTTGGCTCCTCATGAGAGTCCGTTTCGGCCATCGGTTCTGAAATGGCCGACGACAGGGGCTGCAAAAGCGCCTCACTGACGACAGCCAAACCTGAAGCTGGCTCCGCTTGTGCGATATCATCAGATTTGGACCTCGGAGGCCTGTCTTTATCCTTGCGACGTTTATGAACTTCGGTAGCCGGGACTATATCCGACGACATTTTGTAGTTAAAGCACCTACCGAAGTAATGAAAAGCAAAATCGTACCTTCGCTTAATTGTACGTTGATTGAATCTAGCACAAAACCGACAACTAGCTACGTCATGGTCAGGGCCCAAGCAAGGAATACAGTAAGAATGAAAATCCTTATGAGGTATTTGCTTCCCACATGAAATACAATTATTAACTTTTTCTGACATCGGAGTGGAGCAAGAAAAAAGTTTCCCCAATGGGGTACTTAGCTTTGAGTGGAGAAGAAAGTCTTCGGACTGAAGTATATCAGTAAAATTCGTCAGGAGTCCGCCGACCAGCAAATGTGAACTGCTATCACCGCACGGCAAGAAAGACTGGAGAAGATGGCGTCGGCTGTCAGCTTTGTACTCCTGGCGCTCTGACGTCAGGGAGCATGGCTGAACAGCCGACGCCGGACCCAGACTTTGGGATTCTGGCCGACCGAGGGCTGCCTGCCGGCAGGGGAGAACCCTACAGTCATGACTGCAACAGTGAAACACGATGAACATCAGTTTCAAGCAGGAATGGAAATCAAACCAGAAGTAGATAAAAATCAGGCAGCAACTGAATGAAAACAAAAGAAAGGATATAAGTTAAAAGACCAGATGACAAGGCAAGAAATGTGCAAAAAGCATAAATATAGTTGCAGGTATAGAAAACTTCTGGAAGAACCTCATGTTGGTCAGGAGCGTACACAACAATGCTTAAGGAGAGGCAAATTCAAACCAAGAAATGACAGGTTAATATTGGCAGCCCAAGATAGTGGGCTACGTATATGCTGGTTTACAAAGTCCATTGAACATGTGGGAGAAACAGACAAATGTAGGTTTTGTAAAACCGAATTGGAAACAGTCGCACACCTCATTGCTGGTTGTGACATACTAATGGCAGAAAGACTGTATACTGAAAGGCATAATAATGTGGAAGACTGCTGCACCAGGGAATGTGCAAACATTATGGTATTGAAGTGGCTGAAAAACACTGGATACATGAGCCACAAAGCATCATAGAAAATGAAGTTTATGTCACATAGGATCACCCATTACTAACAGTTCAAAAGATAGATGCTAGAAAACTGGATATAGTGGTCCAAGAAAAGAAGACAAAAGTGACATTGATCACTGAAATTGCTACACCCAGAGACTACAGTGAGGCAGAGAGGCACAAAGTCATAAAATATCAGGATCTGCAGGCAGAAATGAGATCAATATGGAAGAAAGATACCCAGACAATTCCAATAGTAGTTGGAGCAACGGGTCTTATAAAAAAAGGAATCTACAGTTGTATTTAGATATGTTACCAATCCATGTAACCCTGTATGAATTGCAGGAGTCATCATTACTGGGCACACTGCAACTGCTGCGAAGAGCACTTTTGGCTGACATCAAAGATTGAAACAATACTAATTTCATGAACTTTAATCGTACTTTGACTTAGAAATGGGGTCCATTCCAGCCATAGTATTAACAACCCAAAAGATTTGAAAAAATTAAAAAAGTGGGGAATGACTACAGCATTTCTCTATTCAGGTACGCACCCCGTGGAAAGACGGACAGAAGACTGCTAGGAGACGTTTAGCTAGGCGATGCTTTAAGCATACTAGTAAATAGCCATGTATATTTTCTGGCCCCATGGAGGTGTTATTCTTTCTTTTGGAGTGTTAGTTGAGACTTGTTAAATACTGAATACAGGCAGTTTGGCCTGAGATGGTGAGATGGCCTGAGGGTACAGTAGGTGGACTGAAATTAAAGCTAAACTTGTCAGCCAAGCTGTTAGCTACAGCTTCTGGGTCAGTGCTGGCAGTGCCAGAGCATGGTAAGGTATTACTGGGGGAGTTTATCTGCACAGTTAAAAAAGGCCTTATGTTTGCCATTAGTGCTGGTGGCTATCTTGTGCTCGTACTACATGGCCTTGGTGCTTCTCATATTATTATTTAGCTCCTTTACTCATTTGATTAATTTTTGTTTTATAAGCCAGAAATGGGCAAGATTTACATAAGGCTAGGAGCTTACATTCGTTGCTATATAACTTGCTGATTCTATTATCCGACCAGACTGGACATGCTGTATTTACTATTTTTCTTATGATGGAAGGGGACAGTTTTCTATATATAGTGAGAACATTTCTGGGATGTCAATCGTCACTGATTCAGTGCGACTTCACAATTTATTTTTTTCAAGAATGTTGATAAATCAAAAAAAGGTTGGTTTTGCTGAAGTCCCTGATTGCAGGTGAATTACTGGGACTAGGGAAGTTGCTCTTGAAACAAAACATGATGGCTAAATGGTCTGATTTGACTATGAAAGAGAATAATGCGGGGACTTAGAAAAGGGCAGGGGAAGTTAGCTATGACAAGGTCTAGGCAATTTGAGCCTGTAGTAAAGAGAGTAACTGCTTAGTATGGAGGTCCGGATGTAATGATGTGAAGAAAGGCCTGGGAGTAATAACTGCTGGAAATCCAGGTTGATCAATAAATATTTGGGTAATTAAAGTCTCTTAATAAAAAGGTGTTCAGTATGACTTGCAGTTGGGTGAGCCTGAAGAGGTATTCCATAGATTGCACCAGGAACAAACCTACAAAAAATACTTTCTTTTCTGAGCTATTACTTCAGGTCTTTTATTGTTGGTTTACACTTCTTACAACTTTGTTTCTTCTATTGCATGAAGGAAAAAACTCTTTCCTACATAAGATATTTCATATTCAAAATATCAGTATTTCCTTAGCATGGAACAGTGTGTTCATTTCTTATTGCATACTCAGAAATACTTATGTTTGTTCCCAGGAAGGTGCAAGGTATGACTAAAGCCACCAAAGTGATAGCAACCACCACATCTGCTCAATAACACGGCTTTGCCTGTTTTTCTCCAGGGTGTCTGATGGGAGTCCAACAAGTAATTACAGTAAACACTCTTTCAGACCTTCCCTATATATACACATATATGCCATGTTTGCATGTATACACATGCATGCGCACACACATTTATATTCTAGTTATAACAGTTGTCTGAATCTTTTTCTGAATCTGGGAAATCACAAATGACTGAGCAGTGCAGTGACAGACAACTGAAAAAAAAAATCAGCATTTCTGAATTTCTGGCTTTTGTTCAGCCTGATAAGAAACTGTTATTTTTACACTTACGTGTGTTAACAACTTTAATAGCATCACAAACATTTCATACTCCTCTTTATCAGCCCCCAATCCTTTTGCCAAAATATAGTAATACATTAATTACTCAGGAGAATAGGGCTTCACACTTGTGTGCACACTGGTATAAAATTATATATGCCACAGGCAGAAAACTTTATTTCATAACCTGTATTAGAGATTTAATTTTGAGTTCAGCTTGATCTAATAACGGGTTGCCAAGGGAAGACAGCCTTGCAGAAAAAGAATGAAAAAGAAAGCGTTACAATACGGGTTTATTAATAAAAACACTTGAAAATAATCAGAAACAACCAGGTTTTACATCTAATTCTATTTTTCAAACGTTTATTTTTGATGCTAGATGCACTCATTTTTTCCAGCATTAATAATGGAAATATATAAAGATGGCTCATACCTATCAATTTTGCTCTGTAATAGATCCAAGAATTCAGTGCAGTACACAATGTTATCTGGCAAGCCTACATTAAAGGCATGATCTCTTGCCATATGATTGAACAGAACAGACCTAGAAAAAATATTTCAGACAAAAATGCATTAATCTTAAGAAGTACAGTGTAACATTCTTTGCATGTTATCACAAACAGCAGTGCTTTTTTCTTGAAATACCTTACTAATATAATGGAATAGGAGTATCTGTTAGTCCAAATGCAAGCTACTATTGTTGGACTTACCGGAGCAGTAACAGTGTCAGTCGTTTCATATACAGCCTCAGGCTCCCCTCCAAATAGGACTAGTATAATGATAAAATAGATGGAATGGAATGGTAAATCCTGCATTTGGGAGTAAGACAAGAGAGACACCTTCTTTGTTTCATAATTGCTTTTCACTGGATGATGCAAAAGCTAAAACTGAGGATATTTCTGGCCAGCATGGGATGGGAGTACATTGCTTACCTACACATACAGAAAGACAAGCAGTGTTCCACATCATCAACTGTTATTGTCCTGTAAGGCCTTGGCTTTGTGTGTGTTGTAAGGGCTTTGTCTGCTACTAACACAGCCCTTCCTCTGTCCTTCGGGGTAACCAGAGGATGTCATGAATCATTCCCAACCTGTCTACAGATGCAGGCAACAGCTGCTGACAGCAGTGCTATGGTGCAGGTTCCATGGGCAAAACCACTCTCTTGGCAACCTATGTTGTAATATTATATATAACCAAATCTTGCATGAAATCTATCATATATTTACTTGTTAACAGGGTAGCAGTGCTTGTCCAAATTCCCCTTTCAGGCATAATCCAGGCCAATGAGCAGTAAAAGACAGGATATACAATGCTTTTTAAAACATACCAGCAATGTGATCATTTACATCAGACATACTGAAGCAAAAATTAAATAAACAAGTTTACACTAATACGTGACAGCTCTTCCACAGTGAGTATATTGTTAATTTCTGTGTATCCTTACCTTACTTTTGCTATAGTTTACACTTTGTGCTCGGTCTCTTCATTATTTCACTCTTCTTCTTTCCTCCTTACTCTAATCATCCCTTCTTACTGTCCACTGAACTATGTACTCTACCATTACCACTGTTATTGATTCATTGATATATTCATACAAGATCTTACCATACTCTTTCTGATAGGTGCCTGGGATCTTTTATATCCAGCTGAGCAACCACCAACCTAGGCAGATAAACCTTGGTTTAATGTCTTAACCAAATGGTGGCATCCCCCATTACGCTGCACTGCTGTGTCAGTAATCCATCTACTTGGTGTGGGAATAGAACCCACAGCCTTCTGTACCAAAGACTTGTGTGATGCACCACAAACACTGCATTCGATTTAAGTCAAACTTACTGTATCAGTAGATGCTCTGATAGATCACTGTTGCAGCACTCTAAGCAATATGTGTTTTACACCACTAGAATCGGACAGCTTACAAAAGCTAAGGGCTCTTTCCAAGCACTCCAACTGTTGGTAGCTTGAGTACAGCCCCACAAAAAAGACACAAAGTGCAACGAAAGCTTTGAGGCCTTTTTATTGCCCATGATGAAGGGAGGCAAGAATCCTGAACAGCAATGCTAGTAAATAAATCAAACAGTAACTATTCACAAAAAGGGTGGACAAATCCACACCCTGGCAACACCAAAAATGCAAGCAAGAACATGGGGTCTACAGGAAGGGGAGGCTGCAGAGTGATCTATTGTTATGGTAATTTTTACTTACACAACTGTACTACGTTCAAACACAGGTCACTGTTGCAGCAGCCTAAGCTATGTGGATAGATCATCATAGATTACAGAAGAAAAAGGGAGGAGGAAAATAAAGAGTCCAGAAGCCCCTGGACAATGGCCATAGCTCGATATGGATCTTTAAAAGGAATACAGTTTGTAGTACTTTGTAAAAGTGTGTACACAGGAGCATGTTGCTGCCTCTACAACACTTTTACAGTTTATTCCTTCCCAGAAAAAAACAAAGTCCATGTTGAATGGGTTGTAGCCCTCCCTAAAAGTGGCCTATTAGGGCAAGTAAAACAAAAAGAAATGGTCTGTTCTGGAACTGGTTGTCCTTTCCTTGTGTCTTCATAAGAGAAAAACAGCTCAGATTTCCTGAAATTAAGGTTTGCCTTGTATCTGACCTGCCAGGGGACCAAAAACAGCTGATTACGTTTCAAGTTTTTTCTAGTATCTGACCCACCTGTGGAGGTCTAGAGTGCAAAGGATCCTTCCTCCCTTGTTTTTGGGTTCAGGAAATAAATTAATAGCCTACCTTAAAGAAAACTCTGAGACCACTTTAGGTATAAAGTTAGAATTTGTTCTCAAAGAAACCCTGTCCCTGTGGACTGACTACATGAGCTTGTAACTCAAGATAACCTCCTAGCAGATGTTAGAGCAGTAAGTACAACATTCTTCCAAGTTAAGAACCTGAATCATGAGCTGGTTTAAATGAAGACAAAGTAATCTTCTGAAGTACAAACTCCAGAGGTCAAGGAACAGCCACCCGGTTCTGAAGTGATTAGTATCAATTAGTATCACCACAATCAATTACTGTTTAACTTGAGCATTATTTTGAATGGGTGGATCTAACAGCAGACAAGCAGAAATGTCCCTTAACAGAGGACTGAGAAAGGCTACAGGACACTAGCTCACACAAATAACCAAGAACTAGAGGCAGCAGAGCATGAAGAGGATTCTGGTTCTTTGACTGGCACCAACTAGAAAATCTTTTCCACTTACTCATGCATGATTTTCTATAGCAGGTTGTCTCACCTCCTTTAGTACCTGCTGCATGCATACCCACAGATAAAAAGGTGCCAAAAAGTATCTGAATTCTTTCATCCAGGCAGTTATTTGAAGAGCTTCTTGACTGGAAAGAATCAAACTCCTTGTCTTGTGTCAGCAAATCCAGTCAGTGAGGAAGCTTGTGCTAACTGCCGTTGGCCAAACTGAAAAGAAAGGCGGACCACTGTTGCTAAGGACAAAAGGAAATCATTACCACAATTTTTTGAGAGCCCTACTAGATATCAATTGAAATGCATTAAGGAAAGTTCCCCTTCCATGGGAATGAGAAAGCATTTGTCTTCTTTACTTGTCTGTTCTGAAGGGAAGCCGCAGGAAGATGTTTCCATCATTTGTGGAGCTTTGTCCTGGTCCTGCTGAAATTGTCTGCATTGAAGTTTTGCTCTGACAGAAGGTATAAAGCATCAAGAGTCAAAATGAGATGAAGTGTTACCTCCCAAGCTATCATAACAAGTATGGAAAAAAGGTAAGATCTGGTACCCCCTATTTGTTTATGTACCACATTCACTATGGTGTTTGTCTTTATTCTTGAATAAAACCCTCTAAGAAATCGAAGGTCACAGGTTATATGACTACCTGAGACATCATGTGTTGCAGGATGGGAGAAAGAGAGACAGAGATGGTTCACTGGACAAGAGGGAAGCCCTTGCAAAGGGACAAGGAATTCTCAATGCCAAGTGCACCCCTCTGGATTACCTTCAGAACCCAGCTGTCTGAAAGAATCTGATGCCACAAGGGAAGGAAGTCTCGGAGACATGGAAAGGTTGTCATGGTAGTGGGAAGGTGGGAGCTGAATAGGGAGATAGTCATGCTAAGAGAACTATCCTTGACTTTAGAAGCTTTTCCTTTCCTTTTTAGAGCTTCCTTTCCATTGCTTCGTAAAATCTTGTTTGCTGGCACCTTGCTGCTTAAATTACATACTGGAGAAGGGAGCTGAGAAGAAGGGGAAATTATTATTCACTTTGAAAAAGGAGGACTAAAAACCTGAGACACTCAATGAATCAATTTTCCCCTTTCATTAAACCTCTTAAGCACCTCAGCTGCAGAAGGGCCAAACAGAACCTTTTTATCTAAAGATGAATTTAAAATCTCAGATTTAACACAATCAGGAAAATGCTGAGACTCTTCTCAAGACTGATGCAGAAAGAGCAGCTCTGGAGGAAGACTCAGTCATCATAAGCACAGTTTAAAACATGTAAGTCACCCGAGAAACAGGGGTCTGTCTATATTAGATCATCAAAAGCTTAGAAAAGCTAACATTAATTTATTGACCCCATGTAAGCGAAAGCTTACAAACTCGAACGCTTAGAACAGTGATTTTTTTTCCAAGGGAAAAAAAAACGCTGTTCCAAAAAAAAAAAAAAAAATACTTAAAACATAACTGTGCCCCCCCACACTCCCCCTACATAAATATACCAACTCCGAGATCGCACTACAGTGACAAAAACAGCAAAGTAAAGCGATTTCTTTGCCAGGGAAAGATTTTGCTTATATGCCGCTTCGTCATTTTGCCTTTTCGTCTTTTCAAGTTTGACCAAGACACATTAGAAAGAATGAGTCTTCGGTCATCTAATAGGAACCCGAGAAACAGCTGTTACAGAAGCACTTATTGAATTCTCCACTGTGGAATAAGGAAGAGTAACCATTAACTTCTGCTTATTCTCAAAAATAACAATAAAAATGTTAACATATGAGCTTGACAGTTTAAAATCCAGAAACTTAAAAGTATTAGACTAGAAGAATGCATTTTCTTCATCAACTTATCCACTACCTTCCCATCCATAAAGTAAACTTTTTAGCAGAAGCCGACTTCAATAGAGAAATAACTGCTGGCTTTGTTTTAGGATTATAAAAACAGGTACTTGTGTATCTAGGTATCTTCTATAACCTATCAGACTTCTTGAAAGCAGGGGCTGGCCAGCAATGAGAAAAAAACATTTTTTAAGGAAGGGATAGCGATCTCTTTAGACATCTCTAACTGCAACAAATCACACTACATTTTTTGTACCACAGGAACTTTATTCTGGTCCCACAGAAACACCTTTAATCTTACATAAAATGTTAGTAAATTAAACCTCTTCAGCAAGGTAAACTAATAAGATATGATCAGACTGAGAAGAAATTCTTGAATTACGATTCCCCTGCAATGCCTGCCCTTCTGACTGAAATTCCCTGTAAGAAACAGAAGGAGCTCTCTTCAATTTCTTGACAGAATACTCAGAGGGCAAAGAAAAATCATTAATAAATTCCTTGGAAGCCCCACTAAATCTGACCTGTCCACAGAAATATAAATAGGAGACTGAAAGTTTTTCTCACCAAGTACATTCTCTCTGAAAACAGACTTGACAAACAGCAGACACTCTCTGGCCACAACTTCTACCTCCTTATCCTGGCCAAGTGAAGACCCTTCACCTACCCCTTCCCCTCAAACTGACAAAAGTGTCTCTATTTTTCCCCAAAAGGTCATGGCTATCCCCCAGGGCTCCCTAACGAAATGTTGACACTAAAAATGCTAAGTGCCAATAAGCTGAAAAGAGACCAAAAACACAAAAGTGCGAATCCCGGAAATCCTTCTCTTTCAAACTTCTCTTTGTGGGGGGTGGGGTGGTACTCATTATCAACTCTGAGACTGCCATACCTTGCAGAAAAGGGAATATTCTGAGAAATGGAATCTCACACTTAGTATATGCAAGTCTGTTCTTTTGGCGATTCAGTCTCTGTATTTCAGAACTCGCTCTAGCAGGTCCTGACATTTCAGATGATTATCAACTCCCAGTCTTTGACTGAGAAAAGCTAGAACAGGACTGGGGAAAGAGATGGGTGGTCTGAGGAACAACCAGCAGCCACAGCAGGTAAGGCAGAACAGGAGCTAGCCTGACACCCAAAGACTGCTTTACAGCTTTTTCTGTGAAGGAGAAGGTGCTACTGTAGGGATTGGAGGTTGCTCCACATGTAATCCAAAGAACAGACAATAATAGGCTGGGGAAGGAGCCTGGATGAGTCTGTAAAGTGTAAAAGAGAGAGAACAAGTGGTTATGAGGTAAGTAAACCACTGCTAGACCCCTTACAGGAACAGTGTCCTGCCCCAAATGTAAACAATTTTCAACACTATGCAAAATTTTAGTAAAAAAAAAAAAATCCTTGCAGAAAGTTCACATAAGCATAAACGTGTCTGTTACACCTGTAACAACAGTCCTATAAACATTCTGTTTCCCAACTAAAAGCTGTATTAAAAAAAAAAAAAAAAAGTTTTCCTTATAAAATAAAATAAAGTAGAAGGCTTTCTCCAACAGGGACTTACCTGCCTAGCTCTTAAATATCACTGGCCAACAGGCAGTTCCATGGGGCTAGCCAAAGGAGCGCTCTCTTCAGTGGAAAAAGCTATGAAGCTTTTTGTGCTCCAAATGCCCTTTTATGGAGCTCTGCTTGAACTCCTAACAGATAGAGCATGTGAGAGATGCCCTTAGCTTTGTAAAGCAGGACAGATGCAGTGGAGCTGGACTTGTAGAACTTAGGCTACTACAACAGTGATCTCTGTTTAACAGCTATAGGCTGTGCGAAGATGTTATGTCCCCACATGTATACTCTTAGCCTGTTCTCCTACATGTCTCTCCCCTTCTCCTGTAATGCCATACTACTATTGAGCATGTTTGTCAACTACTGCCTGAAAAACAGCTCTCACTTGCCACCAGAGGAACAGTTCAGTGGTAATGGAATTTCACATGCGTCCTCTGAAGAATGAGTGGCAGCTTTTGGCCAGCTCATTCCCCAATCTACTTTTCTGCATTTGTGCCAATGAATAATGGTGTGTTAATCTTAGAACAAGTACATCGCTACCCCAGCCACAGAACAAGTAAGCACTCTACCCTCTTTGCTACAGGCTGGGTAAACAGGAGAATGATTTTTAAATTAATACGTGATTTTTAAATTAATACGTTTTCAATGGATATTGCTTTACAAATGAATTTTCTAAGGCTGGGCCCTTACAATTACCCTAAATATAACCCAAATCACTTAGACTATCTGATATGAATTTAGATACTTGCTAGAGGCGAGAGGTTGGTGTAATGGTTAAGGTGTTACCTTATAGACAGAAGGAGCAGGATTTGGTCCTAAATGGGGTAACTGGCTAGGCTTAAAATGGCCGTCAAGGGCAGTTAGCCTAGTACTAATCGATAAACCTATGAAGCTGTGTCTGAAACCGTAAAAAGGAGCTACTTCCCCAAAATTAGGTATGAGGTAACTGTGTTATGCTTTAAGATGACCAGAAATACAGTGCTTGAACTCAGTATTAAATACAAGAAAGACTGAGAAATGACCCGTCATGCCTATCTAGACTATGGTGGATCAGAAACAAAACAAATGCTCTATGTTTTGCTAGAAAACTTAGTAGACATCTAATGATGTCATGCAAGTTATAACATCATGTACTTCTTGCTCTCTCTCACCAGGTGATGCCTGTATTTGCAGTACGATCAGTACTGATCAGCCTGCCTAGCAAATTAGTACTTCAGTACTGATTTAGTAAAAAGGCCAAGAATGAAGCACTGTGGCTACACAAACTTGTGGAATATATGCTTGGCCTAGAAATGTTCCCCACAAACAGCACTTCCGCTAAGCCTGCATCATGACAAAGCAGTTGATATTGAGTTCGTTAACATACCTACATCTCTGTATACTGCGCCATATACTGAAGATATGAAAGGACAAAGCAGATGATATGATACTACGGCTACACAGGACTGTGCTTCTCTCAGGCAGTCAATACACGAAATGCACAAAAGAAGGAAGAGAAGAAGCAATGTAGAGTAGAATGCGATAAAATGCTAGGTTTTAATGAAAACTTCACTATTTGGTCTTATTCTAAGTACATATCTAAAAACACACACGCACACCTACAGATATATACGTGCACATGTACAGATATTTACATACATGTATATTACATATGAGTGCTGCTGAGTTCCATCAAGCACAGTTTGATTGAGGATGGCATTGCCAAGCCAGATATAGAAAAACCCGACTCATCAAGTACTAGAATAGGGATAGAAGGACTTGGACCTTCTTCAGGATACATGTGAAAGACAGTCCCTGAGGTTTGCTGTATTGGGTTTTATAATTACTTTTGCATAAACGTAAAACTGCCTATGTCACAAGTGATAACTCAATAAAAGTGTGTTTAACAAAAAAAAACAAACTTACGAGATACAATAAAACTGGCTGCAATAATTCATTAGATACTCAGAGTGCATCTCTCTTTTTCTCTGTATATACACACACACACACACACACACACACACACACACACACACACACACACAATTTTAAGATAACAAAACACAGTGAAGGTAGATGTTTCAGTTCTGTCAAGTTTACTTACAGTGCTCAGGCAAAGTTACATGAAAACCAAAAAAAAAGCCTTATGGGTATCCATCTCCAGTCAGCTCTCCAAAATGCAAACACTAAGCATCTCAATTCCTGCACTCATTCCTTCACTGTAATAAGAGGCAGAAGGCTGATGCAAACAGTATTCCTTTTATGCCGCAAGGCAAGATTCTCTTCCAGACAGTTTGCCCTTTGTTTTAAGAGGCCAACACCTTCTCCAAGGAGTTCTAGTCTATTTTCAATAAAATTCTCTCAGTACTAAGAGGAGAACTTCTCTTCACCCAGACAAATGTTCCTTTTACACCAATAGGCCAACCTCTATGACTAGCACAGCCTTCATTTTTAATACCCACCCAGCATGTTTTTCCAATTAACGTCTCCTCTACTTAATGGCAGGTATTTTAATAAAGCACCCAATTCAAAGTAGAACCATTCATAACAAGTCACTGTGTACAGCCTCTTAAAGTGGTGTACTCACTTTTAAAGTATTTGGCTGTATCGCAGTTCTTTTGATGTTGTGATCTTCTACATTTTGGGTTTATGATGTTTTAGTGTGTGTTTTCCGACTTTGTGTAAGTCGCTATAATAGGTTTTCATGGTTATGCTTATGCAGCGTTGTGGTATTGATCTTGTAATACTCAACGTTATGATAAGATGTTTCCAAGTAGATCCACACACATATATATATATACATATATATATACATATATATATATATATATATACATAGATATATATATATATATATATATATACATATATACATACACACAGTAGAACCTCCATGGTTGACCACACTGACCAGCTCAAGTTGACCTAATTTTCAGAGACTGGACATGTACCACATCTACTCAATGGAAGACTGACTTCTCTATACTGACCACCTCTCTAAGTTGCATCTTGACCACTTGGACTGTGACACACACTATTAATTCACCCTCTATAACTTGACCAGTTGAGTCTACTCTACAGTAAGGGGTAGAAGGTGCGGGCTTTGCCCCTTAGTTGTATTTTTCTTTAGTACAAGTTCTTTTTTCATGTTTTATTATTACCACGTGTTGGATTAGGCCTCACGTCCTACTGTTCATCACGTGTTGCTGAAGATTTTTTCAATGTGAAGGACTGGTTTGAATTGTAGGTACATCCTACAATTACTGAAACATTTTACAGTTAATCAAGACATGATGGCCCAAAGAAAAGAACTCAAACAGCTGACACTGAAGGAAAAGTTTGATCTTCTACATTTTCTGGAAAGCAGCAAAGAAAGAAAGACAGCGGAACATTTTGGTGTTAGCAAGACCACAGTTAGCAACATCCAAAAACGTAAACATGGGTACTTGAAGAGATATGGTAAGGAAAGTAGAGACCTACAGCAGAAAAACAAGCAAAATTCAAACAAATGAGGGCAGTTAACTCCTGAATCTCCGGGCCGATGATCCAAGAAGTTGTAAAACATTTGTACAGGAATTCGAGGTAGCAGATTTCCAAGCATCAAGTGTTTGGCTCTAGAAAGTCTTGTGTGGTGAATCCGATGAAATCCAGTAGAAGTTGTGGAAAAATTAATCAAAAAATTCCTGGACTTTGTCAGAGACTTCAAAGATGATGACATCTTTAACGCTGATGAGCACAAACTCTTTTTCAAGGTGATGTCCGACAGGAGCCTCGTTATGAAGGGTGACAAATGTAAGAGTGGAAAGCTTTCCAAAGAATGTTTCACAGTTCTGCTTTATGCTAGCTCAACCAGAGAGAAACTAAAGCCCTTGGTGAGTGGTAAATTGGCAAAGCCATGCACATTCAAGAAACTGAAGCCCGAAGACCTCCCCATCACTTGGAGATCAAACAAATGCTCATGGATGACTGGTGCCCTATTTAAGGAATGGGAAAAGGGTATCGACCAAGAAATGAAGAAGAAGAAGCAGTCTATTCGACTGACAGTAGACAACTGTCCTGGCCACCTGCAAGTGAATCATCTCACAAATGTGGCACTGAAATGTCTGCCTCCAAACACGACCTCAAAAATCCAACTTCTTGACCCAGGCATCTTCAAAACCTTTAAAATGCACTACCAAGCCCAGCTCCTGCAGTGGGTCATTGCTAAAACATAAACCTGTGGTCCACCTGTGGAAGCAACTTTATCCACTAACACACTGGATGCTATCCTGTGGATCAGTTCTTCTTGGAATAAAGTTCAGCCAGAAACAATACAGAAGTGTTTCAAGAAAGTTGGATTTGTCACCCAAGAGCATAATGATTTGGCCCCATCATACAGTCCATCTCCCATGGCAGAATTCAAAGGAGTAGATTTTGAAGGTTTTGTTGCAATGGATGATGAGGTGGCATGGGTTATGTGAAAAGTACAATTTTGTACCTACCATAAATGTAGATGTTCATCGTGTTACCCTGCTGCAGTCATCACACTTGGGTTATCCTGCCGTCAGGTGGTCCCACAGTCGGCACGAATTCCAAAGTCTTGGTCCGGCGTCGGTTGCTGTCGCTTCTTCCCTGACGTCAGAGCGCCAGGGGTATATCAGAGGCATCCGACGCCATTTTCTCCAGTCTTTCTTGCCGCGCGGTGCCTGAAGCAGAAGCTGTTCGCAAGTGCCGGTCGGCCGACACCTGAGATTTTCAAATCGAGTTTCAGTCCGAAGTCTTCAAAGCTAATTACCCCATTGGGGAACGTTTTTTTGCCTCACTCCGATGTCAGAAACTTGCTTGAAATCAAAACTAGTGGAACTGTGCGCAAGGACTGAAAGCTTGTAATGAACGTACTGTAAATTGTGTTAAATACTAAATGTACAAAGGCAACATGAGCTATTTTTGGCTGACTGTTAAATAAACCCATGTTTTTGACTGTCTCCATTGTGTTTTCAAAGCTGACAATATCCTTTAAAGTCCTTTTATTTTTTTTAAGTTGAACTTTATTAAACCTTATATAACCAAATAACAATTATAACAGTGACAGCAATTAACCACCAGCCTCACTGACATAATACAGTTAACAAGGTTTAACATTCTCATAGACAGAAACTTCTTACAAACCCAAAACCAATTTCTCATTTCCCACCTATTACAGTAATTTCTGATCTTAAATATTTTTTCCACTGTCAATTAATGGTCATTAACCACAGCAAATACATACATCATTCCTACTATTCTACAGAAGCTTTGCTGTCCATACACAAGGACCAAGTCATCCATTTTTTCAAAGTCTTTTGTTTACCATTTGGATCTTGGATTTATTTCATTATTCCAATTACAATTTCTTTCGTAGGTGTTGCATTTTGCTTCTAAAATCAGATAGCTAAACAGGTCATTATCTGACATATCCTGTAATGCTGTATCCCTTTACCAAGGAAGGAATCTGCTTAAGACATTTTAATTTAGTTAGATTTATTCTTATCACACAATCTTGGAGCTCATCTTTGGAACTACTAATAATTTCATATTCTCAGAATATGTGCATGCAGTACAACAGCCAGCTGATCAATTCTACAGCTCCAACAGCAAGGGAAGACAAAAGACAGCATTCCTGATAACCTGTACCAATATATAAACAAGCACCGCCACGAAGAACATCTACATTTCTTGGAGCTGGTAGCATGTGTACCTAATGCCACCAGTACTTTACATGCCTCACTAACTAGTTGCTCTCTGTTTGAGAGCCAGTTCTTACTCCTGTTAGAGTTAATCCATGGAGCAAATTTTCTTTCTTTACCAATTAAAGTTCAAGTTTTTAACTATTATTAACTGACCATACAGACGTTTATGACAATCCTCCACCCTGAACCTACCATTAAACTATTCCCAGCTTAAAGGTTTCTCAGTCCATCAACTGTTCCCAGTATACAAAATCCTGACAATGCATCTGTTTCCTATTCACCTTCACCTTAGGAGGTTCTCAATGTTTTTTTTTTGTCTACAGGTTGTATTCCATCTACCCATCCCTCTCTGTCCGTCTCCTTTGCCATCTACATAACCCCCTCCTTAAAGTCTCTCATCACAACCAAATCCTCATGTGTCTCAGTCTCCTTCTATTCACCTTCATATATAATTCCTGCAGACCTCCTGCTTAATATTATGTCCCCCCAGGTAGTCTACTCTCACAGACTAAAACATTTCTGACCTTGATGTCACTGGATCCAGTCCAAAATCTTGGCCTCCTACTCCATCTTTCTATCAAGGGAAATGCTAAAATCTTCCCAATGGCCTTTCATTTATTACTCTGCCAAAGAAAAACAGCAGGCAGTTTTTTGTACTTTAGAATGAAAACAGGGGGCTGGAGGGACAGGCAACCAAGAGACCATACAGGACCAGAGGCAAGACAAACCACTGTAAAGCTTGTACTCTCTGCATCATGTCACTGCTTATCCCCCTCCATTTTCTAAATTAATCTATATTTTTTATCTAAAATGTACATCAGTTCCTCTGCTGGTTAATTTTAGTACCTAGAAATCTCCCCAAAGTTCTTTATATCTAAAACACTACCTTCAAGCTTGCATCAAGGCCAGAAAGGTATACCAGATCACCAGTTGAGAGATTTTACCCAAGTTATCTACTTTAAAATTAGTATTCTCCCTTGTCTTGGTACCAGCGGTTCTAAATAAAGTGCTAACAGCAACAAGGGAAAAGTGAGCACCCCTGTCTTGTATCCAGCAATCCTGAAATTCCTGACGCCACTTTTATTTTAGCATTAGCATTCTTATACAATTCCTTATGTAACTACAATTTGCTGAGGTAACCCTGTATACCATAATCTTTCCAAGAAAAAAAAAGTCCAGCTTCCATGATCAGATGCACTTCCTGCATCCACACTAACCACCAGAAGTGGCTTTGCTAATCCTGATACACCTTTTACTAACAAAGAGGTTTTAATCAGATTGTCACAAGTTTTTCTTCCAGTGACAGACCCAGTGTGATCACTGTGAAGGTACAGTTGGGTAAAATCTTACTATAACAGTAGATGTCCTTCTCTTCACTGTTGTAGTATTCATAACATTAGGGAGTATTCATAACATTGGGATACCCTGCCTAGGGCTGCCTTATGTCCGGCCAGTATATCAAAGCCTTAGGTTGTTTTAAGGTATGCCATATGTCACACGTATGCTCCTCACGTAGCGTAGGGCATAAAGGTGATGTCCATATGTACCATCCTCAGAACTGACAGCTCCAGTAGGAACACCAGTCCAAGGAAAACCAAGAGGTAACCAGTACATCCGGAAGACAAATGGACAAGGGGTGGAGGGAGGGAGTGAATACTGCAATAGTGAAAAAGACATCTATCATTATTATAAGACTTTATACAACTGTACTATATCCTTCCATTTCACTGTTACAATATTCATAACAGTAGGGAGACTGCCAAAGGTTAGGAAGAAACTTGGGAGGTGGAAAGACCAACAGAGCTCTCTAGCAAGCCTTAAAGTATGGCCCTAGCAAAACCAGCTCTATCTTTGGAAATTCCATCCAACTTGTAGTTCTTGGTAAAATATGCACGGAAGTCTAGGTAGCTGCCTCAAGAATAGAGTTAGTATCCAAACCCTTGAAAAAACACCAGAAGAAGTCACAGCTCTAGTAGAACGAGCCTTTACAGAATAAGGAAGGCTCTTACCATGACAAGAATAACAAAAAGAAACAGCTTCTGAATTCCAAGAAGAAACAGTCTACTTGGATACAGCTAATCCCAAAGACCAGGGAGGAAGTGAAACAAAGAGATGATCAGATTTCCCAATAGTCTTAGTCGCATCAAAATAAAGTCTGAGTTGTCTATGCACATCCAACGTGTGCAGCACCTTCTCACCAGCAGACTGTGGAGAAGGGAAAAGAGTGCACAAGTGAAGATACTGATTAAGGGACAACTTATTCACCACCTTGGGCATAAAAGAAGAATTTTTGGACTTGGTATTAACCAACATGAGTAACCACTGCAGCATCCCTACAGTATTATCCTCCCTGGTAAGATCCGACATAATGAGGTCACGTTCGAAGTCAGCATCTCCCCTGACCCCCCTTTAGCTAGGGTCGAACAAAAAAAACTTCTCCAAAGCTGATTACAACCTCCTGAGGGATGGCATAAACAGTTTCACAGCCCCCTCCCCCTCTGTCAGAACTGGCACCAATGTGCCCAAATCTACACCAAAGTACTATACGAGTACTTCTATAGATGCATGGAATCAGGAATACCTGACAGGACAAAATCATCCTCTGCAAGGAAGAGTAAACTTGTCTGGTGGATATCTAAAATAAATAAACTATATAACAAAAGGAAAAAAATTGCTGTCAAGGACTAAGAAGGCGCAGGAGCCCAATTGGAAGCAATCTCTCCTTATCTTGAACAAGCAAATAAGAGCACTAGTGAAATCCTCTAAAGCTAACTTTGAGTCCAAATTGGCCACATCTACTAGAGACCATCATAAGGCCTTCTTCGCATTATGTCCACAATCTCAAAGGAAGCATCCAGATGTGTTCACAACTGGTGGTCAAGGACACCACATACACAAATAATGTAGATATAGCCAGTCTACTGGCTGAGAGATTCAGTGAAAACTTCACCTCTATGTCCTCCCCCCATCAGTAAATCAGGACATCCCCCGTACCTGCCCCCCCTCACTTATCTCTAGGGAACATGTCATCACTGCCCTCGCAAGTCAAAAAATGCAGCCTCCATGGGACCCGATAACATCCCAGGTTGCATCCTACATGAACTCAGGCATGAACGTGCAGCACCATTAGGCACCCTATTCAACTAAAGCCTAAGTACCGTCTTTGTCCCAGCTGAGTGTAGGACAGTCACTGTCATCCCTTTACACAAAGGTGGAGCTTCCACTGATCTGGGAAATTATAGACCCATCACTAGCCTGATCTGCAAGGCCATGGAACGGATTATCATGGACCTCATTAACAGGGACAATGGCAACCTCCAAACACTCGACCCTGCACAGTTTGTCTTTGTCAAGTGGAGGTCATGTATATTAAATTTGGTTGACTTCTTTGAAACAGTCATCAAAGCCCATGGACGAGGTGAAGACGGTGCACACCACTTACCTTGACTTGGCCAAAGCCTTTGACACTATTCCCCACTCGGGCATAACAGATGAACTCTCTCAACTAGGCATCAATCCATATGGTATCAGATGGGTAGCAAACTGGCTCACTGATAGAATGCTCCTAATAAAAATAGGGGAAGCCACCTCAAGCAGTAGACCCCATAATGAGTGGCATACCCGAGGGATCGGTCTTGGGGCCTCTGTTATTCGGGATATACTTCTCTGAGGTGCAGGCCAAAATCCAGTGAGCTATGGCTGACCAATTTTGCAGATGACTGCAAGCTGGGCACGGTCATTAATTCCCTAACTGATTTGGACGTCTTCCAAGAGGGTCTCACCCAAACAAATGACTGGTGCCAGAAACATGGCCTCAAGCTGAATGTCAAAAAATGCATCATAATCCCCTTTGGGGAGAGTGACATCCCCACATATTATCATAACATTAATAACGTCCTAAGCATGCAATCAGTCATGAGGGATTTAGGCACCAAGGTTGACACCAACCTGACTTTTGACCACCATGTTGCTTCCATTGTACTGAAAGCTTTCTACATGGCCCACCTCATAAGTAAGGGTTTCTCATCCAAGGACAAGGAGGTCATAACCTCCCTGTATTCTTCCCTTATCAAGCCAATTACTGAGTACAATGCCCCCTTTGGCATGTACCTCGCAAAACACATGCAGCAGCTGGAGACCACAGAGGTTCCTCACCAAAAGAATCCAGGGTCAGAAACATCTACCCTACACAGATAGGCTAAAAGCCCTGTCCCTCTACTCAGTTTCATACAGACTCCTCAGAGGTGACCTCTGTCTGGCATACAAAGCAATCTCAGAACCCTCCCTGATGGGACTGCTGCATATCTGCAAGTCAAGCTTCACTCGAGTAACCTGCATGCACAAACTCAACCTGGTCTGGGACATCAATAGGAATTGTTGGTGGGACAGATTTGTGTCCCAGAGACTCCCCCATCTGTGGAACAGACTCCCTCTCTCCACGTCAAGCAGAGTGCCTCATTATCCCTTTTCAAGCACAACCTGGATAACTGGATGGGAAACAGAAAATACATCCCTGGGATTTCACCTGTCCCTGCTGGACGGGGGCTTTGGGTGATGACTTGTCTAAACATGGGCTAAACTCTTGGCTAGCCTTATAAGGGCCTCAGGGTCAATAGCCTAGTAACTTCCTATGATTAGTATGCAAGGATACTATGTCCTTATGAAACACCAAAAAAGGAGGACAAACCACAAGGGCTTGAAGCTCCGACACCAGTCTGGCAGAAGCAAGGGCTAATAAAAGAACAGTCTTCCAAGAGCAATGTTGGAAGGAAGCTGAAGCCACAGACTCAAAAGGAGCCAGAGTCATTTTCTCAAGAACAAAAGTAAGATCCCAGGGAGGAGGAACAGGGTTCCTGGGAGGCCTAATATGAAGGTCACCTTGAAGGAATTGCTTAGCTTCAAATCTAGAAGCTAAATGAGGAGATAAACTCAGATAAGCAGAGATAGCTGATAAGTGGGCCTTAACAAAAGAATAAGCCAACCCAGCATTGAACAATCACACAAATAAGAGCCAACCAAAGGAACATCCACAGAAAGTAGTTCCAGGTTATGAGAAAAACACCAAACAGAAAACCTGTTCCATTTGGATAAGTAGGATTTCCCAGTATTAGGTTTCCTGGCCTCCTGCAGGACCCTAAGCACATCCTCAGAAAAAGGTGCCTATGTGGAATCAAAATCCTATCACCCACAGAGTCAGCTGAAGAGTGGACAGGTGAGGATGGATAAGAGATCCCTTTTATCTTGTGTGAGTAGGTCCACACTGTGAGATAACTTGTGATAATTGTCCTTGGCTAAATGCAGAAGAGGTAACCAATGCTGTCTTGGCCAAAAGGGAGGCACCAACAAGATTTTGGGGGTGTCCTGTTATATTTTGAACAGGACTTTTAGAGTGAGAGGAAGGGGAGGGATAGCACAAAGAAACATCTCCTTCCAAGAAAAAGAGAGGGTGTCCACCTTCCAGACCAGAGGACCTGAGACTCTGGCACAAAACAGAGGAAGTTGTCTGTTCAGAGGTGAGGCAAATAGATCTATTTGAGGAGTACCTCACTGGTGGATAATGTCCAAAAACACATGCATGTGAGGCATCCATTCACGGGATGGACTTAAAGACGTGCTCATAGTGTCTGCCACAATGTTTTGACCTTAGGGAATGTAAACTGCCTGAAGAGTCACTTGATACTGGACAGCAGGACCCCATACCTGGAGTGCCAACCGGCAAAGAAGATAAGATCTTTTTTCCCCCCTGTTTCCTTATGTACCACATTCACTGTGGTGTTGTCTGTAAAAACCTTGAGAGGTCCCGGGGAGAAAAAGAGGAAGAAAAGCCTGAAGAGTCAGTAGAAGGGCTCTCATCTCTGACACTGATGTGCTCCTTCTGTCGAAGAAGAAACAAAAAGCTGCTCCCCATCCCACATCTGAAGCATCTGTGAACAGCTCCTGAGAGGTAAGAGGGGGATGAAAAGGGAGCCCTGAATTTAGGGACAACTGCTAGATTCACCAGTGGAGTTCCTTCTTGAGACAAGTTAGAAGAGAAGCTACAAATTCTAGGGAATGAACATGTTGAAGCCAAAGTGACTTCAGGAACCACTGAAAAGTACAGTTGTGTACACTTACCATAAATGTAGATGTTCAGGTGTATTCACTGCTGCAGTCATCACATTTGGGTTATCCCTGCCAGGGTCGCCCTCAGTCGGCCCGAATACCAGAGGCTTAGTATTTCTGCATCGGTTGCTGTCACTTCAGGACTGACATCAGGTCGTCAGTAGTATAAAGTAAGGCAGCAGACACCATTACATCAGTTTTCCTTGCCTTACCTGTCAGGAGCCCCCAAGTGGGAGCCAGGATATGGTGGGAAGAACCCCACCAGTAGAAAGTAAATACCAAAAAGTTCCTTGTAATAAGAGAGAGAGACAGAAAGGGGGATGGAGGAAGGTAAACCAGGACTGCAACAATGAATACACTCGAACATCTACATTTATGGTAAGTGTACACAATTGTACTGTGTACTTCATGTTTCACTGTTGCAGTCATCACATTTGGGTTGATTCCCAAAGCTGAGGAAAAGGGTGGAGGCAGTCAAGAAGACTGAAGGCTGGCTAGGATGCCGTGCAAGACTGCAGTGGCAAAGCCTGCCCTGGATTTGGAGAAGATAGGCAGGTGGTAATGCTTGGTGAAGGTATGAACAGATGTCCATGTTGCAGCCTCCAGGATGTCCCTGGTGGAGACTCCTCTGAGGAAAGCTGTACAGGTGGAGGTTGCTCTAGTAGAGTGAGTTCTGCGCCCCTTAGGGGGAGGTTTCCCATGTTGCTTGTAGCAGAAGTGGATGCAGTGTGCTATCCATTTGGAAATGGTTTGTTTGGATATGGCTTTGCCCTATGCTCCTGCAGCAACGCTGACTAACAACTGATCAGTCTTTCTGAATGATTTAGTCCTGTCTAGATAGAATCTGAGCTGTCTGTGCACATCTAGACAGTGCTGTATTCTATCCCCCTTGTTTTATGGGTTATGGAAAAAGGTGGGCAAATGAATGGATTAGTTGAGAGTCACACTGGACACCACTTTTAGCATGAAAGATGGGTTAGTCCTGAGGGAGACCCTGTCTGCATGGAAAATGATGAAGGGCTCTACACCCATTAGTGCTTGTAGCTTGGATACTCTACTAGCTGAAGCGATGGCCAGAAGCAAGTCTGTCTTCCATGAGAGAAACTTTAATTCTGCTGAAGCTGTTGGTTCAAAGGACAGGGTGAGTTTCACTAACAGAAAGTTTAGGTCCCAAGCTAGGGTAGGTGCTCTTCTGGGTGGCCTCATGTTGCTAGCCACTCTGAGGAACTGTTTGATGAGAGGGTGTGAGAAAAGAGGTTGCTCAGTGCTGAAATGAGCAGAGATAGCAGAGGCATGAATTTTAATAGAGGAAAAGGATAGACCCCCTGTGTAGTAGGTCAGCTAGGTAATCCAGGATGAAAGGTAGGGAGGGCTGTGCCATATCAGCTCCCTTAGCCTGGATCCAGGTGCAGAACCTTTTCCATTTGTCAGCATAAGACTTTCTAGTGTTAGGGCGTCTGGCCTCACGTATCACATCTAGAACCTGTTTACTGAGACTAGCAGCTTGTACCATGGTTATGGAATAAGCCAGGCTGCCAAAATGAAGGTCTGCAACTGGAAGATGCATGAATTCTTCTTCCCTCTGGATCAGGAGGTTTGGGATCTGAGGGAGATGCCATGGTGACAGAGGGGACAGGCTGCGCAGCAGTGGGTACCAGTGTTGGCGTGGCCAGTCTGGGGCAATCAGGATTGCCCTTGGTTTTTCTCCTTTATTTTGAGCAGTACCCTGGTAATGAGAGGTAGTGGGGGAAATGAATAGACCAAGAGGCTGACCCACTGGAAAGATAGATCATCCACTTTCCAGGCCATGCAGTGAGGCTCCCTGATGCAGAACTTGCTGAGCTGATGGTTGGACTGAGAAGCAAAGAGGTCTACCTTCAGGATGCCCCATTTCTGAGTTATAAGGGTGAAGGTTCTTTGGTTTAGCTGCCACTCATGTGGGTCCAGAAGATTTCTGCTCAAGTTGTCTACCAGAGAGTATAGAGAGCCTGACAGGAATTGTGCTAACAGGTGTAGATGCATGGCTGAGGCTGTGCTCCAAATCGTCATGGCAAGCCTGCATAGAGGGTAAGAGTGAGTCCCTCCCTGCTTGTTGATATACTACATCACTATGGTGTTGTCTGTTTTGATCAGTAGAGCCCCTGGGGAGAGAAGGGGTCTGAAAGCTGTCAATGCATGCTGGACAGCTAACATCTCTTTTTGGTTGATGTGCAGATGTATTTAATGTGGGCTCCACTGGCTCTATATGCACCTGCCGTTCAGGTGTGCACCCCAGGCATAGTCTGATGAGTCTGTGGTGAAGGTCTGGGCAGCATGGGGTGGTGAGAAGGGTAGTCCCTTGTTGTGGTAGCATGCTGCTGCCCACCAAAGGAAATCTTTCCTCAGACAAGGTATCATTGGTATAAGAGTTTCCAAGTCTTAAGAGTGTTGACACCAAAGGCTTTTTAGGTACCACTGAAGTTTACTCATATGCAGTCTGGCATATGGAATGAGTAGAATGCAAGATGCCATGAACCCCAGAGCTTGCATGATTTTCCTTGCAGATAACTGGGGTCTGGGTGGCTAGTGTAGAGAAATAGGCTGCCAGGTAAGTTTGCTTTTCTGGTGGAAGGGGGTGCTGTGTCCAGGCTTGCTCCCAGGAATATAATTTTTTGGGTGGGAACTAGTTTGGATTTATTTTCATTGATAGTGTACCCTAGGGAGGTCAGTAGGTCTTTTACAAAGGCCAAATGCTTGAACAGCTTTTCCTGACTGTCTGCCTGAATTAGGCAGTAGTCTAAGTATGGGTAAATGGGAATTTTTTTTGCCTGCAAAAAGCAATGGCGGGAGCCAGGTATTTTTTGAAAACTCTGGGAGCAGTTGATAAGCTAAACGGAATCGCAGAGAACTGAAACTGCAGAGATTCTGTCCTGAAATGTAGATATTTTCTGCATGATTCCCTGATTGGGATGTGTAGGAAGGCTTCTTTTAGGTCTAGGGTGGCTAGCCAGGCATCCATGGAGAGCATAAGTAGTAGTTGCTGAAGGGTGAACATTTTGAATTTTGGTATCACCAGGAAGGTGTTTAGAATGGATAAATTGATGATAGGGCACCAGGTGCCCTCTTTTCTGGGTACAAGGAAGAGCCAGGTGTAGAAACCTTGGCCTCTCTGTTCTGCAGGAACATGTTCTATTACCCTCACAGAGAGCAGGGAAAGTACTTGCTTTTTGGCCTCTGCCCACTGGTTTGGAGGTAGATCTGGGAACCCTTTTGGAGCTGGTAGAGTGTGGAAAAAAATTTGTATCCCTGGGTCACTATGTTGAGGACCCAGCGGCAGAGGGAGGGGGTGGAAGTGGAGAGCCATTGTGAGTTCTTACCATGAGGGGGGGGGGTGACTTTGCACTCTCTGGTTTAGAAGTGGAGGTACTCCATTGCTTTGATCTCTGCATTCCCTGTGGCTGCTGTCTGGGGGGTCTGCTTCCCTGGGGTCTGGGCTGAACTGACCTGGAGGGGGCAGGAAAGAATCAGTGTTTAGAGGGACAATGCCTACTGAACCTGGGTGGCTGGACCTGCAGAAAATCCTTAACTATCTGCATAGATTTAGCTTTTTCTTCCATCTTTTTTAAGACCTCCTCTGCCTTGGTACCAGATAAGTTGTCTTTGTGCAAAGGTGCATCCAATAGTTTAGATATGACATGGTCTGGCAAGCGCTGTTCCTTAAGTCAAGCTTGCCTTTTAAGGACAGAACCGGTGACTGCTGCCTTGCAAGATGCTTCTAGGGCATCAAAACCACAGTGTAAGATGTGCTTAGTTACTTGACTTGCAGAATGCAGTATGGCTTGCATTCTCTTTTCTGCACAAGCAAGAAAAGTTGATTTTTTTTGTTTGAGGAGTTCCATGGTATGCTGCTGGAATTTTAACATATGGAACTGACAATTTAGTGCTCTAATAGCAAGAGTAGCAGAGGTGTATACTTTTTTTTTACCCCATCTGTCTAATGCTCGGGAATCCCTATCTGAGGGGGTGGGATTCTTAGCTGAAGTTGCTTTAATTCCTTTAGGCCCTTGGGAGATGAGCTCAAAGTCAGCAGTACGAGATAAGCTCAGGATCAGCAGTAGGATTTTTGAAAAGAAATTTGAGAGAGTCAGGAACTCTAATTCCTGTCAGGTTTCCTGGGAGTGGGAGGAAGGGTGTCAGGCGTTAAACTAGATTCCATGAAAATGTCATCTACAACATCCAGGACAGGAGGAATGGCCAGGGGTCTATGCTGTGGAAGATCTAAAAATTCCCAGAGTCTCTTTTTCGACTGAGGCTAGTCCTGACATTCTTATTGGAAATGCTCCCTTAAAGTATGAAGGGTTTCCCCAAAGGAAATATCTTTGGGTGGAGAGGCTGAAGGAATGGATTCCTCTGCATCAGAATCCTCATAAGCAGAGAGGGGTTGCATGTATTCATATTCAGAGGCATCGGAGTCATTAGACTCCTGTTCAGATAAGACTACTGGGGACAAATATCTTTTTCTTTTGGAAGGGGTAGCTTGGCTTCCCCTGATCAATATTATAAGGTCTTCCGCCATTTTAAACATTTGAGACTGAGGCAAGGAAGCAGGTGCCAGAGATGGGGTCATCGGTTTATTGGATGTGGTTCGTACCCTGGGCCTTAGAAACTCAGTACTTTTCAAAAGAACAGAAGATGCAAAAGAAGTCATCGGTTTGTGTCGAGAATCAGTAGTGTGAAGTAGTTTCTCGGAAGCAGGTGCCTGCTCAGATACTCCTGACCCATCCAAGGTAGAGACTACCGCAGGATCCTTAGTCAATGAAGAGTCTTGCGGCATACCAGACTCCAAAAGGGTCTCGGTAGCGGCCTGCGAATCCACAGAAACAGGCATTAGGGGCTGCAAAAGCACCTCACTGAGGACCAGAGAACTGACGACTAGCTTAACAGAAGCATCGTCAGTAGGTTTGGACCTGTGCGGTCTGTATCTGTCTTTATCACTACGTTTTTTCGGAAGATCTGATGTTGGATGGCTTACTGAAGCCATATTGGAAATCGAGGACTGAGAGTGAAAATATCTAGCTACAATAAGGACCTGACAATGTATAGTTCTGGCATTGAACAAATCACAAACATGACAGTGGGGACATCTTGGTCTGGGCCTAAGCAAGTGACGCAGTAAGAATGAAAGTCTCGGTGCGGTATTTGCTTTCCACAGGCGAGACAATTGTTAACTTTTTCCGACATCGGTTAGAGCAATAAAAAAGGATCCCCAACAGGGTACTTAGCTTTAGAAGACGTCAACTTCAGTTCGGAAAACGAAACTCAGGTAGCATCTGACCGGCACTTGTGCGAACTGCTTCTGCTTCAGGATCCTCGGCAAGAAAGACTGATGTAATGGTGTCGGCTGCCTTACTTTATACTACTGATGACCTGAAGTCAGTCCTGAAGTGACAGCAACCAATGCAGAAATACAAAGCCACTGCTATTCGGGCTGACGGAGGGCTACCCTGGCAGGGATAACCCAAATAGGATGACTGCAACAGTGAAACACGAAGAACATCTTCCTCATGTGAAGTGTGGCCAGAGGGAGCATAGAGATTGTGGGTGCCATAGAACCCAGACGTCACAGAAACTTCCTGGCTGTAATGGAAACCAGAGAAAGAAGAGTTTGAAAAAAAGGAGATAAGGGTCATGGCCTTGGGGAGGAGAAAGGGATACCAGAAAAGGCACCGTCCGAATCCTGCAACCTAGAAAAACATAGTTATTATGGTTGAAAGTGCTTAACTCTGTTTTGTTTTGTTGTATCTTGTTTGATTCTGTTTGTCGTATCAGTCCGTGTTTTGATTCAATAAACTGTGGAATATCAGATTATTTGGCAGTCGTTGGCACTTATTGGTGGTAACCGGAGGCATTTTTGGAGGTACTGTGGAAGTGAACTTTTCTTTTCTAGAAAAACATAGTCCTGAGAAGGAGTCAGAGAAGACTTTTAGCACTTCTGTGGATCCCTAGTGATATCTGCATTGCTTACTGTACTTATTTCCTTGTTTCACTTGAAAGAAAGTTACTGTTTGTTGTTTTTGCATTTAAGTTACCTGTAACACATTGCATTTAAGTTACCCGGCACTTGCTCACTAAAGCAATTATATGAGTCAGCTCTAAAAAATTAAAAGCACTACACCCTCACAAACTCCCCTTGAGTACCTTGTTCCCCATTGGCCCTTTTTTCAATTATAAAGGAATTCCCAATACTATTCTAGCATGTCCAAAGGTCAGTTGTCAATCTCCTCTCTGGTCCAGCTGGTGAATCTGGCAATCTTGAGGCAATGTTACAACTGCCTCATGTACACAGACAACCCTCTCCTCCTCCCAACAAATTCCAACACATGTGAGAGATGCAACCATATAGCCAAACTGGAGGCTAAGCTCTCTCAACTCAGTACTGGCGTAACCAGTCAGGAGGAGAAGGAAACCACACTCACTACAATTCCAGTCTCACATAGACCTACCATGACAACAAACCAAACACAAATGCACAAAAACATACTCGGAGGCTCTAAATAAAAATCTGCCTAAGCAGCAGAGACCTCCAAAGCAGACACCCAGGCAACCGCTACCCCAAAACAAAACATGTGCAACACATAGCTCACAAAGCCAGTGTACCGAACAGTCACAGCCCTTAAGGCTAAACAACACACCTGATACACTTGTAATAGGTGACTCTATCGTCAGGCACACTGACGTCCCGCTCACCAGGCTGAACAAGGAGAAGGTCACGGTGAGCTGCCTGTCGGGCGCTAGGATCCGCCACATAACACAAGCACTCAGGTCACTCCAAGGCAAGTACAAATATGACTCGGTCATTGTCCATGCTGGTGTGAATGACCCGAGACGTACCTCCCTGGACTACATGAAAAGAGACATAGAGGAGCTCTCTGAGCATGTAGCCCAGGCCGGTATGACCCTGACCTTGAGTAGCATCTTACCTCACCAAGAATGATGCCACAATATGAAGACAAGATGATCAATTTCAACAATTGGCTTAAGTATTGGTGTCATTCAAAGGGGATCCAATGCCTGTCAGCCTGGGATGACATGCTCGACAAGCCACGATGCTTCGCTAGGGACGGCTTGCACCTGTCACCCCGGACTTTCGGATATTGGCAAAGGCTCTTGCTACCCCCATAGTGCCTTTTTTAGGCAAGGCTCAAGACAAACCCACCTCCATAGGTATTACAAGGGATAAGAAACTAAGAGTAATGCTACTCAACGCCAGAAGTCTAAACCTCAAGATGCACGACGAAACTCTCCTTAGCATGGAGAACATCGATATCTGTGCAGTAACAGAAACCTGGTTCAAGGCTCCCGAGAGCACCCCAGCACTACCAGGTTATATCTCATACCATGCTTTTCAGCCCCAAAACTTGGACCGAACCACAAAAGGAGGGGGAGTATCAATATTCGTCAAAGATACCCACACCTCCAGGTTGGTGGCACAGCACGAAGCATCAGAGACTATCCATGTGCAACTAACAGTGGGTAAAACTGCCTTCCAGTTTATAGCCTGCTACAGACCACCCTCCCAAACACAGGAACCCCACTCGGCCTTCCTGAGAATACTGGAAAATAGGAAGGTTTCTCCAAACACCATTATATTGGGCGACTTCAACTACCCAAACAGACTGGGAGCATTACTCTAGCTCCAACACCCTAGCCCAAAGGTTCCTAGAATTTATAAACTCAAATGCTATGGAACAACTTGTTACCACTCCCACAAGAGAGGAAAACATTCTGGACCTGATCATCACCAACATGGGGACACTATGCTCCAGACCAGAAGTATATCCCTCACTGGTAAGATCAGACCATAAACTAATCTCACTGGATATTCACATCCCGACCCTACCCCCTGCCCAGAAAACCACAGTGAAAAACTTCTCTAAAGCAAATTTCACACGCCTCAAAACCGAGGCGGAATCCTTCAAAGCCCCCTGGCCTGTGGAAAATACGGCCCAGACCGCAGAATCCTTTATAAACGCATTCTATGAACACCTTCAGGAATGCATGGATCATGCAATCCCAAATAAAACCAAGACCCAATCCTCCAAAGGCAGACGTCCCGTCTGGTGGACCCCAGCCATAAACAAACTATACAATAGAAGGAGGAAGCTACTACATGATAGAGCAAAATCCCAAAAAGGGAAGGCATCTCTGATCAGTATGAGCAAAAAACTACGGGCACTCATAAAATCGTCTAAGGCCAGCTTCGAGAGAAAAATTGCACAGGACACTAAGGATAATCACAAGGCTTTCTTTAGTTATGTTAGGAACCTGGGTGGGAATTCCCAGATATGCTCAGAATTAGTCCAAAATGACAAAAAATACACCGAGCCCACAGACATTGCCAACATCCTAGCTGACAGGTTCGGTGCAAACTTCGCCCCCCCCTCCCCACCAAAAGGGCAAATATCTATCCCAACAGAGTGCTGCCCCCCTGACATCTCAGATGCTCAGGTAAGAGCCGCCCTCTCCAAAGCAAAAAACACAGCATCAATGGGACCAGATGGTGTCCCGGGCTGCGTCCTACATGAACTCCAAGAAGAGCTAAACCCAAACATAAAACTACTGTTCAATCTTAGCCTTACTACAGGATATGTACCCAAAGAGTGGCGTACAGCAACAGTGGTTCCTCTCCACAAAGGTGGTGCCTCAACAGATCCTGGAAACTATCGCCCCATAAGCCTGACTAGATTGGTCTGCAAAGCTATAGAAAGGATCATCATGGACCTCATAAATAAAGATATTGGGGACCTACAGACACTGGATCCTACCCAGTTTGGCTTTAAGGGCAGATCCTGCCTCTTAAACCTGGTCGATTTCTTTGAAACAGTCACCAAGGCCATTGACGAGGGGAAGGTGGTCCACACAGCCTACCTGGACCTCGCAAAAGCCTTCGATACAATACCCCACTCGGGCATTATAGATAAGCTCACCATTTTAAATATAAACCCTTATGTCACTAGATGGGTTGCAAACTGGCTCAAGGACAGAACCCACATGGTTAGAATTGCTGGAGCCATGTCAGACTCCAAACCAGTTACAAGTGGCGTCCCACAAGGCTCAGTCCTGGGACCTCTCTTGTTCGGTATATATTTCTTAGCGGTACAGGCCAACACGGAAGGACTGTGGCTGACCAAGTTCGCAGATGACTGCAAACCGGGTGTCATAATCAACTCTCCAGCCGACACAAGCATCCTCCAAAAGGGCCTCATAGAAAAAGGCAACTGGTGCCAGAGCCATGGCCTCAAGCTAAACACCAAAAAGTGTATAGTCATCCCCTTTGGCAAAAACAAAGTGCCCACAAATTACCACATAGGTGGTAATTCAATAAGTACAGAAGACGTCATTAGGGACCTGGGGACCCAAGTTGACAGCAATCTCTCATTTGACAACCACGTGGCCAAAGTGGTTAGAAAAACATTTTATATAGCCCACCTAATCATGAAGGGATTCACATCTAGATCAGTGGAGGTCATCGTGCCTCTTTACTCATCCCTCATCAGGCCCATAATTGAGTACAATGCCCCTTTTGGGATGTACCTTACCAGACACCTGCAGCAACTGGAAAGGCCCCAAAAGTACCTCACCAAGAGGATCAAAGGGCTCAAACAGATGCCATATGCTGCCCGGTTAAAGAAACTCCAGCTCTACTCAGTGGCATACCGCCTGCTCAGAGGCAATCTGTGCCTGACGTATAAAGCCATGTCCAACCTGGAATTAATGGACATGCTGCACCTCAGAAAATCCAAATCCCATCGAGCTACGTGCTCGAGAGACTTGAACCTCAGCACTGAAATAAATAGGACATGCTGGAGGGACAGATTCATAACCCAGAGGCTCCCTTCACCCTGGAATAAAATCCCAGTCCAGGTTAGGCAGAGTCCCACACTGACTCTCTTCAAGAGGAATCTTGATGAGTGGATGGGAGATCGTAGGTTTACCCCGGCTATCACTTCTGTGTCACTGTTAGACAGAGGCACAGTATACTAACCTCAAAAAAAGGCATAGCAAAATTAATTTAAAATGGGTGGCGAAAGCCAAACACACTCTGGCCAGGCTTATAAATGCCCTAGGGCAGATAGCCTAGTATGAACCTATGAACCTAAGTTTACTGTAAACCTCAGGCTGTGAAAAACAGAAGGAGCAAAAATGGAAATTTTGCAACAGGATTTCTGGAGAGGATGCCTAAAACAGCAGGTCGTCCAAGTAAGGAAATACTTGGATCCCCTGAATCTTGCAAAAAGCAATCACAGGAGCGAAGCATTTAGTGAATAGCCTTGAGGCAGTAGCAAGGGCAAAGCAGAGAACTGCAAAATGTCAGGAAGGAACACAAAAATGTAAAAAGTTCCTGAAAAGAGGATGGACTGGAATATATGGAGATAAGCATCACTGAGATCCAGAGGCACCATATAAGCCTGAGGAAGCAAAAGAGTGGACAAAGTCTGAAGGGACAACATTCGAAAAGTGGGGACTTTTAGAAAAAATGTTTAGATGAGAGAGGTCTGGAACTGGTCTCCAAGTATCCCCCTTTCTGGGTACGAGAAACATCCTGGAGTAAAACCCCCTTCCTCATTGGGACACAGGCACCTCCTGAATAGCACCCAGAGTCAAATGGTCCTGAAGCACCTCTTGGAAAAAGAACAGTTGCTCCTGATGGGGCTGAGGAATAACCATAAAGGGGGGAAGGGATTTCCACACCATGAAATGCCTCTGGCAAATAATGGACAGAACCCAGGAATATGGAGTAATCTGTAGCCAAACAGGATGACAGACACAGGGAGGCAAAGAGAAAGAGGAAAGATGCCGGGAAATATAGGATAGTCAGACAGCACCTGGCTTATTTGGAAAGGAAGACTTCTTGGGCACTGAAATCTGAGTAGCCTTAGCAGGATGAGCCTGCTTGCTAACCATTTTGTCCTTAAGAGGAAGGCAAGATTGCCTGCGAACAAAGGCTGGCTTACTGGGGTAGTTTCTCTGAAATTTAGGAACAGGAGAAACAAATACATGTTTGAGTTTCTGTAAAGCCTTTCCCTTATCCTGAAGAGACTATAACATATCAGCAGTGGCTTCATCAAACAAGTGTTTATTATCAAGTGTGGCATCCATCAACTTGGTCTCAATATCATCAGGCAAAGGTTGAAGCCAAACCAGGAATACCTCCTCATCACTGACCCAAAAGCAGCAGCCCTAGAAGAAGCATCTGTTGCATCATAACTACACTTGATGGCATGACGAGCCACCTGGGAGGAAGTTCCTAACAGGGAAAGAGGAGAAGTTTTACCCTCAGAGTCTGGAAGATCAGATATAACCTGACAAGCCTGGGATGGAGACCCAGCATATACCTGGACATATGGGTCTGATAATTAGCAGCCCTAAAAGCCAAGGTAGCCGAGGTGTAAACGTTTTTACTTAGCCTTTCCGTAGTTCTGCTATCTTTATCAGAAGGCAGTAATTTGGCTGAAGAAAGCAATAGACGAGGCTTGTCAGAGGCTACAGACACCACTGAGGCATCAAACAGCAGGACACTTGTACAAAAATCTACAGTCCTCAGGCACCCTATGGAAATTATGTTTCTTGGGAGCAGGGGGCTGGGAATTTTGAGCTTTACAGGCATTGAAAAACACATCCAACAAAGCAGCCAAAACAGGAGAAATAGCAAAAGGTTTAGGAGACTCCATCTGTAGCAACTCTGAGTACCTCTTATGGATCTCAGAGAACTGAGCGCAACACCATTTAAAAAAAGCTCCATCATCCTGGCGATTGTTTCCCCAAAAGAAATCTCTTTAAAGGGAGTAGCAGGACTGGTAGATTTCTCTTCTTCTGACCCATGGTCCAAAGGAGAAGGAATGTGACAATAGTAAACAAGGGACTCCTCATCCAAATCCAACTTCTCCTGAGAGGAATCCTGTTCCCAGGATCTTTTAAGGGGCGTAGAAAACCAAGGCGGAGCTGGAATAGAAACTCCCTGATGAGGTTTCAATGTCATCAATGCACTAAACAAACCCTGATGAAGGCCTGCCACTAACTCTGTGGATCCTTACGAGCAGGGGAAAGATGTTTAGTTTTTTGTTTTTTCTTCAATGGGATATCTGCCTTATAAATCTTGGAAGGCTTTGACCCAGCATAGCATTCAATAATGGGTAGTAGGGATGACTTCTCTGACTAAAATCTGAGGAACAATCCTAGGCCCCTTGGAAATGACCAACTGTGGTTCCCCCTGAATGTCCGAAACAGGCATCTGCAGAGCCTCCTTGCAAGTACTTAATGCCAGATCCTCACCAGCCTCCAAACCGCTCGTGGCAGACAAATCAGACAACAAAGCCAAGTGAACCTCCAGGCATTCACTTACCTTTGGAGATGCATTTAGCAGAGGCTAAACAGGGGAAGCCTAAGCCTCTTAGCTTTCTTCTTCCCTGATGGCTGTCCCTCAGGATGAGAAGTTCCATCCATCTTATCTTTCATGAAAAGTTTAAGAATCTGAAACTCAAGATACAGTGCCAAACAAAAAAGTCTACTACACAAAGTTTTAGGTACAAAAGCCTGACAGATGGAACAGGACGTATGGTCGTGCAAGGCCCCAAGGCAAAACAGACACTGTTCGTGTAGTTCTTTATGGGGAATCTGTCTTGCACATTGGCATTTACCCTTCTTGGAGGACATGAAACCCCACAAACAACAAGACGACAAGTAAAAAAGGAACCCAATGGGTCACATATCTGCAGTGGTTTGCTGAAACCAGCAATGGAATGCAGGTGTTCAGACCAACACTCAAGAGGTGGCGTTCAAAAAAGTTCAGAGGATGGTACTTCCAGGCATTATCTTTATGCCCTACTCTATGCGAGGAGCATATTTGTGACATATATAGCATATCTTAAAGCAACCTAAGGCTTTGGTATACTGGCCAGACATTGGGGTGCCCTAGGCAGGGGATCCTGATGTTATAAATACTCCCTATTGTTAATGAAAACTGCAACAGGACATCATTTGCTAGTTTTTAGGTAGTAATGCTGTGAATAATATGTAATCATGCTTCAGTACAGCAATCTGCCTAGAAGGTCTCCTACCTGTGCAGGATCTTTCTCAGACTTCAAAGTGACCGTCAGTGTGGCCAGATTCCATGATTCTGGAGTTTTTACAAATGGTCGTGACATAACTGGTCAGTTCAGTGAAATCTCTCTTAAAATCTTCTTTGTCCTACTTGCATCCTTCTAATATTATATCAATTGGTCTGAGAGTCCTCCCTTTTCACTCAATCTCCTCCTTTGTCACTGCTTTTAAAAATATGGAGAAATCTGTACCCAGAGTCTTCAGGTCTGAAGAACCCAAATAAGCCTGTAATACTCAACAAAATAGTTCAGAATGTCAGCAGGTGTATTACAGACTCCTGTACCCCCACACCCCACTTGCACCCTCACCGCCAGTGTTGCTATCTCAAACACTATCCTCCCTACCTTCTGCCAAGTGAGTTTGACAGCCAAACATTTTCAACTGACTGGGGTGACTTCAGAATCTATTAGTTTAAGGGACTTTTGGGCTTGATCTACCCTGTAATTACTTGTGTCTTTTTTTCTTTCAGATCCCTAACTTTTGTATCTGCCCTGTGAATGCCTGTCATTAACTTCCCCTGTGCTTTCTGCAGCTTTTTCTATAGTTCCACAACGTTTACTGTCATCTGCTGTAATTTCCTTGTGTTTTGGCCTTCAGAAAGTCTGCCTGATTTCGACATGTTCCAAGTAGCAGTTAAATCTTCTGCATTTTACGGTGCCCTTATTCTACTCCCCTTCCCCCCATCTCTGAAGTCTTCCTTAAGCTGAGGATGGTCATGTAAATACAGCTTCACTCTCCATATCCTTTTACTTATATCACTAGCCAAATACAACTGTATTACAACAGCTGCACGATCTGATACAGCTATAGAAAAGTATCAAACATTTCTACCAAATGGACATACTCCTTTTGTTATAATTCCTTCATCTCTCCTTGAAAACAGCTGATATCTGTAAGACAAACAGGTGTATACAAGTACTAGTGAACTACAAAACATCTGTCATCAGACAGTTTCTATATACGTGTTAATGACATGTACTAAGGGTGTGCATGCCTCACGGCCCCGAGTGTACGTCACTGCATACATCAGATGCCAATTACCTGCCTATATTGTTAGACCCCCTGGAAAATTATCCGGGCCCTTATGATCCTTGTCAATTCAAACTGCCCCATTTCTGTAGGCAAGTTAAGTATTCACAGGTATTTTTTGAATCCCCTCTAGTTTTTCCTTTTATTAGCAACATATCTGCCTTTGTAGGATTTGTCAGATCACTGACATTGTATGAAAACAAACGATACCTTCTCCATTAAATATGTATACATTCTCAAAGTAAGACTCCTGTAGCTCTATCAGCGGAGTCCCCCTTTCCCCCTCTCAATCTCGCAGAAGCTAGAGTTAGAACAGCATGTTAACGAGGGCACTGTTTTGGGCTGCAATATCACAATATGAAATAATCATTCAAAACATACTTCACACTCGCGTAACTTTCACAATTCAAATCACTGCAACAAATCCTTTCACAAACTTAAGTATCTTCATTTGCCCTTTCCTGCATTAGCTTCTTCCAAACAGGAGGCAGATGCCTTTAAGCAGGCACAGGAGTGGGACGGCTGTGCTTAATTACAAAGATGACAAGGTGACAGCCTTCAGTAATTTCTTACTCTAATGCATGTTATCAGATTCTGATCCTTCCAGTTTTCAGCAAATTATGTACAGTTGCAAAAAAAAAAACACAGACATTCTCTTTAACTAGAGAAGTTTGCTACTAAAAATAAAGCAACCATTGTCTACGCCTCAAAGCAGCAACATAACTTTTAGACCTTTAACATTTTAGATGAAACAAAATTAAAAAATCAGTTTGATATATGTACACGTTTTCCCTTTTCTAGTTTGACATAACAGAGAGATTCCAACCACAATCTAAATAAGTCATGAGCAAGCAAAGTCGCTCCTAATTACGTACAACTCACCAACCATAACTCAAATGCTCATTCTCTCTACAGACTTGACACTGAAGAACCATTCTTAATTCCTTCTATAATTCTAATTTCATTCAACCTTTCATGTCTTAATGATGCAGCCATGTTCCTCTTTTCCTCCATACTTCTTCTAAGAAAAGGTTCCCTTTGGCACCCACACTTTACTGTCAGAGTACTCTTGTCTGCTGCCTTGTAACACATTACTAGTGGAGTGGACATTCAGGGAAGCAGACTGCTTCAGCATAGTAAAGGCATCTGAGACAGAAAAAAGTGACTGGACCCCAAGGAGGTGCTGGACACACCCTGCAGTATCACCATTTTTGAGAACTGCAAACATTTACAACATGCAGGACTCTTGTTCTAGTCTAACTTTTAAAGTCTTGATAAATAGTGGCCATGATGGCTGTTTCAAACAGTGTAACATGTACCTCAACCTTAAAAAAATGCATTCTTTAATTATAATGAGCACCTTAAATCAGCGGGATAGGTTTACATATAGCTGAAATATGGAGGTCAAATTCTCAGCAACAGCCCCACCATGCACATCTATGCCAACATATTCACGAGCTCTGAAGACTAAGCCTATACCAAGGGTGACAGAGATGGTCTTCATCTGTCACCCCTGGCATTTTGGTTACCTGCTAAAGCTCTTACCATCCACATAGTGCCTTTTTTAAGGCAATGTCACAAGAAAAAAAACTGCAGATGTAAAAATACCCCCTAAAAATCACTCAAAGTTATGCTACTTAACACTAGGAGTCTAAACCAAAAACTACACTCACCAGAAGTAGTCCTCACTCTGGAAAATGCTGACATTTGTGCAGTCACTGAGACCTGGTTTAAGGCTGTAGAGAGCACCCCAGCTGTAACAGGTTACATTTCCTTCTACAAGTTCAGACCACAAACTGAAGGCATGACAACTAAAGGATGTGGTGTATCAATATTCATTAAAGATAAATACACCGCTAGACTGATAAACAGTATGATTCCCTTGAGTTACTTCAGGTGCAACTGACTGTAGCTAAGACCCCTCTTCAGGTCATTGCCAGTTAAAGGACACCCTCCATGAATCAGGACATGCAATCAGCCTACATGGATCGATGCGAGTCAATCAAGATACAACCAAACACCCTGGCTTTGGGTGACTTTAATTACTAGTCCATAGGCTGGATAAATTTTATGTGTTTTAACTCACTTGTCTAAAGGTTCCTGGACTTTAACTCCAATGTCTTGGACCAGCTGGTTGACATACCCACAAGGGTGACGGCATAAACAGCTTCATAGCCCCTCCCCCCACTGAGAAACAAACACCTATGCTAAGTTATACACCAATGCTTTACCACAAGCACCTGTACAAATGTATTGACTCTGCCGTAACTGACAGAACTAAAGCAAGATCTTCAAGGAAAAACAAACCTGCGCGGTGGCCAACTGCCATTAATAAGCTATACAACAGGAGGATGAAATTGCTGTCAGAGTAGGAAGGAATGGTCTCAAAACTTGAAACACTCATTCCTCAACTTAAACAAGGACAGAAGACTCCTAGTGAAGTCCTCCACAGAAGACTCCTAGTGAAGTCCTCCAAAGCTAACTACGAATCCAAATTAGCTTCCCAAACTAAGGATAACCACAAGACGTTCTTTACTTTCATCCAGAACCTCAAAGGTAAGGCCCAGGTTTGTGCTGAACTCATAGTTAATGGTACTACATGTATAGAACCTGTGGATATAGCAAACCCGATGGCTGCCAGGTTCAGTGAAAATGTCACTCCACTGTCCTCACCACATATACTCCAAAACATCCCTAACACCTGTCCCCTGCCTAGTATCTCTGAGGAGCAGGTCTTAAATTCCCTCTCCAAAGTTAAAAACACAGATTCTGTGGGACCAGACAACATCCCGGGGTGTGTTCTACATGGGTATGGGTTAAAACAGGAATCAGCATCACCATTGAATAAACAGGCTTTTAAATCACAGCCTAAGCACTGGCTCATCCCAGCAGAATGGAAAACAGCTTTCATCACCCTTTTGCACAAAGGGGGTGCATCCACGGACCCATTAGCCTGACCAGCCTTATCAGCAAGGCCATGCAACGAATCATCATGGACCTTATTAACAAAGAGATAGGAAATCTCTAAATACTTGACCCCACCCAGTTTGGCTTTGTCAAGGGGGAGCTCATGCCTGTTAAACTTACTGGACTTCTTTGAGACGGTCACCAAAGCCCTAGATGAGGGAAATCTGAGCATACCTAGACTTAGCCAAGCCATTTGGCACAACACCCCACACAGGCATCATTGATAAACTCACCCAGCTGGGTATCAACCCATATACTGTCAGGTGGGTTGCAAACTGGCTAACTGATAGAACTCATACAGTCAAAATAGGAGACTCCACCTCCTCCAGCAGACCTGTCACCCATGGTGTTATACTGGGACTGGTTCTGGGACCCCTACTGTTCTGAATTTACATCTCTGGAGTACTGGCTAAAACTAAAGGACTGTGGCTGACAAAGTTTGCTGATGACTGCAAACTGGGAGGGATCACTGAAACCGTTAACGATGTCAACATTCTGCAAGAAAGTCTTACACAGATTAATGACTGGTGCCAAAGTCATGGTCTTAAACGTAATGCAAAAAATTGCATCATCATCGTCTTTGGCAAGGGTGATGTTCTTGCAAACTACCACATCAATAGTAATACCCTAAGCATACAGTCAGTGGTGAAAAATCTGGCCACACATGTTGACAGCAACCTTAACTTTGATTGCCATGTCTCCATAGTGGTAAGGGCATTTTATATTGTTCACCTCATAAGTAAGGGCATTCCTCCAGAAAGAGAGGTTATAACCCCCCAATACTCTTCCAATCATCAGGCCGATGATAGAGTGCAATGCCCCCTTTGCTATGTTCCCTTCCAAACACCTGCAGCAATTGGAAAGAACACAAAAGATCCTTACAAAGAAAACTCAGGGTCTTCAAGATCTGTCTTATGCGGACAGACAGAAATCATTGTCACTTTTATTTATTTTATTTTACATTTGTTAACTGGGAAAGTCTGCCTGGACACATATCCATTTTCAGCGGAGGCCCGGGGAGAAAAGCTCCAATAGCATGTCAAAGAAATTACACAAGAATATCATACAGAGATATAGGTTCCATAGAAAAGTACAGTTGTGTACTCTTGGGTTATCCTGCTGGCAGGCTACCCGCAGTCGGCCAGAATTCCAAAGTCTAGGTCCGGCGTCGGTTGCTGTCGCCTCTTCCCTGATGTCAGTGCGCCAGGGGTATAAAAGATGCAGCCAACGCCATTTTCTTCAGTTTTTCTTGCTCCAGATGTCAGGTGCCCCCAAAATGGAAGGCTAAAAATATTATGCCAATAATTATGCATGCAGCAAAATAAACATATCCTTCATTTACAAGCAAATACACCACATAGGTTGTATAAGATACAGAAGTATAGGTAAGTCCCAGCAAAGAAAAGGGGGATGGTGGGTGGGTAACCTGGACTGCAACAGTGAATACACTCGAACATCTACATTTATGGTAGGTACACAACTGTACTATGTTCATCATGTTTTACTGTTGCAGTCATTACTCTTGGGTTGAATCCCAAAGCTGAGGTTGGGTGGCTGGGCCTAAATAGGATTAGGAGAGGCTATAGGGCCTTGCAGAACTGCAGTGACGAAGCCTGCTCTGGACTTAGAGTAGAGAGGTAAATGGTAGTGCTTTGTAAAAGTGTGCACTGAACTCCAAGTTGCAGCCTCTAAAATGTCTTTGGTTGGTATTCCTCTGAGAAAGGCTGCTGTAGTGGCTGTTGCCCTGGTGGAATGAGGCCTAATGCCCTTGGGCACTGATTTGCCATATTGTGAGTAGCAGAAACGAATGCAGTGGCCTATCCATTTTGAAATAGTCTGTTTTGAGATAGGCTTTCCTTGAGATCATGCAGCATATGCTACTAAAAGTTGCTCAGTTTTTCTGAAAGATTTAGTTTTGTCCCAGTAGAAGCGTAGTTGTCTGTGTATGTCCAAAGAATGCAGAAGTCTCTCACCCTTATTCTGTGGGTTTGGATAAAAGGTAGGCAAATGAATGGTTTGGTTAAGGGCCACACTGGAGACTACCTTAGGCATAAATGTTGGGTTCGTCCTTAGAGAAACCATGTCTGGATGGAAAATAATGAAAGGTTCCACAGCCATGAGTGCCTGTAACTCTGAAACTCATTTTGCAGAGGTTAATGCTAGGAGCAGAGCTGTTTTCCAAGATAAAAACTTTATATCAGCTGTATTGGCTGGCTCAAAAGGCGGCAGTGTGAGTTTTTCCAAAAAACAAGTAATCTCCTTGGTATCCCCAAAGAGTCAAAACAACCCACTAAAGTGTAGTGGGTCTAAAAACAAAACAGTGCAAGAAACGTCTCTGTGTGGAAGATTTTCAGTCCATATATTTCTAGTTAATCACTGTATATTAATCAGATCAGACAACAGTAGTAGAAGTAGCGAACGTAAACTTGTCAAGTCAAAAAGTAATAATAGAAAATATATAATTCTACAGCATTACTAAGTATTCGAAAGTAATCCAAACAAGGCAGGCAGTCTGTTTCCAGTCGAAAATCCTTTATTAAGTACACAGACAAGCGATCCAAGTAAAACAAAAATAGAGTAATAATTTCCTCACAAGCTTTCTAAATATATATATACTTTTTATCAGGCATGGGAGTGGTTTATTGTGCTGTAAAAGAAAGTGTTATTGGTACACATGTTAAATTCACATCCCTTCCCCCATCAGTGTGACATTCGAGCTGGTCCTGCCCTACCTAGTAGCTGTCATAATAATATATAGCCCTAATGTACTTTAATAGTACATCTTATCCAAATTATTAAGTAGATTATTAAGTCTGTGATTTTATACAAGGCAATATACTACATGGCTGGAAATATATCAACCTTAGTTAATTTTGTGATCAAAAATTATATATAAATATATACATATACATTTTGCATGTAAAAATCAGTTTCTATTTTCATAACCTATTGTTAACAAAGATCGCTTTCGTCCTTCTAGACTTCTTCAGGTCTGTGTACAAGAACCTTAAAAACCTATATAATTGTATAATTAGTTAGTATTGTTATTACCATCATTTTGAATAAAGTGGGCAGGATGGGTAGGAAGAGGCAAAGGTGCACTTTAGATTATAGAGGAAAAGGAGTGCAGTATAACGAAGAAGGTAACCGATATATGGTGGGGTGATGCCTGCCGCTAATCTGTGATACATCGTTTGACCACACTAAAGTCAGTCAGCTGTCCTTAAGGGAGTACACTATGTAAAGTACACTAAACGAAGAAAGTTAACATACATTCACTACTTTCAGGCTATGGTTCTCTCATACTTCTTTGCTGGGTCCAGAGTAATTTCTGGGTGATTCTTCTTAACTGATGTAGGTATTTGACAGGAAGGGGAACCCTTAAATAATGGCTACGAATGGTATGGAGGAGGGAAAGAGATAGCTAATACTCAGGGTGTTTGCATACAGGCTAGGACAGGCTTTTTGTTCAAAATTTGCTTTCTTTTTGTTTTTGCACTACTACCATAGTCATACAAGGTTCTAGCACAGCAAGTTGGTCATTCTGGTGTTATATTTAAGCAACTTTCCCTTATAAACAGCAAAAAAACAGTTGATGTGGTGTTCACTTATCTTACTTAAACAGTGCAGTCATCAAACAGCAAGACCAATTTAGAAACTGCAAGGTCCCAAACATGTAGAAATATCCATGAAACAATACGCCAAGTGGAGCTATGGTATCTGAGAGTACATTTAAATGTTTCAGTGCAATTAGAGGAGGCTGGATATGTCTCCAACTCCGTTTACCCCTGCAGGTCAAGCAGAATCATAATTTGTGGTTATTTAAACCGGTAATCCAAGCCAAATGCTGTCCACACAAAAAGTGGGTTACAAGGACTTAACTATCAAGTTTTATCCAATAAGTACAGGATGTATTCATCAACGTTCTAACTAATCGTAGCATTAATAAGCTATATCCAATGCAAGTGGGAGTCACTATGCTATATTATTGACAGCCTTTGCTGTAAACATTAAGCATTTTAAGCAGACAGTGAATTACCACTTTAATGGCTGGCAATGCTGACAAATAGATATACTAGTGCGGCTATTATGTATACACTTGGATGTTAAGTAAGCCAGTATCCAGAAATAATCAGGCTAATTCAATTATATATCAGACAGCATACAGCACGCAATGGTGTTTAACTAAAGGAGCTGTTGTGCGCTTGCCTTTACTGTTCTGAAATTATAAGGCAACGCACTTGGATGGTAGGCCAGTAATCAGTCCAATTCAAGTACGCAACAGCCAGCATACAGCACGTAATGTTGTTTAACTAATTAAAGGAGCTAGTATATGCTTGCCTGTACTGTTTCTAAAAGATAAAGCAATAATCAGGCTAATTCAAGTATTTAACATACAGCACGCAATGCTGATAAACTAAATATAGGAGCTAGTGTATGCTTGCATTTACTGTTTCTAAAAGATAAGGCAACGCAAACACAATTTACTCTGTGTCATACAGAGTGACCTGTGCCTTGCATACAGAGCAATCTCTGACCCAGCTTTAATGGAAATGCTGCACATTCACATGTCAAATGGCACACGGGTCACTTGCTCAAAGGACCTTAACCTGGTATGTGACATCAACAGAACTTGCTGGAGAGAGAGATTTGTCTCACAGAAGTTGCCCCACCTTTGGAACAAGCTTCCTATTCATGTTAAATAGGGCAAACTACGGGATTTGTTTAAGACCAACTTGGATAACTGGATGGCTAGCCAGAAATTCATCCCAGGGGTTCCACCCATGTCCCTCTTGAACAGGGGCAATAGGTGCTGAATTTAGTTTCTGCTTGAACCAGACACCCTTGGGAACACGGATTGAACTTAGCTAGGCTTGTATGGGCCCTGGGCCATTAGCATAGTAACCTATGATCCTACAAGCCTAACCTGTATTAGTAAAAGTCATAAGTTCAACAAAATCAGAATCTCAAGCATGTACTATTTTGGGCAGCCTACCACAAATAATAACAAATACACAATCATAGGTTCAGAGGTAGGTACTAGGTTATCGGCCCTAGGGCCTACGTAAGCCTAGCCAACAAAGTTCCCTGGCTTACACCACCCATGGATGCTATTTACCTGCTCCCCTGTCTAGCAGGGCCACCAAAGTGATTCCCGGGGTGAATTTCCTACTACCCATCCACTCATCAAGATTTTTCTTTAAGAGTGCTAGTGACGAACTCTGCTTGACAAAGATAGGTAGCTTGTTCCAGAGTATGGGAAGTCTGTGGGACAGGAATCTATCCCTCCAGCATGTTCTGTTAATTGTGGTGATGAAGTTTAATTCTCTAGAGTATGTGGCTCTGAGGGATTGGGATTTCTTTAGGTGTAGCATGTCCAGCAGCTTAGGGTTTGACATAGCTTTGTATGTTAGGCAGAGATCACCTCTGAGTAGGCAATATGCTACAGAGTAAAGCTTGAGTTATTTGAGGCCGTCAGAGCTTGGTTAACAGAGTACCATAATCCTCTTAGTGAGGTATTTCTGTGGCCTTTACAGCTACTGCAGATGCTTTGTAAGGTATATTCCAAATGGGGCATTGTACTCTATAATGGCTCTGATGACAACCGAGTAGAGGGGGACAATGACTTCTTTTTTCCTGGATGAGAACCCTTTCATGATGAGGTGTGCCACGTAGAAGGATTTCCTTGACTACTGTGGCAATGTGATCATCAAAGGAGAGGCTTCTATCCACTACAGTCCAGAGGTCTCTTATCACACCTTCGGCATTAAGTGGGCCACCGCCTATGTGGTAGTCCACGGGTACAGGGTTTTTACCAAAGGGGATGACAATGCATTTTTTTGGCATTGAGCTTGAGGCCATGGCTCTGGCACCAGGCATCAGTCTCGGTGAGGCCCTTTTGCAGGATGCCCACGTCATTTGGGAACTCTACTGTGGCACCCAATTTGCAGTCATCTGCAAACTTCCTCAGCCAGAGGCACTCTGTGCTGGCCTGTACTTAAGAGAAGTAGATTCCAAACAGGAGGAGACCCAAGACTGAACCCTGTGGTACTCTCCACTTGTCACAGGTTTGGAGTTAGATTTGAAGTCCGCAATTTTTACAGTGTGGGTTCTGTCTGAGCCAGATGGCGAACCATCTTGTGATGTACGGATTTATACCCAGCTTGCTGAGTTTTTCTATGATACCAGAATGGGGGATGGTGTCGAAAGCCTTGGCGAGGTTGTGATAGGCTGTGTGGACTGCCTTACCCTCATCCACAGCTTTGGTGACTGTTTCAAAGAAGTCGATCAGGCTCAGGCGACATGATCTGGCCTTCATAAATCCGAACTGGGTGAGGTCCAGAGTTTGGAGGTTACCAAATATCCCTGTTTATGAGTTCCATGCTAATACACTCCATGGCCTTGCAGACCAGGCTGGTCAGGCTAATAGGGTGATAGTTCCCAGGGTCCATGGTGGCTTCCCCTTTGTGGAGTGGTACAACTGTTGCCGTGCGCCATTCAGTGGGTACATAGCCTGTCAAGAGGCTATGACTGAACAAGGTGCATAGGTGGGGTGCTAGTTCGTTCTGAAGTTTGTGTAGAATGCAGCAAGGGATACTGTCCGGTCCCATGGATGCTGTGTTCTTGGCTTTTGATAGCGCAGTTTTCACCTGTTCAGTTGTGATTGCAGGGACACTGCATTCTTCCGGTATGGATATGGGCCCTTTAGGAGGTTGGGGGGGGGGGTAAAGTTGGCACTGAACCTATCAGCCAGGATGTTGGTGATATCAGTTGGTTCCATGAATTTTGTGCCATTGTGCTGTAACTCACAGCAGATCTGGGTGATGCCATTGAGATTCTTGACGTAGCTATAAAATGCTTTGTGGTTGTCCTTAGAGTCAGTAGCAATCTTATTTTCATAGTTCACTTTGAAGGATTTTATGAGAGATCTCAGCTTCTTGCTTAGGCTGACCAGGGAGCTCCTGCACTCATGGGATTTTATTCTCTTTTGCAACAGTTTCTTCCTTCTGTTGTAGAGTTTGTTAATAGCAAGGGACCACCAGATTGGTTTCCTTTTTTTAGAAGACTGCATCTTGGTTCTATTACGGATAGCACGATCCATGCACCTGTGTAGGTGCTTATAGAGTGTGTTTGTACAAGATTCAGCAGTGGTAACTGTATTGTCCATCTGCAAGGGTGTTGTGAATTTGGCCACTTCTATCTTAAGAAGCGCAAAGTTGGCTTTGGAGAAGTTTTTTTACTATGGTTTCCTTAGTGGGGGGTGGGGGCAGTATGTGGATATCTAAGGTGAATAGTTTATGGTCGGATCTGACCAACGAGGAGTTGACTTCAGGTGTGGAGCACCTGTCACTCATGTTGGTAATTACTAGGTCTAGGATATTATTGCCCCTGGTAGGGGTGTGGACAAGTTCATCCAGGGCATTGGAGTTTATGAATTCTAGGAATCGTAGAGTTGGTGCAAGAATAGTTTTCCCAGTTAATGGTGGGGTAGTTGAAATCTCCCAATATTAGGGCGTTAGGTTGGAGCCAGGTTGGACCCTGATATTCTCTATTATAGCAAGAAAAGAGGAGTGGGAATCCTGGGGCATGGTGGGGGATCTGTAGCAAGCTACAATATGGATTACAGTTTTGCCCAGAGTTAGTTGCACTTGGATAATTTCAGATGAATTATGCTGGGCAACTAGTCTGGAGGTTTGGGTGTCCTTAATGAATATGGACACACCCCCACCCTTGGTGTTCTGGTCCTAGTTTGATGGCCGAAAGGTATGCTACGAGTTACATTCTGGTAATGCAGGGGTGCTCTTTGGAGCCTTGAACCAGGTTTAAGTCACTGCACAGATATCAATATTCTCCATTTTAAGGAGTGCCTCAAGTGAGTGCATTTTGAGGTTTAGACTTCTAGCACTGAGTAGCATTACCCTCAGTTTTTGCTTGCCTGTACCAGTTACGGTGGTTTTTTTTCTTATGAGCCTTGCCTAAAAAAGGCACTATAGGGGCAGCAAGAGCCTTAGCCAGTATCCACAATCCCAGAGGTGACAGTTGCAGCAGTGTGGCAAGTTCATCACAAAGAGTTGAGGTTAAAACCAAAGTGACCTGACAATCACCAGAACAAATCCTAGTTACTGGTGGTTCCAGTGTACATGCAGCAGACGTATACTTCAGTGGGTTTTGTAAGGAGCTTGTGACAACACTGCTGCTATCTACTGCCAGAACTAGAAATATCATAATGGAATTAAAAGGATTAAGAGCAACAAAGTCATGGTCACTGTTTACATTGGTGTTAACAAAGCAAAGCTGTTTTGGATATTTAGCAGGATATATGGTGATTATCACACGTTTTGAAAAGTGTGAAAAACATATCTGCTGAATGAAAGCTCCATTTAACTTGAATGGCACTTGCATTCAAGACAAAATGTTGACATATAATCAGTGGCTACAACCAGGATGGCTTAGACAGGGGATTCAATGCCTATTAGCCTGAAGTGAAGCAAGCAATCCAGTCAGAGTGCTTTATAATTCACCAGTCTCCATGGGGAAGGTAAGTACTAAACAGAAATGTTTTGGTTCCCCACTGCTTCAAATTTTGGAACAAAAGCATAACAAATATACAAGATTATATGTTAACTGTAGAAGTAGTTTTGATAAATGCTAGAATTCTTAGCAATAAAACTGGTGACTCAACTTTTTTTCTGCTTGGTAGTAGTTGATATTGTAAGCTACTGAAACAAAAGGATCCAAAATGTGTACAGCAAATTCTGGAGTCCACTTACATTTATTGCTGTAGAACTGAAGGGATAGGTTGTCCTACCCTACTGTTTACAATACCAAGGAAGCCTAACCTATTAACTACATTAAATTTATTTATTTATTTTACATTTGTTGACCAGGAAAGTCCGACGGGAATGAGGTCCATTTACAGCCGAGGCCCAGGGAGAAAAGCTCCACATTAGTTGAACAATAATTGCAAAAGGTCATAAGACAAGCAAAAAAGAAAACCACTCAAGAAATAATACATATTTACAATGGATTTGTTCCAAGCAAGCAGACAGTTAGGCCCCAGATGGGAGTCGACTGAGGAGCTTCACACTGTAGCATGTAGACAGTAAGAAGTAGAGAGGAAGGTCAGAAGCAGCGGAAGAGAGAAGGAAAGTATTTATGTGATGCACGGACAGAGCCAGGAATCCATAAGATGCGAGTTTTTGAACTGTGATATACATGATGCAGAAGACATATTATGGAGGAGGTTACTCCACTTTCCATCTATGGAATGATAGAATAGAGCTTTGCCTGCAGTGTTGTTAGCATTAGATATACAGAGGAGAGTTTTGTTGGTAGAACGGAGAGGACAATTTGCTGAATATTGGGTTAGTAGTTGGTTTAGATCTGGAATTTTGTGAGGATTCCTTAGAATGTTGTAGGCAAGAACTAGTTGGTGGTAACTAAGTAAATGAGGAAGTTCAAGCCACTGTAGTTCCTTTAGGGTGAGGCAATGATGGCTTCTAAAAGCAGAGCTATTGGCAAATTTTGCAATTTTATTGCAACATGACAAGTTTGTCTAGGTCTAATTTCCTGACCTGAGTTAGGATTGGTGCTGCATACATCAGGGTAGACAACAGGTGGGTTTGGGCTAGGGTGACCTGTGCTTGATCTAATAGGAAGTTTTTGTATTTGTATAGAGTTCCCATTTTTTATATACTGTTTTGATGGTTTAAGAAATATGGACATCAAAGTGAATATTTGTGTCTATTTCTACACCAAGGAGTTTGGTATGGGGATAGGGAGAAATTACAGTGCCATTACTGGAGGTGATAGTGAAGGAAAGAGGAGAGGTTTTAGAATTGTTGGGGGTAAATAGGAGTAATTTGGTCTTGTTGGGTATTAGGATAAATTGGATATCAGTAATCCATCTTTCCATGGAGATGAAGGATTCCTGGGTAAGTTGTTGCAAAGTGGTTAGTAATGGGGCTGAGCAGATTAGTGTTGAATCATCTGCATACTATATAAGTGAGGCATGCTGGGTGGAGGTGTGTAGTTTGTTCGTGAAAATGGAGAATAGTAGAGGCCCCAATATTGAGCCTTGTGGGACCCCTATGGTAGTTGGCAGTATGTGGACATTTCAGGTCTATGACACTACAATGTGAAGAAACTAATGCATGGGGTGGGGGTGTCATACCAAAGCAATTTCGTGAACCATCAGCCTAACTAGTACAAGCACAGCACCACAGTACCACTTATCCAGGATGATATGGGAACCTGTTCGTACAACATGTGGATCAATATTGCCTTTGTTATGGGAACCTTCTGAAACTTAACAGCATTTTGTGAAGAGGTAAAAGCAGTTGTTAAAAAAGATTAACATCACATGCTCTTCGCCTGGGGTTTGTGTGACCTGCAATACTATTCCCCATAAGTGAAATCCAGACAAATTAGTAACATTAACATACAGTTTAATGTGTAACACATAGGCTAAGCAATGAAACACAACAGGCCAAAGTGGCGGGGGGATTGAGGGTTACCTGTGGTATCCCACAGGTATACAGGGATCAGTTACTATTTTTTTTTCTTATTTTTTTTTTAATCTTTTTATTCACTGCTACCTGCCAGCTATCTGACTTTCCACAATCAGCTGGCCATTCATTTCCTGTGGGGCAACAGCCAACTAGAGGAGGCCATCATCCAGGCAGCCATTATGATTTTTTTTTATCTTTAACACTCCCCACTTCCCTCCAGCAGCTAAAACTGTAAAACAAGTGACCATTGTTTATCAAAGTCAGATACATCCTGGCCACCTGCTGTTTGCCATGAGATGTTCTTTCTACCAGGTGCCAGCACTGCTGTGACCCAGACACATTCTGTCTTGCTACGAGGGACAAACTGGTGTTAGCTGTTAATTTTCATTCTCCACAGCCTGGCTCCTCTAACACCCAGGCACTAATCCGTTTCAAGTCATCTGAGCTGCAATCAGAGCTTCATCATTCTTTGCCATGGAATTGGGTCTGTACTTGGACCATTTCTTTTACACTACTAGTTTTAGTATAAAAATGGAAAAATGGGCTTGAAATAACCAAATGCACAGGAAACTGGAAATTCGGCAATGCAATTACTTCAATAGGAGACACCAAAGTTCTCCAGGATACTCTACAAAAATCCTTACCTGTTGTAGTAATGATTTCCCTTTGGAGGTCGGGGGGTGGCATAATGTTTAAGGTCTCCACATCACAGACGCAAAGTACAGGGTTTGATTCTGACTTTGGGTTACTGACTAGGCTTAAAATGGCCTTTAGGTATTTTCACCTATGAACCTTTAATGTCAACAAACATAGCACCCTGAAACTTGGTAAAAAATGACAAATTGTGACCACACAATACATGATCAAATAACAAATTTATAGTGATGCAAAGACAACTACAAGTACCAATTTAAACTCTTGACTATTCTGTTTAAACCAAAGAGAATGTCCACCTGTTACATAATAACAAGCTAAATTTTTTGTCCTTGTTCAAAGGCTATATCTGTGTTAGATAGCCTTTGAACAAGCTAAATAAAACAAACTGAGAAAAAATTATCTTTTACTAGAAAAGTTAACAGGATGGAATATTTTGAACTATTTGGAAGGTCCTATGGAAATCTTCTTTTTAAAGGTTATCTCGATCTAGTTTATATAATCTATACAACAATATCAGTTGTTCTACTCGACAGTACATGCTTGCAGTGTACAGTTGGAGAAAGCTATTTCTAAACAAACATCGAAAACAGAAAAATGCAAGCCATCTCCAGTGGTACAAGGAGATAAAGCTCTGACTCTCACCCAGGTGACCTGGATAAATGAGTAGTGTGGACAACTGCTGAAGCTAGTAGGAGAGAATGGATGGTTGGGAGGGCAACTGCTGGAGCTAGCAGGAGAGGATGGATGGTTGGAAGGGCCACTGCTGGAGCTAGCAGGAGAGGATGGATGGTTGGGAGGGTAACTGCTGGAGCTAGCAGAGGAGGGTTGATGGTTTGGGGGGGCAACTGCTGGAGCTAGAAGGGGAGGGATTGGGGGGGTTGAAGCCAACAACAAAAAATTACAGTTTTGTACCTACCATAAATGTAGATGTCTGATAGATATGCAACTGCAGTCATAACATATGGGTTGTCCTGCCTCAGGCAGCCCTCGGTCGGCCGGATTCCAAAGTCTGGGTCCGGCGTCGGCTGGTGTCGCCTCCTCTCCGACGTCAGAACGGCTGGAGTATAAAGGCATCGGCCGACACCATCTTCTTCAGTGTTTCTTGCCGCGCGGTGCCCGAAAAAGAAGCAGTTCGCAAGTGCCTTTGGAATCCGGCCGACCGAGGGCTGCCTGACGCAGGACAACCCATATGTTATGACTGCAGTTGCATTCTTGAAGGACATTGCACAAATTCCCATGAGTACAGGTTAGGATGCAAAAGACAACATCAGGTGTGGGTGCTAGGGTCACCAAGCCACTGCTGACTGGAAGCCTTCATGATGGGCATACAGAAGCAAGCACCCATATGGGGAAAGCAGTGTAAGCCCTGCAGTGATCTGCTTCACTTATCCCTCCCTGCTCAGAAGATGGGCTTAGGGCCATCACAAATGTCTTACAGTCTAGATATCATCACTGTTATGGTTCTCACATCTGTGGTTACAGAGGACTAACTACCACCAAAGAATGAATGCTCTCAGTTCTGACTGTGGACAGGCTTGATGGCTGGCAGGCATGGGGGCTAAGACCTACCTTGGGAAAATAAGAGGAAAAAAAGCATGAAAGATATAGTACACAACACCTTATAAAATTCTAATATAAGCCTCACCTTACAATCAGATCAAGCTAATCGCAGGTCTATAGGTATATACTAGGTTAATGACCACCAGGGCCTTTATAAGCCCAGCCATGCAACCCAACCCAATTGCATCCCCTTTTAATGTGCGTGTCTAAACTGGAGAAGGTTATGTTAGTTAGGAGGTTGCTAAAAAGTTATGGGGGGGGTTATGTTAGTTAGGGAATGCTTACAGTCAGCCTCTGTCTATAGAAAACATGGTGACCAGCCTCGGTGGGGGGGGGGGGGGGGTGAATTCACACTCACATCCAATATCTGTTAAGGAATTTCTACTGTCAGCCTCTGACTGTAAGAGAGACAGTAGCCAGTCCAGGAAGGAATTTACAATTTTCCATCTGAACACGGTTAGGGATGGATTCTGCTTCACATGGATGGGGAGCCTATTCTAGAGCATAGGGACACAGACATATATTTGTCTCGCCATCATGCTCTACTTATTTCACAAGCAAAGTTTAAATCTCTAGATCTAGTGTTTGTGGTGCTGTTCATTTTGCAGATGTGCAAATGCTCTATCAGGGTTGGCTCTATGGATGACTTATATGCTAAGCACAGATCACCTCTCAGCAACCTCTAGGAGAGGGAGCATAGAGGAAGGCTCTACAGTGATCCATCTAGCACAGTGTGTTAATACCCTGGATTCTCCTGGTGAGGCACCTCTGTGGGGATTCCAACTGTTGCATATGTCTAGTCAGGCACATAATGAATGGGCACTGTACTCAATGATGGGTCTGGTCTGATAAGGGCAGAGTAGAGTGGTGCTATAAATTCCTTGGACCTGGATGCCATACCCTTACTTATAAGTTGGGCAACAACAAAAGATCATCTTACAACCTTGACTATGTATTGGTCAAAGGGCAGATTACCACACACAGGTCAAGCAAATGAGTCAGTCAGAAAATGTGAAGGGTCTACATGATGTTATTGAAGCTGAGCTTACAGAATATGACCAAGGAAGACTGTCATGGTGGTAAATAACTAAAATAAGTATACAAATGTATTTTATAGCATTTTGCAGGGATGATGTATAGTGGCAGTCTAATTAGTACTCTCCACAGTGGGATTCTATAAAAGGACAGGATAATTCACAGTTCAGAAAAAAAAGGAATAGTTCACCCCTTTCAGGAGGCAGTATGACAGTGAAGCACTTATGAAATTTATCTGAGGAACCCAGGTTGCCAAGCCCCTGTTCACTTAATGAAGTGCCACTAAGCCTTATACAGCTAAGACAAGTGTTTTATCAAAGATCTATAAAACTGGTCATTACACCCTAAAAATGGCTTAAAAAGAGAGGTGCAAAATGGAATGATCACTTCCCTGTGGTAGCTAGCAATCCCCATGAGGATCAAATAGGTGACACTGAAGGCATTTCTTAGCACTGAGGTAACCACTGATCAAAGGTGAGATTCCCTTCCTGACTGTATCTAGGTACTTAACAGAATCTATCTTAAGCGGTTTTCCTTCAGTACAGAATGTAGTAAGTGCTACCACTTTCCAAATGTTTCTACACCATACTTGTCAACAATAAAGGCCAAGTAATTAGTTATATACCAGTTACAGGATGTATTCAAGCTTTCCTGGACAGCTACCATGTCTGAAGGCGAAAGAGTAGTGATAGCTGGTTTGTAATTACCAGCGAATTTAGTTAACCAGAAGCCACTGTTATAAACTGATGGGTCTGAAAAGACGATATGGACTGAGAACTGGGCTTTGTGGCATCTCAATGTTAACTTCTACCAGTGATGACAGTTGACAGCTCAGTCAGTTTGTTTATAATTCACCCATGGCAATAATGTTGAAGGTCTTCACAAAAACAAAGCAAGCTGTGTATACACTTAAACTCTTGTTTAAGACAGGTGTGACCTTTCCAACCAAGCATCCAGACATAGTAGGTGTGACCTTCCCTTAACATATTTGCATTATTTCATTACTAAAAGATGGAAATTGCCCATTTCTGACCAAAACAGGTCCATGACAAAGCTCTTCATGCCCCTTCACAGGATACTGGTGATGAGATTGATGGACCTGTAGTTCCCAGGGTCAGCTGCGGACTCTCCCTTGTGGATATGAACCACTATGCCTTTGGCTGCGTCAATTTAACTGGGGTACTATATCTGGGTGGGATTGGTGGTCACCCTGGTAATACAACAGTGGCCTTACTTGCCAGTTTCTGAACTAGGAGCTGGATTTCTCTGCCAGAATACTGATCATACTCTATATTTTGGATTACCCTGTAATACCGACTTCTACGCCACTAAAGTCCTCAGGTAATTATAAAACAGTTTCTTTCTGCTGTTTATAAGATCACAGGAGGCCTTGGTTGAGCACTGTGTCCCTGTTACTACTTTTTAAGCTAGACTGCTTGATTTTAACTTTTAAAGTTAGGAGCAGTTATGTACATTACTATAAAACCTTTTCTTTTTCAGCACACTGCTTGGCCCACATTTCTGCCACAGAGGATTTCTCATCATTTGGTGATACTAAAGCACCTTAACCATTCAAGAGGAAACTGTACAAAAGCCCACACAGATATGGTAAATCACTGCAGCTATCAAATTTCCAGAACTCTAGCATCAAAACTACCCATTTCCCCAAAATAAAGGAATTACTCTTCAAATGAATAACCAATCTGCAGACAGTTAAGTACTGCATAAGCTACTTGGTGCAGATACAAAATAAGGTGTGTGCCGAAAAGAAAAACTTCTCATTGTTGAAACACACTGAAATTACTTGACAATTTCTTCCAGTAAAAATGTATATTACAACCTAACTCATGAGTATTTAAATTTACATGTACATGCTTAAGGGCATGACAGGTTGTTTTTGTAAATGGTACACTTAATGAACTCACAGGTCAATTATACAGCAGTGGCAAAAGGCATAATGAACTTCCTAGCTTTCTTCAGTCACATATTATGAAACTGGGGTGCTGATGAGTTTCAAATCCATGTTTCCAATTTTATAAGCTAAAACATTGATCACTATATTATACAACAATGGATTACTACCTTTTTTTTTTAACATCTGTGTAACAGTCTGTGACGCCTGTGCAATGGCCCAGTAATCAAGGAGCCTCACTCCTCACCATTAACACCAGTAAGGGATGTGCGCATTGGGAGGATAACAAGTACACACACAGTAAAGTACAATTTCCCTTAAGAGCACATAGAAATCGCAGTCAGTCTGGGGCTGGTTTCTCCCTTTCTCTCCAGATCCCCAATAAGACTCCCAGCTGGCATAGCTGTAGGGTTCAGATCTCAGCTGAGTAGTCAAGCTAGAACCTCCAGTACCCTCTCTGTCCAATCAGTGCTTTGTGTCCCTGCCCAAGTAGCTGACACACACACACACACACACACACACACACACACACACTGAGATTTGATTTATATACAAACACACAGACACCCCTGGAGAAGGCTGGCACAGGTTCAGTAGCTATGCCCCCTTCTGCCCAGGCTATAAGATAGTAATCACTGCCACCAACTACTCTTATCAGCTACTCTACAGGCCCTTACCAAAGGGCGTCCAATTCTACTATGCAATGTTATTATTATCCAACTGGTAAGTGTGACTGAGACTTGACGGGTATTTAAGAGTGGCTTGTACAGTATCACCAAATACATGCAAGTACTCTCAGAGCTTAAATATTTCTACACAAAACAGCCACAGTTAAAAGGTTCAAAAATATGTAATAATAATAAATAAAAACAAGACAATACTCATTAATTCAACACAGTGACAAGAGAGTTCAGAAATCACAGGAAATACTTTAAAACAACACCGTAGGATAATCTCACATACATATAGAAAGCATCTACACTAATCTGGGCTATATTCCTATCTATCTCTAAGAGAAATACTGAGATACAAGTCTTACTTACAGAGCAAGGCAAGTGCTGGTGAGTTGTTGTCAGATTCAGACTAAAACACAAAATGCACCTCTTTCCCTCTGAGATAGTTCTTAAAATGACATTACACATTACTGCTGACTCATCTCAGATTACACCATTCTTGTCACGTCTGATTTAGTTCCCAGGCTAACAGAACTTAAAATGCAACACTTCTTTGTGATCTGCAGCTGCCAGGAAGTCACAGAGCAATAAAATACACTTTACACGTGAAACTTAATAATTCTCTCTGTCTTAAGACAATAGAAAGAAACTCCCAGCCCAGACATCCTGTCTCTTAGCTTGAGATCACACAGTCATAAAATTCTTTACTTAGCTTAGTTTCTTAGAGTTTGCAAGTTAACTCTGTATGTCCCAGTTTTCTACTATGAAAACATACATTACATGGGCATAGAGTTTATACACACTTCTGCTTTCTTCCAGCAGGGTGCACTGTGGTTACATTTTCGAAGATCAGCACATAACAGAGTTTTCTTACATTTGTGAAACAAGCCTGTGGATCATATTAATATTTACAATGACATAGAAATATTCACAAAATTCTATCTAGCTGGGCTGGCAGTCTCTCAGTTTATCACACAGCCACACAAGAAAAAGAAATTCACAGACATTTAAACATTAGTAACAATCACAAAAATTTGCTTAGTGTTTTTTTCTGAAGTTTGTATCTGTACTGTGGCAAATGTTATATTAACTGCTGCAATGCATGTCCCATCTTATCAGTCCTTATATTCTTGGATCATATTTTAATAAATAAAATCCTTTGTAAGCTTTTATTAAAACACGGCCCAAATATATTTACTATACCCTTGACATCACCTGAGAGACTACCTGGGATGGTCACCAGACTTTAATGGATGTGCCCCTCTGCATGCATGGTGCTTTATCAATAAAGTATATGGATGCAGCCACATGCTATTCCTGTGGTATATAACACGCACTTAAGGGCAAAGCATACCAAGTGGCACAGTGACATGAACATACAGAAAATACTTTCTAATGTATTCTTTTTTTTTTTTTTTTTTTTTTTTTTAAACAATGGAGGCTACAAGAATTAGCCAATGGAGGCCAAAATAAAGTTTAGCACTTAGTGCACCACAAGTCTTGGTGCAAAGGTAAGAAAAACAACATCAATGAATCACTTTAAACAAAACCCTTATTTTTCTTTTTTTTTGTTTGGACTACCAGCTGGCCTGGGAAACTTTGTTATATATATTGAAGCAGTGTTATGAAAGACTGGCAAATTCAGGAAAGACACAAACATGCTATATAATGCAATTATATACAAATCTTGCACATACCCATTTTCAGAAAAAGGATACATACCTGTTTCCAGAGAATTCTTCGCTGCAAAACATACACACCCTGCGAAAATTGGTGTCATTCCTTTCTTGCTGTTGTTGCTCCAAAACATTTTCCTGTTATTAATGGAAAACAAAAGAACAACATCAGATACCTTAGGTCAGTGACCTACAATGGGTTAGACAAAGATGTCAACACAGATATATACAGTATCAAAATTCAGCCTGTCACACTACTGTGCAAAGCAGGAGAGCTGGTTAATCACAAATTGGAAACTGTTTAGCCGTGGTTATTATCATCTTTCAGAAATGCTTCACATGGATGAATACCATAAAAACTGCTTCAAGAATTTTTTTATTTTATTACTACAAATTTATCGCTTACATGACATCCAGTATCAGCAATACGACTCTTACATTAATCACCCATTCCTGTACCACATGAACTATTCCTGCATGAATCCCACCACAAAGCATTTCCTGAAATAGTTTAATTTCTCCAAGTCTTTTGGGTTTCTAACACTATTACAGGAATGGATCCCATTCCTAAGTCAAAGTATGATTAAAGTTTGTGAAATTAGTATTGTTTCAATCTTTGATGTTAGCAGAAGTGCTCTTCGCAGCACTCGCAATGTGCCCAGAATTGACTCCTGCAATTCATATGGAGTTACATGTATCAGTAACATCCAAGTATGACTGTAAATTATTTTTATAAGAACCATTGCTCCTACCACTACTGGAGCTGTCTGGGTATTCTTCTTCCACATAACCCTCATTTCTGCCTGTACATCCTGGTACTTCATGACTTTGTGTCTCTGTACGTAAGGCACTGTAGTCACTGGGTGTAGCAATTTCAGTGATCAATTCCACTTTTGTCTTATTTCATGGACTACTATATTTATTTTTCTTGCATCTATTTTTTGAACAGTTGGTAATGGGTAATCCCATATGATATAAACATTATCTTCTATAATGCTTTATAGCTCATATTTCCAATGCTTCTCAGCTACTTCAGTATTATAATGTTTGCACAATACCCAATGCAACAGGCTTGCCACATTACTATGCCTTTCAGTATACAGTCCTTCTGCCATTGATGTATCACACCCAGCTATAAAATGTACAACTGTTTTCAATTCTGTTTTACAGAACCTGGATTTGTCTGTTTCACCCATATGTTCAATGGACTTTGTAAACCAATGAGTACGCAAGTCCATTATCCTGGTCCCCCAATATTAACCCTTCATCTTTTTGGTTTAAATTCACCTTTCCTGTGTTCGGTCCTGATCGACATGAGGCTGTTCCAAGAGTTTTCTGTACTTGCAACTATATTTATGCATTTTCTACATTTCTTACCTTTTCTTCCGATTCTTCAGCTCATAAATGTTTTTTTTTTTCAGGTTGCTGCCCTTTTTTTTTTTTTTTTTTTTTTTTACCTACTTCTGCTTTGATTTCCATTCCCACTTGATACCAATATGTTTCTGCTAAACTAAGCAGGAAAGTTATCTTATACTTATTCTCCTCATGTTTTAAAACTTTCACTATGTTTGGATCTTGTGAGATCAGCAGATATGTATGCAGTCCTACGACTGAGGATCTATACATGTAATTCATTTAGAGGAGGTCCATACCTCCTTCATAACAGGGAATATATAATCTTGGTACATAGTGACTTTTAGAAATAATGTGATAAAAGTGAAGCATTTTTCTTGTTTTCCCATCCAACTGATTTGTCACTTTTGGGACCAGCCAATCACTCCAAAAAGTACAGTTGTGTACACTTATCATAAATGTAGATGTTCGAGTGTATTCACTGTTGCAGTCATCACATTTGGGTCATCTGCCTGCAGGCAGCCCTCAGCCGGCTTGAATACCAGAGTCTTCGGATTTCTGTGTCGGATGCTGTCGCTTCTTCCATTACGTCAGGTCGTCAGGGGTATAAAACATGCAGCCGACACCATTACATCAGTTTTTCCTGCCCCAGATGTCAGGTGCCCCCACAAAAGGAAGCAATTATATGGTATGGAACACACCCAGCAAAAAGCAAATGCACATGATATAATATATGCCAAATAAGGAGGAAAGGTAAAAGTCAAGATAAGACAAGGGGCTGGAGGGAGGGTAACCAGGACTGCAACAGTGAATACACTCGAACATCTACATTTATGGTAAGTATACACAACTGTACTATATTGTTCGTGTTTCACTGTTGCAGTCATCACATTTGGGTTGATTCCCAAAGCTAAGGAAGGGTGGAGGTAGAGCATTAGGGCTAGCAATAAGGCCCTGTAGGACTGCTGTGGCAAATCCAGCTCTAGATTTATAAAAGATAGGCAGGTGGTAATGCTTGGTGAAAGTATGTACAGAGCTCCAGGTTGCAGCTTCCAGTATGCCCCTGGTAGGAACTCCTCTGAGAAATGCAGTAGAGGTGGATGCAGCACTGGTGGAATGTGTTCTTATCCCCTGTGGGGTAGGTTTTCCATGGTGTTTGTAGCAGAAATGGATGCAATGTGCTATCCATTTTGAAATGGTTTGCTTTAAAACGGCCTTCCCCTCTGCCCCTGCAGCAAACCTAACTAGCAGCTGGTCAGATTTTCTGAGACTCTTAGTCCTATCCAAATAGAATCTAAGCTGTCTTTGTACATCCAGAGAATGCAGTATCCTTTTCCCTTTATTCTGAGGATTAGGGAAAAAAGTAGGCAAATGAATGGACTAGATTAGAGCCACACTAGACACCACCTTTGGCATAAAGGATGGATTAGTCCTGAGGGAAACCCTGTCCGCATGGAAGATAATGAAGGGTTCCACTGCCATGAGGGCCTGCAGTTCAAACACTCTTCTTGCTGAAGTGATGGCTAGAAGTAAAGCTGTTTTCCAAGAAAGGAATTTCAATTCTGCTGTAGCAGCTGGTTCAAAGGGGGGAAGAGTGAGTTTTTCCAATATAAAGTTAAGGTCCCAGGCTGGAGTGGGAGCTCTCCTGTGTGTGTGTGTGTGTGTGTGTGGGGGGGGGGTCTTAAAATTTTTGGCCCTTCTAAGGAATTGTTTTTGCAGGGGATGAGAGAAGAGGGGTGGCTCGGTATTATAATGTGCTGATATGGCAGAGGCATGAATCTTAATTGAAGAGAAAGATAGGCTGTTGTGGAGCATTTCTGTTAAATAATCTAGAATATGAGGTAAGCTGGGCACCGTTGTGCCCATCACCTGAGCCTGGCTCCAAGTACAGTATCTTTTCCACTATTCTGAATAGGATTTTCTAGTACTAGGCCTCCTTGCCTCAAGAAAGACATCCAGCACCTGCTTACTGAGGGTTGCTGGAGGTGAGCTCGGGGAATTAGCCAGGCTGCATGGTTCAGGGTTTGAAGCTGAGGGTGCAGAATCTGGCCGGCCTGCCTGCTAGGACAGCAGGGAAGGGGGTCTGAGGCAGGTGCCAAGGTTGTAGCACTGTCAGACTGCGCAAAAGGGGGTACCAGTGCTGGCTTGGCCAGTCTAGTGCAATCATTATTGTCCTTGGCTTGTCCTGTTTGATCTTTAGTAGAACCTTCGAGAGGAGAGGCAGAGGGGGAAAGGCATAAACTGAGAGGCTTTCCCAGGAAAAGGACATGGCATCCACTTTCCAAGCTTGACCTGTGGGGAGTTCTGGTGCAGAATTTGTTCAATTGGTAGTTCTGAGTGGAGGCAAACAGGTCTACCTCTGGTGTTCCCCATTTTTTCCTCAAGAGCTTGAATATTTTGGGTTCCAGCTTCCATTCATGTGGGTCCATGATATTTCTGCTTAAGTCGTCTGCCAGTGAATTTAGTTTGCCTGGCAGGAATTGAGCTTGTAGGTTCACTTGGTAGCTCAAGGCTGTGTTCCAAAGAGCCATGGCTAGTCTGCAGAATGGGTAGGAAAGGGTTCCCCCATGATTGTTTATATACCACATAACTGTGGTGTTGTCTGTCTTTACCAATAGTAGTCCTGGAAGAATAAGGTCTTTGAAGGCTGTCAGAGCATTCTGTACAACTAACATTTCTTTTTGATTGATATGCTGTTCTGGGTTCCCTTTACCCTGAATGCACTGCCCTGCCATGTAAGCCCCCCATACATAGTACGATGCGTTTGTTGTTAGGGTTTGGGTGGCAGGGGGTAGAGTGAAAGGGAGTCCCTTGTTGCGGTTGCAGGCCTCGGCCCACCAAAGGAACTCTGCCCTTAGACAAGGAATGATAGGAATCATTGTTTCCAGGTCCTGAGATTGTTGACACCATAGACGTTTTGGATACCACTGGTTTCCTCATATGCAGTCTTGCATATGGAATTAACAGAATGCAAGAGGCCATGAACCCCAGGGCTTGCAGGATTTTCCTTGCAGATAGCTGGGTTTTTCTGGCCAGTAGTTTGAAGTAGGTAGTCAAATGAACTTGTTTCTCTGGAGTGAGGAATGCCATCTGGAAAGTTGTGTTCAAGCTTCCTCCCAGGAATACAATCTATTGGCAGGGTAATAGGTGTGATTACTTCTCATTGATGGTGTACCCCAGTGAAGTTAGAAGTCTCTTTACAAATGCCAGCTGTTGTAATAGCAAGTCCTGACTCTCTGCCTGAATAAGGCAATCGTCCAAGTATGGGTAAATTTGAATATTTCTCTGCCTGCAAAATGCAATGGCTGGAGCTAGGCACTTTGTGAATATCCTGGGTGCAGTAGATATGCCAAAGGGAAGAGCAGAGAACTGATAGTGCATGAAGCCTGCCCTGAAGCATAGGTATTTTCTGCAGGATTCCCTTATTGGGATGTGCAGGTAAGCTTCTTTTTAAGTCTAGAGTTGCCAGCCAGGCATCCTTGACCAGCATAGGAAGAAGCTGTTGAAGAGTTAGCATTTTGAATTTTGGAGCCACCACAAAGGTGTTGAGAATAGAAAGGTCCCGGATAGGACGCCAGGAGTTTTCTTTTCTGGGAAGCAGGAACAGTCTTGAATAAAAATCTTGTCCCCTTTTGTTCTGCTGGGACAGGTTGAATAGTCCTGATACTGAGGAGATAGATCACTTGTTTTTGGGCCTCCGCCCACTGGTTTGGGGGGAAGTCTGGCCATCCACTTGGGGTTGGGAGTGAGTGGAAGTGGAATCTGTTTCCTAGGGAAAATATGTTTAAAACCCATTTGTCCTGGGTAATGAGTTCCCAGTTTTTTGCATGCACGGCGAGTTTTCCTCTTAAGGGAGCAAGCAGTTGAGCAAGGGTTGGAAGAGTTAAGGATAAGTCATTGTGCCATTTTTCCATAGGGGGGTGGCTTACTACTCCCTGCTTTGGAAGTGCCCCCCCCCCCACTGCTTAGATCTGTGCACAGCCTGAGACTGAAGTCTTGGTGGTCTGGTGCTCCTGGGTTTGGACTGAGAAGGCCTGGAAGGGACTGGAAAGGACCAGTTCTTTTAAGGCCAATGCCTACTGAATGTAGGTGGCGGTACTTGTAAGAAATAATCTTTAACAGTTTGCATAGATTTAGCTTTTTCCTCCATCCTTTTGAGGACTTCGTCTGCTTTGTTGCCAAAAAGGCACTCTTGGTTTAAGGGCGCATCCAGTAATTTAGCTTTAACATGATCTGGCAAGTTTTGTTCCTTAAGCCAAGCATGCCTTTTAAGTACAGATCCAGTGACAGCAGCCCTGCAAGATGTTTCTAAAGCATTAAAACCACATTGCAAAGTATGTTTACCTACTTGGTCAGCAGAATGCATTAACTCTTGTAAATCTTTGTGATCAGCACAGTCCGGAATCAACATCATTTTCTATTTAATTAATCCCATAATATGCTGCTGATACTTTAACATATGATGAAACTGGCAATTTAAAGTCCTAATGGCCAAAGTAGCAGAAGTACCTACCTTCTTATCCCATCTGTCTAAAGCTCTAGAATCCCTATAAGAAGGGGTAGTATTTTTGGCAGTAGTAGCCTTAATGCCTTTTGGTCCTTGGGAAATGGTCTCTGGATCCGCAGTAGGATTCTTGAAAAGGAATTTGTGAGAGTCAGGTACTCTGTATTACCGGTCAGGTTTCCTGGGAGCTGGAGGCAATGTGTCTGGGGTAAGGCTGGATTCCAAGAAAACGTCATCTACAATCTCCAGAACAGGAGGGATAGCTAGAGGCCTGTGTTGAGGCAGATTTAAAAATTTCCCAAGTCTCTTTTTGGACTGAGAATAGTCCTGGCTTTCCCAGCGGAAATGCTCCCAAAGGGTATGCAAGTTTTCACCAAAAGAAAAATCTTATGGAGGGGAAGCAGAGGGAATGGAATCCTCTGCATCAGAATCCTCATAAGTAGATAAGGGTAAATCCTGGTAGTCAGAAGGAACAGAGATATCAGATTCCTGATCAGAAGAAACAGAAAGAAAATCAGTTCTAGGCTTCTTAGAGGGGGAAGGCCGGCTTCCCCTAATTAAGGTAATAAGATCTTCAGCCATTCTAATCATTTGTTTTTGAGGCTTATGGGCCTGAGAATGAGCTTTGGTTGTCAGTATTCTAGGCTTAATTCGGTATTCTTAGCTTGAAACAAAGTCGGTTTAATACAAAAATCGGTAGGCCTGAATACACCTTCAGAAGCCAGTGCCTGCACAGCGGCTCCGGACCCATCCAAGGTAGAGACATCTGCAGGTTCCATAGTCGAAGAAGCATTTCACAGCATACCGGACTCTGAATGGGTCTCAGTAGAGGCCTGCGAATCTGTAGTAGTGGGGTATCAGGGGTTGCGAAAGTGCCTCACTGAGTACTGGTGGACTGGCGACTAGCTTAATGGAAGCATTGTCGGCAGTTTTGGACCTAAGCGGTCTGTCTATCTTTATCTTTACGTTTTTTAGGAAGATCAGGGTCGATATTATATATTCGAAGTTTCAAAACTTCGAATCCCATATGTTCAACAACATATGATCCAATTTTAAAACTTCGAATATATAATAAAACGTCAAAAAAAAAAAAAAAAAAAAAACTTATCTTAACGCTCTGAGCAGGTGGGCAAGCCCCCCCACCCCCCTACTTAAATATATAAACTTGATCGCATTTCTGTGCAGAAAAGGGGAATTCTCCCATTCTGCACCATACGGCGTTGTTACATTTAACCTTCTAACCTTTCAAAGTTCAGTCATATGGTGTCGACCATTTGACATTCGAACTTTGAAAAGTTCGTTCATGTAATAGGAACCCGAAGATCGGTATTTGGATGGCTTAACGAAGCCATTTCGGAGTATGGAGATCTAGAATGAAAGTAAACTACAAAAAATAGCCTGACGACGAATAGTTTGGACGTTGAACAAGGCAAAAAACCGACAGTGAGGGACATCGTGGTCTGGGGGCCTAAACAGATGACGCAGTAAGAATGAAAATCTCTAGGAGTTATTTGCTTTCCACAGGCAAGACAATTGTTAATTTTTTCTGATATTGGTTAGAGCAATAAAAAAGGATCCCCAACAGGGTATTTATCTTTCTGAAGACTTCAGGTCTGAAACTCAAAAACGAAAATTTCAGGAGTCGGCCGACCAGCACTTGCGAACTGCTTCTGCTTCGGGCACCGCACGGCAAAAAAGACGGATGTAATGGCGTCAGCTGCAAGATTTATACCCCTGACGACCTGACGTCATGGAAGAAGCGACAGCATCCGACGCAGAAATCCAAAGCCTCTGGTATTCAGGCCGACTGAGGGCTACCTGCAGGCAGATAACCCAAATGTGATGACTGCAACAGTGAAACACGAAGAACATCTGTAAGTTAGGACAGGAACAGCAAATTGCTTTGTATCCCATACTTTGTTCCTAGGTTCCAGAGTTGTTTTCAATATTAATTTTATTCATTTTTGTTCATGTTTTATTGTTGATCCTTCATCAATTCCCAAATATTTATATACTCCCTCTTGCTCAAGTTCTTTTATAATACATTCCTGTACCAGACTGATATTTCTCTGCATCCCTAACTGCAGTCATCTGTATCAGCAAAATCTCCATTCTCGATTCTTGTGTTGGCTTAGTTCTTAGAATAGCAACTATATGGCTCTGACTATGCAGTCTGAAACAGCAGATAAACTTTTTTTTTTTAATTCCCTTTCCCTGTATATATGCAAACAACTTTAAAGCTAATTTCTAGCACTTTCTATTTTACATTGTAAAAGAAAAAACATGCCCAAGAGCCTTTTTTAAATGATATTTATTAAAATTTTAGTATACACATGAAAAGTCTAGAACATTTAATAGGAAATGCTATTCATTGAAATCCGCTTGTGTGTGGGCCTGCACCCACCACACACTCCCACTAATTACATATACCAACTTTGAGATCGCACTACAGTGGAGAAAGGGCAAATTTCCTGATCCTCGCTGCACAGCAATCTCAGTATGAACAGTTCAATGCAAGTGCACCGAATATGCCATTCACTAAATTAATAGGGACCCTGAATTATCACTTAAGATACAGGCAAATCTATATTTATACAAAAGAAAACAAGATTTAACTAAAAACTCTACCATTTCACTTAGGATTCCCCTACCCTTTTGTACTTGCCTGTACTCATATCAATCCCTGATATGTAAGGCAGTCTCTAGACTGCAAACCAAATGTCTTCTTGGCCTCTTCCTATTCTATTACTTTTCCCTCGCTAGGTATTTGCTCCCAACACTTTGGTTCCTTTGCCAGTTTTGTCTAGTATATTTCAGATCCCTCTTGCCGATTCTCTGTATCCCTAACTATAGTCATCTGTATCAGTAAAATCTCCTTTATCCATTCTTGTGCTGACTTAGTTCTTAAAATAATTTCTGCTACTCTATGAATGTAATATTCTAAATGGCCTTTATTTTCCTTATGGACTAGCACCCAAAATCTCTCTTTCCCCTTATTGAGTTTCCTACCTGCTTCATTATCATCCCTTTCTGCTTTGAATTATAGCTTTCTCCATGTGTTATATGTACATGAGCTTTAACTGTATACCTCTAAACTATCCCTTCAAATCAGGCAATCCTAAACCACCTTGTTGTATTGGAAAGATCAGCTTACCCCACTTGACCCTTCCCCTCTCAGATAAATTCCTTCAACTATTTATTATTGTCCACAACTTCTCCGGTTGACAAAAATACACCTGGCTTGTATATAAAACTAAATGGACTAAAAACATTTTCATTGCTAGTATCCTGCTATCCATATACTATACATTCTAGTTTCTATATTATTTTTTGTTTAATCTCTTTCCAAATATCCTTAGCTGCCATAACAGAATCATTTATGTCTGCATAAATATGGGTATTGCTGAATTATTTAATGCATAGTTTACAGCTATAGCCTTTCCTTTAGCTTCATTAATTTTATATCCTGAAAAGACTTGAAACGGTCTCAAAATGTTCCACAACACAGAGATGTCCTTTTCTGGCTTTATCAGGTACAAAATAATATTGTCTGCAAATGAAGTCAACTTTCCTTGATTACTATAACAATTATATCCTTGAATTCTAAGTCCCTTAGTTTCTTTGCCAGTGGCTCTAAATATAAAGCAAATAATAAAGGGAAAACAGAACAACCCTGCCTGGTCCCACTATTCAGACTCAACTTATCAGAGAGGAATCCTCCCACTTTAATTTTTGGTTCCATCCATCCATCCCCCCTTTTTCCCGATTTTTGTACATGAGGTCAGGGTGTCATTTCAACAGTGACAATCATCTACAGCCATGGATTTTACTGCTGGGTAATGCTTCACATACCCTCCTAATTAACCTTATTATTATGTCAGGAATGCAAATGCTTTCATTGCACTGCTCATACAATCCCAGTTTACTCTATTGAATACTTTCTCTGCATCAAGGCCCACCAAGAGCAACAGTATTTTCTTAACATTCTCCTTCCCCCTGGATCATCAGTGTTTTATTAACACTGTCAAATGTCCCCATTCCACAAAAAACACATTGATCTATCTCTATCAATTTTGGCAAAACGTTTGCCATTCTTTTATTTGTTACTGACAAACACTTTAAAACTATGGTTTAAAAATAAAATTGGCCTATATGAAGCTGGATCTGATGGGTCTTTACCATCTTTAGGTATTACAGCCACCACCACATTCTTCCAGGATGTTGGTGCTTCCTCTCCTTTTAAAATAATGTTAAGCAAAACTTTCCGGATCTTTATCAATTTCTTCCCTCCTATTTTCTAAACTTCCACAGGAATACTATCGATTCCTAGAGACCTTCCTGCAGCTAGATTACATGTCACCATTTTTAAGTCATCTCCTCCCATCTTAATTGTTAATTTTTGAGCCCCACCTACCTCTAGCTCTGGTATGCTTGTATCTTCCATAACTATTTCCAATGGTGGTCTTTCTTGATTTCCACATTTCTCTGCTATATACAAATTTTCATAAAATGTCCAAAATATCTCTAATACTTCTACAGGACTTATGGCTACTTTTCATGTTATAGGCTACCCAAGTCTGGCAACAACCCTTTCTACTTTCTGATGCCAAGTTTTTGTGCTGTGGAGTTATCAAAAAAAAAAAAAAAAAAAAACAGTTGCTTAATAGCAATCTTTCAAACTGATGCATGTTATCCAGATACTCCCCCCATCTTTAGCATTCTGCAGTTGCTCCTCTTCTTTTTTGTGAGATTCCCCTTATTCTGCAATAGTTTAACTTTTGACAGCCCTCTAAATAATTAGATACTTTTTGCCATCTCTAATTTTTCTTTTATTTCTACCTTATTTTTAAACTATGCTTTTACTTTAACCCACTCACTAGCTACAACTTCTGAAAACATTTCTATCTTCCCTAATAGTTCTTGAAAATTTTCCACTGCCCACTCCTTAAATTCCTCTCTTTAACAAATGGGTGGAGAAGCACAAGTGTCTCATTTTTACTTCATTAACCTGCATTTTTATCTTGGTTGTTACTGCTGCATGATCTGAAAGAGTTAGTTGATGTGTGCCAAAGTTTTCAATTAAATGCACATGCTCCTGTGAAATATAATTTCTTTCCAATCTATCCCAGTTATTGTACCTTGATATCAACCTTCTTTTGTTATATTTTCTCTTCTGGGTCCTCCAGATACAGCCTCAGTATTGCAAATCAAGTTCCAGTCCCAGCACAGAAGTAATATTCCCCGCTGAAAGTGGATTATTTCTATCAAAATATTCTTAAGCTCCATAATAGCAGTTTTAGGTGGCATATAAATACATGCCAACATACACTCCTTCCTTGCCAGTACTGCCATATCACCACAAATCTACAATTATCTTTTTTCCTCTTTGATTACTATTGGAGTTTCTCTAGCAATTAGTATAAGTCCTTTCAGTTTCCTTTTTTCCAGATATTCTGCTGAATATCCATCTTGAAATCCTTTATTAAATTCACATGCTCTGTTCCTTTCAAATGTGACTCCTGTAGCATTGTTGCTTGTACTCTGCATTTCGTAATATAATTCAGCACTCTTACATTTCTTTCTATAACTATGAGGCCATTCACATTCCAAAATAATATGGATATTGTAGCCATTATGATGTTATTATTCAAAACTATCATGTATAACCAATTTTCTAAAAGTTTATTTACAGCTTTTGTGTTACATGTCCATTTAAAGCTATATCATATTTAACAAAACTTTTTATTTAAAACCCTCAAGCAGAACAACATACCTCAGAACATCCGATAACATATTAACTTAAAATAGACACACAAAACGATGTATATCTTTAAATAATGAAGTTTAATCCTCCTGATAGGAACAATTGTCCCAAATCAAAAGAAGGCTGCACTCGCAGGTATTACCTAACCTTAAGTTTATCCATGCTAAGGTGGAAGTTAAAGCCTGTGCTCCTGCTTACACCAATTACTGTCTATTACTGCCTTATTTTTATTCCCATTCCTGATGTGAAAACCAGCTTGTATACTGTTAAAAAACATTAACTTTTAGAATCAAGAAAAAAGTGCACTGGCTATCTTTAAATACAAATAAATTATACAGCATTCTAGTAAATGCATTTAAGGATTTTAGTTCCAGGAAAGCTGCTCTCTTATTCACTACCAATAATTTAAAACTTTATTTTTTACTAAGCTGCTTATCCTTGTACCTTATAATTTTATTCTCAGAACTCTCGATTTATTGCCTGCACCTGTAGTCAGATTATCTCTGTGGAAACAAACAAAAAAAAAGAATGTACAGTTGGGCCTCAGTTGCAGACTTCTCAACTCACACTAAATATTTATTTGCTAAAGGAAAACTTTCTATTACATTCTTAGTGTTCTTCAATTTCTAAAGCCCACGTGCTTACATAAAAAGAAACCTGTTAGTAAATTAAGCCAAGGGCATTAATCCAGACGGTCACTTACGCAAAAATAACAGAAGACATCTCAGCTCTACGCATATATTAAAATCAGTGCCCTTTTACATCCCATGCCCCATGCTAACACCGCAAGATTACAACATATTAATATAAGCATGCTTTTGTCCAGCCATTTTTCTTTTTACATTGTAATGCCCACACTTCTTAAAACTACAGAAAAAAGTACCTAACTGTAATATATTTATCATATACAACAGTCACTGAAAATGCTTTACTATACAACATGCAATTTATATCATGATATGTTTTATACAAATAGTGCCAATAACAAAATTTTTTTTTTAGTTACCCCCCCCTTCTTTCTTTAAATTTCCTTCCAAACATTAATATGAAGTGGTGTTTGTGCCATTCAGTCCACCCACGTTTAACAATATCAGCAAAAGTCTAGTCTTTCTCAGCCACTCTTTCTTGTAAAGCCATACATCACAAATGTGACTTATGCATTATAATCTCACAATTCACTAATTTAAGTGTTGCTCATCTTCTTCCCAGTCATCTTAATCTCCCAACTCCAGACTCTAGTTCAAATCCAAGGTACTCCTGAATCTAAACACTGAAAAAGGTTTCATTGGCAAGTTCTCTCTAGGAGCTTTATTATTATAAGAATGAGAAACAGAGCCCCATTCTGTTTGATGGCTCACTTTTTCTTAGACACATTTTACGTTTCCTCTTTAGCCTGTCTTGCATCAAAAATGACTGTGATCCTCTAGGAAAAAAATAATCTTAAGACAGCTGGTTACAGCAGCTTGAACCTCAAACCTGCCTTTCAATACTCCCTAATTGCTGGGATAAATTTGCTTCTCTTCTTCCTGGTGTACAGTGAGTAATCATTTTCCACAAACAGCTTGTTGTCTCCAATGTTTAATACTTTGCCCATCTACCACAGTTTTGTTAGGATCAACTATTTCTGCTGGCATGATTGTATCCTTACTAATACAGGTCTTGGTTGTTTTCTCATGGGCAGGTTTGGAATACACACATGAAGTGACCTTTCAATTAACAAATCCTGCTGTGGAATACTACTCCAGTTGATTATTTGTGCTTTCATAAAATTAATACAGTCTGTTCACTCTGGTCTTTCTGGTACAGCAGAAATGCATGGTCTATTCCCTAACTACCATTTTTGAAACAGCTCTTCTTGAACATTTTCATACTCGAACAACATGTTTTTCATTTCAGCCTCTGATTTTTGCAGTTTTATCAGTTCATCTAATCAACTGTTTAAAGTTTTTTTCCCTTTTTCCAACCTTCTGTTATTTGAATTGATATACTACTTCAACATTTCATTTATTTAATCAGCTCTGATCACATCTGAGTTACTTTTTCCTCAAAATTACTGTGAGCCATCTCTTGTGCTAAACAGCTGCAGGATTCTTTCCAGTAAGTGTATTCCCTTCACCTTTTCTAGCTGATTTTTTCAGGTTCTCCACGTTTCTTCTTTGCTGGCATCCAGGCACTTTACTTACTATCCAGTAACTGATAAAACTGGTAGAATTTCTAGCCCTTATCTCTGTTTCTTTTGTCAGTCTGGGAGAGCTGCAGTTAAGCTGTTGATCAGTGTGTAGTCATCCTGGAAGTAACACATGATTATGTTGACAAATGTGTACACAATATGACTACTCTGTGTACTCTACAGCTGTCTATGCATTATTCCATGTATAATGCTTCAGAAATTTCTGCACACTTATTATTGTCTTTGTTTCCAATGTATTATTGTTTACATTTTATGTTGTTCTTATTTTGTTTAACGCAAACTGAGCCTGCGACTGATCATGCTTGGATTAGTACTCTATCCCAGTTTACAAAATGTAAATACATTTAAAATAAACTTTGGTTATGGGATAGCACTGGTGCAAAAATAGGGCTATGTTATAAATAACATATCACACCATGAAACAATTAACAGTTAAACAAGAAAAATCACCTATTTAAAACCAGCCATAATGTGCTCTATATAAAAAAAAACAGTAATAAAGCACTAAACACAATTAGTTCATTTGTTGTGTGTAGAGCTAGTTTAGCTGAATGGTACCAATCATGCCTATTACAGTAAACCCTCAGGTAACTGGCACCCATGGGGATTGGTAGATGCTGGATAAGTGCAGTTTCTGGTTGCTTGAGAGTTACTATTAAAAATAAGTCTGACTAATACTGTATTCTATATCATTTGGTTGGTTTGACTTGTTCTCAGGTTGGGGAGAGATGGAATTTATTCCTAACTTTCTTTTTAAAACTCTAAAAACATAAGGTATGTTTCTGTGGGGGGACGGACAGAAAATACAACACATGAAAATTGTATGGTATTTCTTTGATATTTTTTTGCCAGTTGCTTGAGTTCTGGTTAACAGAGTTTACTGTACATCTGATCAGCTGACAGTAGTCTAAAAAGCACCATCAACCCCACTGGGGCTAACCACTTTGTGCAGTGGCAGTGCTACAGGAAGGGCTATACATTTACAAGTGGGGGCCAACTCCTATGCAAAAACAGAAGTTGTAGTTCCAGCTATCCATTTTTGACTTAATTTAGTGTTGGCCAATTGAGTGTCAGTAACTGAAAATATAATTAAATTGACCTTGATTAAGGGAACACATTTTGTACTCCATCAAAAGTGGCAAATTAAAACACTATTAACAACTTAAAGATAATTTTTTTGAGTATGTCTCTCCTGCAGGTAATAAGCATATATACCACTGCAGTTGTAGAAGCATCTACATGTTACAGAATCCTGTTCTGTAAGCAAATATCTACATACATCCCCAATATTCTGAATGTAATCCTTCTGCTTCATAGGTAGGTACTAGGCTATCGGCCCTGGGGCCTATACAAGCCCAGCCAAAAAGGTACCCTGGCTTTTGCCACCCAAGAAAATTATTTTCCTGTGCCACTGTCGAGCAGAGCCACAGAGGTGATCCCCGGGGTGAATTTCCTATTTCCCATCCAATCATCAAGATTTTTCTTGAAGAGTGCTAATGAGGGGCTTTGTTTGATATAGATAGGTAGTTTATTCCAGAGTATGGGAAGTCTCTGGGACAGGAATCTATCCCTCCAGCATGTTCTGTTTATTGTGGTGACAAGGTTTAGGTCCCTAGAGCGTGTAGCTCGGAGGGATTGGGATTTCTTTAAGTGGAGCATGTCCAACAGCTCTGGGTTTGAAATAGCTTTGTATGTTAGGCAGAGATCACCTCTGAGTAGGTGATATGCGACGGAGTAAAGCTGGAGTTTTTTGAGACGGTCTGCGTAGGACATCTGTTTGAGGCCAGTAATCCTCTTTGTGAGGTATTTCTGCGGCCTTTCCAGTTGTTGTAGATGTCTTGTGAGGTACATACCAAAAGGGGAGTTGTACTCTATAATGGGTCTAATGAGTGATGAGTAGAGGGGAACAATGACCTCTTTTTTTCTGAATGAGAAATCTTTTGTGACGAGTTGTGCCACGTAGAAGGATTTCCTGACTACTGTGGCGATGCGATCAAAGGAGAGACTACAGTCCACTTGTGTCCCAAGATCTCTTATCACACTTTTGGTGTTAAGTATACTACCGCCTATGTTGTAGTTCATGGGTACAGAGTTTTTACCAAAGGGGATGACAATGCACTTTTTGGCACTGAGCTTGGAGGCCATGGCTTTGACACCAGGCATCTGTCTCAGTGAGGCCCTTTTATAGGATGTCCACATCGTTAGGAGTTTCGATTATGGCTCCTAGTTTGCAGTCATCTGTTAACTTCATTAGCCAAAGACCTTCTGTGTTAGCCTGTACTTCAGAGAAGTAGATACCAAACAGGAGAGGACCCAGGACTGAACCCTGTGGTACTCCACTTGTCACTGGTCTGAAGTCGGATTTGGAGTCTGCTACTTTCACAGTGTGGGTTTTGTCAGTGAGCCAGTTGGCAACCCATCTTGTGACATAGGGATTTATACCTAGTTTAGTGAGTTTATCTATAATTCCATCGTGGGGGATGGTGTCAAAAGCCTTGGCAAGATCTAGATAGGCTGTGTGAACCACTTTACCCTTGTCTACGGCTTTGGTGACTGCTTCAAAGAAGTCTATCAGGTTTAGGAGACATGATCTGCCTTTTACAAACCCGAACTGGGTGGGATCCAGAGTTTGGAGATTACCAATGTCTTTGTTTATAAGTTCCATGATGATACGTTCCATGGCCTTGCAGACCAGGCTCTTCAGGCTAATGGGGCGGTAGTTCCTGGGGTCCGTGGTGGCTCCCCCCTTGTGGAGTGGGATAACCGTTGCTGTGCACCATTCAGCAGGCACAAAACCTGAGGTGAGGCTATGACTGACTTAGGTGGGGTGCCAGTTCGTTCTGTAGTTCATGTAGAACACAGCCTGGGATGTTGTCTGGTCCCATGGATGCTGTGTTCTTGGCTTTGGAGAGAGTGGTTTTTACCTGTGCAGCCGTGATTACAGGAACTTTGCATTCTTCCGGTATAGAGATGGGCTCTTTAGGGGGTGGGAGGGGCGGTAAAGTTAGCACTGAACCTATCAGCCAGGATGTTGGCAATATCAGTTGGGTCTGTATATTTAATGCCATTGTGCTGTAACTCAGAGCAGATCTGAGTGCTGCCATTGAGATTCTTGACATAGCTATAGAATGTTTTGTGGTTGTCTTTAGAATCAGTGGCGATTTTGTTTTTGTAACTAGATTTGGAGGATTTTATCAGGGATCGCAGCTTCTTACTGAGGCTGACCAGGGAGCTCCTCCACTCATGGGATTTTACTCTCTTTTGCAAGAGTTTCTTCCTTCTGTTGTACAGTTTGTTTATGGCAGGGGACCACCAGATTGGCTTCCTTTTTTTTTTTTGGAGGATAGCGTCTTGGTTCTGTTTGGGATAGCATGATCCATGCACTCATGTAAGTGCTTATAAAGTGCAATTGTGTAGGATTCAGTAGTCGTAACTGTATTGTCCATCTGCATGGAGTCATGAAGTTCACCACTTCTGTCATGAAGTTGGCTTTGGAGAAATTTTTTACCATGGTTTCCTTAATGGGGGGTGGAGGCAGGATGTGGATATCTAGGGTAATTAGCTTATGGTCGGATCGGACCAATGAGGCATTGACTTCAGGTGTGGAACAATGGTCACTCATATTGGTAATGACTAGATCTAGAATATTGTTGCCCCTGGTGGGGGTGTGGATAAGTTGATCCAGGGCATTGGAGTTTATGAATTCCAGAAAGCGTTGAGTGAAGGAGTTGGTACATGAGTAGTTTTCCCAGTTAATGGTGGGGTAGTTGAAATCGCCCATTATTAGGGTGTTTGGTTGAACCTAATATTTTCCAGTACATCAAGAAAAGAGGAGTGGGAATCCTGGGGCATGGTGGGTGATCTGTAGCAAGCTACAGTTTGGATTGCAGTTTTGCCCAGAGTTAGTTGCACTTGGATAACCTTGGCTGCATTATGCTGAGCAACTAGCCTGGAGGTGTGGATATCCTTAATGAATATGGATACACCTCCGCCTTTGGTGTTCCAGTCCAAGTTACATGGCCGAAAAGTGTGGTATGAGTTATAGCCTGGTAGTGCAGGGGTGCTCTCTGGAGCCTTGAACCTCGAGTGAGTGCATTTTGAGATTTGGTCTTCTGGCACTGAGTAGCATCACCCTCAGTTTTTGCTTGCCTGTTCCTGTTACGGTGGTGAATTTGTCATTTGATCCTTACCTAAAAAAGGCACTACAGGGGCGGCAAGAACCTTAGCCAGTATCCGGAATCCCAGGGGTGACAGGTGCAGGCCATCTCTGGCAAAGCATCGTGGTCTGTCGACCATGTCATCCCAGGCAGACAGATACTGGATCCCTTTAGAATGGCACCAGACGCTTAGCCAATTGTTGAAGTCAATCATTTTGTCCTTGTACTGCGGCATCATTTTGGGTGATGGCAGAATGCTACTCAGGGCTAGGGTCATACCTGCCTGGGCTACAAGATCGGAAAGCTCTTCCATGTCTCTTTTCATGTAGTCCAGGGAGGTACGTCTCAGGTCATTCACACCAACATGGACAATGACAGAGTCATATTTGTACTTGTGGAGTGACCTGAGTGCGTGGGTAATGTGTCGGATCCTGGCACCCGACAGGCAGCTGACAGTAACTTTCTCCTTGTTTAGCCTGGTGAGTGGGACATCAGTGTGCCTGAATATACAGTCGCCTATGACTAGTGTGTTGGGTACGTTGTTTTGCCTTATTGGCTGTGGTTGAGTGCCACACTGAGTCTGCGGGCTATGTGTCACTTGGGTTGTGTTGGGAAGTGGAGGTTGCTTGCATTTCTGCTTTGGATGTCTCTGTTGCTTGAGCAGATTATTATTGAGAGCCTCCGCGAATGTTTTTGTATTTCTATGTGTGGATTTTGGTGGTGTAGATTTAGTGAAACTATGTGATAAGTGTAGTGTGGTGCAAGTGTTTACCTTCTCCTCTTAACTGTCAAGTTCAGTCTTGATTGGAGAGAGCTTTACCTCCAGTTTGGCTAGATAAGTGCATCTCTCACAGGTTGTAGTGTTGGGTGGTAGGAGGAGAGGGTTGTCTGTGTACATGAGGCAATTTCTACATTGCCCCAAGATGCCCAGATTCATCAGATAGACAGGAGAGAACACTGGGAGCTGACCCTTGGACATGCCTGAATAAAAAACTATTTTCCTCTAGATAAGTGAGGAAAGTGAGTACAAGAGCTGTTTTTCTCTAAGCAAGTGAGGAAAGTAAGTACCAAAACTGTTTTCCTCTAGGTAATGAGGAAGGTTGAGTGCTGTAGTAATTAGTAGGTTATTTAGTGCTTACAAGTTCTGGACAAGTGCTGATCATGAATAAGCAAATTCAAGTGCTAAAAGTAAGAATCTGTATCTGGACTAAACTAGTTACAGGAAAGGGGGCTTACTAAAGGAAGACTCATGGTAAAAAATATAGTACAGGTTTCTGCCAAGTAGCTTCTTCTCCTAGATAAAGCTGCCTAGAGAATGTGAGAAAGAATACATGAAGTCATAGAAAGAGCAACTTGGGCAACCAATGAGATGAACCTGAAGCAAAATGGACCACCTATGCAACTGGTAGCACTCAGTGTGCTGATTTTCTGTTACCAATTGCTGGGCCTTACAGAAAAAATGAATAAAATAATTTAGTTTCCATGCCCATGAAAACCATATTTAATTCATCTGACTTTTTAAAACTTTCACACAGTAGCTGGCCACTATATACCCATTCCAATAGTGATACCAAGGCATGTTAAATCCTTATCAATATTTCCTGAAATACAGTAGCAAAAGATGCAACTGAAAAAAAGATGGCATGCTACTATATATACAATTAAGTATGCAAATATCACTGCCAAAATTGCATGAGTGGATATCAGTCAAAAATTATATGCACGTGTTCATTTGTAATGCTTATTTTATCCAGGTCAGAGTCAAAGGAACCAGGAACCTTATACTGGCAACTGATGAGTTCAAGCCAGAAAAATCAGCCTGGATGCTATTCAATCACAGGACAAATGAACAAACAAACACAAAAACACAGCCCCCAGGGCATTTTAGAACATCATCAATTCATATGTGCATGTTTTTCCTATATGGGAGGAAATCAAAGTCCCCAGCAAAAAGCCACATAAACTATGATGGAATCTTTGTACAGAAGGCATCTGATCAGGAATTAAAAAACAGAAAGCCAAGTGCTATGTGACAGCAACACTGACTGCTATACTATTGTGCCATACACAATAACAATGCAGAAAATGTTGCCTAAGTGCAAGGGGAAATGAATAGGTGCCATTTATTCCATACTTAAAGTGGGTAACTAAGTGAAATGTGGCTGCATTTCAAACCGCAAGTACATTTTTTATCACTGTTACTCTGGTAACTAGTAGCCATATCCTGTATATGAAAACATGCCGCTACACCATTGCTAACCCACTATGCTCTTTCATTCCGTTTTTATTTTCACAAAAAATAACCATACATTTCCATTGCTAACTCACTATGCTCTTTCATTCTGTTTGGTTATTTTGGTGAAAATAAAAACATACATTTACTAAAACTACTGGAGTTTCAATTAATGGATTCATCTTTCTTATGCTGCATGAATTATTAAATTCTCAAAAGTGTATCTGCAGTCTATGCATACCGAAAAGCTACTGTAACTGCTATGTTTAAGTTTCTTTAGGCTTTTAAAAACATTCTCCTTAAAATTATCTCAAATTAAAAAAAATGGATGCATAACCCACAGAAAAGACCAATTAACAATCTGCATTCAGTGCCTGCTAAATGTACAACACAGTTATGGGCAATAAAACAGACTTGCGGTGTCAGTGGCTTAAGGTGCCTGAAGACCAACAAGCTGTCGGTTCCAGTTTCACTGCAGGTGATTGATTTAATTTTCAGTAATTACTGACACTACAGGATTAAGGGGTGCTGCACTCTAAGAATGCTGTCCTTTGGTTGAGATGTTAAACCAAAGCCCCATCTGCTTGAGATGGTGGTAGCTCAGGTAGATGTGAAAGACCTTACAACACCTATCAAAACAGAAGGAGAACGTTCCCCAGTGCCATTCCCAAATTTCCACCAGTAGTGTAAATATAATCTTGGGCCTCCTCTGAAAAGAGACCACTAGCCTCATGGGGCTAACCTGGTAAAAAAAGATAAATAAAAACTATATACATTAACTACTCCAATAATACACATCTATACTACTTTCTCTATCTTCCCACATTTTACAGGGCATCACAGTTTCCACAAATTTATTTCTGAATTAAAACAAAAATTCAGAGCCAACTTACAAAACTACAAGCTTCTTTTTTTTATGCCACAACATATTTCACTATACATAACTGTCAACACAAACAATGTAAGAACTTAGTCGATTACAGTAAAGTGGTAAATTACTACCAAACGAGTCATCTTTTTTGAAAGTGATCATAACACAATTCAGAATTCAAACTAAGAACTAGTACTTGAATGTGTTTATTATCCAGAATTAATGGTATGCCTGTAACAATGTGGCCTTGCAGTAAAAGCCTTAAGTAACTGAAGAGATGTGAAGAGGCAATGCCCATTTTCCTTTGAAGTAAAGGAAAAAATGACTATGGAAACTGGTTTCAGCACTACTATTCTTGGATATTTGTCTATCTGAAGTCAAAAAGTAGATTTAAAGATTCACCATAATATTATAAATCTTTACAGTTAGAATATAAAAGGTGTGTGTAGGGCACATGAAACTATCAAAAATATTAATAGTTTCACTGTCTGCAGTTTAACTATCTAAACTCACAAATGTGCCATATGACATATTTTAGTTATATTGTATCACTTAAATTGCAGAAATATTAAGTTCACGAGAAAAAGAACAAAGTACATGACTCTTCTTTGCAAATAAAATCTAAAATGTATAAGTAAGTGCCAAACATCTGTAGGTCACTGGGTGCTAATTAACCTTCACTATAATGACAAATCTATGAGGGAAAATCGTATGGTTATAGCATCTAAAGGTTACATAAACGGGGGGACTTGAAAATATCAGAAGCATCTTTACTACTTGCTGTTTGCCCTTGTGAACACACAAATACCAAAGTTAATGATGTTTCTAAGCTTCAGCTGCATGACCGAAATATTTCTGCGGTTTTCAATTGTCCGCTCACATTTTCTAGTTATTTAAAAACTGCCATCTAGAACTCCAGCAAACCCTATGATAATGTTGTTGTGTCTTTTGGCTTTTCCGGGTTAGGGGTCGCCACAGTGGAACTCCGGTCTGCTAATGACTGGTAGTTGATTTTTACGTGCCGAGTTACCAGCCCTGACACACAACCTTCAACGAAGGTACGCCCATTCACGCATGTCTCCACGCAGAAGACGCTCTAGCTGAGAATCGAACCGGACAGCGTCTTACTGTGAGGAGACAACCATACCGCAGAACCACCACCATGGGGCGAGTAAAATCTAAAAGGAATACATAACTAAAATGCTAGAATTTTGCAGGTCAGTATGCACTATTAACCTCTGAATTTGCAATGTATTAATATATATTTTATTTTAATGTTCTACACATTTGATTAAAATATGGATTTATTTTTTATTTCTAGCCATTTACAAAATAACTACAGGCCAGGATAAAATATCAAACATAATGTTTTGCAGATAATCTGCTCAGCGAGCATCATAATCACAGCAACTAGATATCCCTCCTTTCAAGTTATTCACAGTTTTGGAATATTTCTATCCTGCCTCTTTCTCTCAGTTTACAGAAAAGTAATAAAGTGCAACACCAATAAATGTCCAGCTGTATTTCATGTGGAACATTTACTATCAAAGCACATTGTTACGTTGTTCAGTTTGAAGTTATTCATGCTTAAAAATATAAGCCTTTATTTGGCAGATGACATGAGGGATTAAAGCACGAATGAAAGAAGACCTAAGAACAAAGATCCAATGACTTCACAGATATTAGTCTGTAGTTACAGCATACCTTTATCTTTTTCAACAGTTAAGTTACTTAACATCGAACACACAGCTGTTTTCAATGTTGCTGCTGTCACAGAAGCTATTATGTTTGCTCCTTGTACGCCTTATTTGATATTAAGTTGATTGGGATGCTGACAACTTTGAACGGGCAGACAGCAGGCCTACCTGAACATTTCATCAATCAGAAAGCAGGAGCTTAAAATATCTTATTAGGGTGACACTCCACTTAACAAATGAGTGGATGCTTGCTGGTCAAACAAGTCCAACTAAAGAAATATTCTCACTAGTGAAAATACTAATTTCTACTCGGTCCCCACCTGATATGTATGTGTGTATGTCTACTATATACATACTGCAGTACAGCAATGGCTAGTCCCTTTAAGGATACTAAAATATAACGAGACAAGCAAGTTAAAGTTAACAAGGGACACCCTTCAGACAGGGCTATTTAAAACCTAGTGTCCTGATGGTAAGCAGATTTGTGACCTCTGTCTGAAGAGGGTCCTTGGGGAACTCTCAAAACAGTTACCTATACCAGAAGGAAGGCAATTTGAAAGGTGCTCCTGTTTAGTAAAGCAGCCAATACCCTTTAAAGATTGACAATTTGGATATTCTTGCTGTGAGGAATTACAAAAGGAAGACAATTCAGGTCATCCATCTATGAGGAGCTACCAGGGCAATGTTATCCTCATGCCAAAGCTTAACTTGCTTTATAACCTCTCAATAACGTTCATACACATTATTCTACTATTTTCCTGGAGCTCTGGGGTAAGGGAACACTGCATCTGATTCAAAAGAAATCCTGCATAGGGCTTGAACTGAATGAATCCAGCATATTATGAACACTTATTAGGGAAACAATTTATTGGCAACTGCAACTTACTGAATACTGCAGACTGAACTCCTTGCATAAGCTGCATTTTCTTTTACTGCTGAACTGTCTTCTTGTTTATTTTTTTATAAATATGAACTTCAGACTGGAAATCTTATCCCAGTGAAAGATTTGCTACAAAAAAACTGGTAAGGTGTGAAACACCGTGGTAAAAGACAGGAAAGTTCATTGTAAATGTCTGTTTATATCATACTGTACTTGAGACATTTCTAGTTGTCGGTAATTAAGAAAATAAGCAATATTTCCATACGTACTTAATACTTCAAAAAAAAAAGTGACTTACAAACTGCTACATGGTACCAGGTGAAACCGTAAATGTTGTTTAAGAAAATGGTCTTTGATATTTGTATTCTAAGCTGCACGTCTTGAAAGATATTCAATATTTATATTTTAAGCTGTTTTCATATTTCTGTAAATATCTAAATAAAGATGCACTCAGAAAATAATTTCTTGTTGCCAAGTTTATGTCTGGTTAATCACAGAGTTCAAACAACATATGTTTATGTTGTACATTTTTCAAGACATGACAATTTGTTTGTGAAAGTTTAGTAAAAAATATAATTCTGGGTTTGTGTGAATTAATAATGTAGTATTGATGGAAAAACTATGAATGCATTGATTATTATCAGTAAGAACTATTCTTTGTGGTGATAACATTGTTATTTGTGCAACTTTAATAATTTTATTGCTCATTAAATATTTACATTTTTTATCTTGCGCTTCTGAAGTTGATTTTTCAGAAAATGCTCTGGAAAGGAAGGATGTGTGCAGGCTGCTAGAGGTGTGACATTCTACACTACATAGGTGTTAAGTTACATAACTGGACACTTTATACGTACATGCAGGTAAGATTACAAATGGCTGAATTAAAACAAATTTTACAACTGTGATAAAACGTCATATAACCAATGCAAGCAGGGCCGGCCTTTAGCCAACTGATGCCCTAGGCAAAAGTTCTCCACAGCACCCCCCCCCCCCAACACCACCCGGTGCCCCCATCCTGGTCTACCTACACCATCCAGATTACTGGAAAAGTGCTCCTGCTAATGCAGTGCCCTCGGCAGCCTGCCATGAATGCAAGCAAAATTCTGTAAATTTTCGGTGTAGATAAACTTAAAGAGGGCATTCCCTAGTAACTTAAGACAGTGGGCAGCACAGAATGACCAAGTCTTCTGAAAAGTTATTTGTCACAGTGTTATATCTGTTACTAAGTATACTTGCAAAGACTAACATGCACAAATGGTTAGTAATAAGCTTTCATGTAAAGTATGCTTTGATGCCTGTAACTAAAGAAAAAAATGTCATTTGTTTACATTCTTTGCCCCTGCTTTCTGTCAATCATCAGTCCCCTCCAGGGCCAGTTGGCCCATTTTTCCCCATCAGCAGATAGCCAGGGGCTGTCATTCAAACAAGTTTGAGTTTTTCTACTTTAATTCCCCCCAGTCTAACAAACACATCTGGCAAGATGCAGTGGAAGGGAGTGCACTGGGATGACAGTGGAGGTGGTCTCCTCACCTCTGCAAGGGGTGCTTCCTCAAGCATCCCTGTCCAACCCCTGAGATATTAGCAGTGCACTTTTTAGTCTCCACCAGCTAATTAGAATCACACAGTGCGGCCCTGAGTGCGCACAACTCCCCTCCCCCAAAAGAGGTGAATGAGCCACATCCCTTCAACCCCCCCTCCCCCAATTCCCTGCTTGCTTTTTCTAGTTCCAGAGCTGCAACTCAAATCCCTGTCACCTGGGTCATTTGTTCCCTGTGCTACAGCAGTTTGTTTTCAATTTTTTAGAAAACGGCATACAGCTGCATTCTGCACAGATAATAGCAGCAATACTATGCTTATAAAAACTGCTAATGCTACTCAGCAGATTGTTAAAGAAAAGGAACTTGGAAAATGTTTTTGGTTTACTTATTTTGCTTTTGTTTACCAGGTTTGTCTAACTTGGTTTAGACAAAAAAAAACTTTTCAGTGGAGGCCTTCTGAATACGAAATCTGGACAAAGCCCCAAAAATAGGGACAGATTTAAAATAATGTTCCTATCAACTTAGAAAGTTACTAGAATGCCAGATTTTCCATTATCATATATTTTCTGAAGGATATAAAGACTGAAAATGGAAAGACTGCCATTGTCTAGTGACTTCAATCTGCTTTGATTTACCAGAAAACCACAAACTTTATGAGGAAAAGACCAAAAACAAGAGGTGAAAATCTGCACATTCTGAGAAAATCTGGACAGTTGAGAGGTATGACAGGGAGAAAAGCTCCAACATATTACATACATATTCAAATGGACATTCAGTAATATAAATGAAAGGACAATAAATAATATACTTAAACAATAACATATGTATCTGCTAATTAGATTATATTCATATGAAACAAAATGCAACTATTGACAACTACTACAGTGAAAAAGATACTTCTGCATTAGTAGCTACTGAACATTGAGCATTACATGAGGTGTGTTCATGGGTTTGACAGATAACAGATCATGTGATTAGTGCTTAGAAATTAAAAAATTATTGTGATGAGAGACGGAAAGAGCTGGGGAGAAAATATTAATGCTGTAGTTACAAGTTGGGGGCGTAAAGCAGGACACCCATGGGATTCAATAATGGTGAACCGTTAATGTCTAGAAGTGCTGAGTCTGCACTGTCACTGTGGCATGACCAAACGTATGAAATGCGCTGCTGTAGCACGCGGGAAAGAATTACTAGGACCATTGGATTCAGGAAGCATGACTACAGCTGTTAAAACACAGTAAATCTTCAAGCATAAAACAACAAGCAAAAATCCGAACTGATATATGTAACATGGAGACAATAGGAAAGACCCTGTAACAGTAGTAGAAATGCAGACTCTCTTTAATCATGTACCTGTGCTGCCTAATTTGTCTCATGATGTAATTACTGGCCAAGATTTTCCCCACTTTAAACAGTTATGGAAGATACGGTGGAAAAGACTTGGTTAGATATACTACCAATAGTACATATTCATAGTAAACAGAAAATGTTTTAGGGTAAACAACACAAAAAGGGCTAAGATATGGCTATGGGTGGTATGATAAACCTAAAACAAACCTGTTAAAACACTGCTGTTCAAATACTGAAGGAAGACTGTATAAACTGGTAAGGAGTGAATGTAGTGTGGAAAGACTCCACCTGTTAGAATAAATCAGAGTAGGGACTGACAGAAAAGATCTCTAGTTAAGAAAGCGCTAGCAGATCTAGGAATAGTAACTGGGGTGGACCAATACATCTAATACAGAAGCAAAAGAAAAACAAGAACCCAAACAGAGTCTTACACTTCTCCCTGCTTTAACAAAGCAGAAATCTGGGCAGAAACAAAAGCAAGAGTATAGAAGGCGAAATCCACGCTAAGGAAGAGAGAAAGGGAAACATCTAACATCCTTTGTAGAAGAAAACTGCTTTCATGACTTGTCCTTTAAAGGGGATCTGAATGGAGAGATGATAAAATCAGAAAAGCAAAGAGTAGTAGTATTGCTGTTATTTAATTTGTCCTCAAGTCTTGGCGAGTACTTCAAGAAGCAAACTCTTTTTACAAAACCTCACCAAGACGACACTTGCATAAAGAGTATACTTAATATAGCATACATCATGGACAGAAGTAGGTTAAAATAAGAAAGACAGCTGGACGCACAAATCCCAGGATAAAAAAATACCCAATCCTGCTATGCAAACTGGTGTTAGAACTGGAAAAAAATTACAGTGTAGAATCCTCAAGACATGGAAACATTCCCACAGTGGGGTTGGGCCTGGCTCAGGGGGGAGGATGGCCCCCCAATTGTAGAAGGAAGTAGTAGTCCACAAAAAAATGACAGACCAAAAAACAGCCATAGATAAGAGTGGACTACTGAGGATAAGAAACAAATTATATACTGTTACTAGTACGCAAGAAGCCCAGAATTTCCAGATGGAAGATATTCAAAAAAAAATTAAGACATAAATTAGAAGAAAATACTTGAAGAAAAACTGTCAGAAGCTTCAAATGCAAAACTGTGTTCATTTATGTAACATATTCATGAAAAACCTTACAGAGACAAAAAAAAAAAACTTGGGCCATTTGGAACAAAAGCGACTGAGGAATTGCGAAAATATAAACAAAACCAAGACATTTTTGAAAGATATAAAAAAGAAATATGGACATGGGAAAGAAAGAGATCTGATAACATGCAATACTTATGCAAAGGAGAAAGCCAAACTAATACAAAAAAGAAGCTTTAACATATTTGAACAGAAATACAGGCAAAGGCACACAGATATGGAAAATATCATAATATAAAAAATAAGATCATAAAGGGGGAATGCAGAACAGAAGATTAGTAAAGCAGAAGTTTAGCAAATAGAAACTGACATTATGGGATGGATATCTGTGAATTGAAGGACTTAGAGTAGCAAGTCTAACATATGTTATGTCACAGCATACTGGAACAATGAATCTCCAAACTAAGGAGAAACAGGTGGATTGGGGGACATCTGAAGAGGAAATATGGACATGAGAAAGAAATATTTAATATGGTGCAATATTTATGCAAAGGAGAAAGCCACACTAATCAATACAAAAAACAGCACCACAGATATCTGTAGAGAAATACAGGCAAAGGCATCTGTATATGGAAAATTTCACAACAGCAAAAATAAGAGGGGGACAGCAGAAAAGAAAATTACTAACTGAGAAGTTAAAGAAATATAAGCTAAAGTTATGGATTACCTGTGACAATGATTTAGTGCAGAAAATACAACTCTGGTAGCATCACATCATGATGGAACAACAAGTCCCCAAATTAATGAGAAACAGGTGGAAGGGGGAAGCATCTGATTGCTTGCCACATGAAGACACATCATTGACCATTGTCCAATTTCTGTCCAGAGATACTCTCCCACTTCCAAAGACCACAAACAATAACGTTTTCAATAACATGCTCTCTGCTATTAACTGGTCTTTCCTATCTCACCATTCCCTAGATGCAGCAGTACTCAAATTTAATTCTATATTTCTTAACATACTCAACTCACTCGCCCCCCTTTCTAAAAGAAAGAGTAAAATCCCTATACTCACCATGGTTATCCCAGGCCACACAACCTCTCCTGCACAAAAGGGACAAAGCCTAGAAAACCTGGATAAAGACCAAATCCCCCACCCACCTCAAAGCCTACAAAGAACTTTGTAACCTGTCCAAAAAACAAGTCTACCTTTACATGAAAAATTTTTCCATAAAACCACAAACATCTTACCAAAATAACTCCAAAATATTCTGGAACACTATCAATCAAATCCTCCACCACCCAGGTAACCACTAACCTCTGCCCCCATAACACTCCTCTTGAAACAGCCACCTTACTTAACACCTACTTTATTTATTCTATTAGTAAACTAATTCCAAAAGCTAACTCCTCTAACCTCACCCCCCCCCAGTTCTAATCAAAACACCTCCTTTTCACTCAAACCCGTATCTACAAATTACATTAAACACCTCCTACATAAACTCAAACCTTGCTGGTTTGGACCACTGTCTGTGGACAACCTACCTCCTCTCTTTCTTAGACATTCTGCAAACTCCACAGCCCACCCCATATCCATCCTCATCAACATCTCTCTATCCGAATCCACTGTTCCCTCACTTTGGAAACAGTTCTTTATAATACCAATTCACAAATTTCACAATTTGTTAACTACTGCCCCCATAGCAATATTATCCCCTGCCCTCCATCAAAAATACTAGAAAAATGTGTTCACAAAGAAATCATGGACTATCTGCTACTTGAAAACTTACTCACCCCTACCAAACAAGAATTTTGTCCTAACCACAGTACCCCTCCACAGCCCTAATCTCCTTTTTCTACTCCATCTCCCTTGCTAGAAGTAGCTATAAATTGGTCTCCTGCCTCTTCTTCAACCTTTCTAAAGCCTTTGACACTGCCTCACACTTCATCCTTCTCTCCAAACTATTCAACCTTAACCTCTCTCCCTCAACCATCTCCTGGTTCTCCAGTTACCTCTCCAACTGGCAACAATCAGTAAAATGGCTCTCCGCTTTATTTCCCTTCCTACCCATCCAAATGGGAGCCCCTCAAAGATCTATCCTTAGCACCTTTCTCTTCAACATCTTCACAAACCTCCTCTCTACATCCTGTCCTCTCTCTACTCTCATACAATATGCTGGTGATTCTACCATCCTCTCTACTGTTGATACCATCTCTGATTTATGCACCCTCACCCGCAATTCCTTCATCTTCATCGAAACATGGCTCACTAACAATCAACCCTAAAAAGAACAAACTTCTGCTATTCTTCCCCAAATCTCTCTCCCACTACAAATCTACCTTCTCTATAACCTCATCTAACACTTCCACAATCAATGTATTACTCCAAACAAAACTCCTAGGGTTCATTATCAATGACCAACTTAAATTTGACCTCCATGTCAACCATTGTATTAAGAAAACCCAGCAAAAATGTGGACTATTCTACAGAAATAAAAAGTTCCTAACTAAAGACTCTAGAGTATCACTGGCTCATGTTTGCCTTCTCCCCAGCCTCCTTTACAGCTCATAAACCTTAACTAATCTACAGAACCAAACCAAACGCGAAAGCACCTACAATAAAACTGCACGGTTTGCTGCTAATCAGTCCACAAACTCGCATCACTGTCTTTCCCTCTCTGCCTTAAACTGGCTTGAAGAGAATTTATCACAGGAAGATGTTCTGGATCTTTCTGTAGAATGCCTGCAGGAAATGAAGAATAAAGCACATGCCATCAGTTTAATAGAAAAGGAACTCTCTCAGCTATCCATCACTCATTCCATTCTCTACAAACCCACTGCTCACCGCTTGCCCTAGCATCTCCACACTGGTCACTCTCTATACCCAAGCAATAAACCTCAGGAGCTATAACCTACAACATCTCAAAGTCATTAAGGCCCCCCCCAAAAAAAAAATATTGGCCAAAACTTATGTACTTACTTCCCTGCCCAAAACTGCAACAAACTTCTCCTTGACATCAGAAAAATAAAAACACCACATGAATTCAAAAAGGCTCTAAAATGATATCTACTTAACATCCTGACTTGTAACTGTAACTCCTAGCCAGTCTCTAACAACAGTGACATTGCTTGCCTCCACTATCTGATGCTGACAGTGTACTGAATATCTTGTAAAAAAAATCTCTCTTTACGACTTATTTGTTTTTCAATGACTTGATTCTGATATGGTGTAATTTGTAAATAACAAATCCATTATTTCAAAAAATTGCACTGTGACATAGCATGTCTCAAAATATCATGGACATTTGCTTCCCCTCACTGTACTCATACTGTAAAGTGTACATACGCCTGCTACTGCTTCTAGCAAGCATTGTATGTTTCATTTACTTACGTATATGTTTTCATGACCATTTGTCTGTTAATAAATATTCATACTTTTGTGGAGCTTTTCTCCCAGGGCCTCTGCTGAAAAAGGGCTTTTACTCAGTTGGACACTCTCAGTCAACAAATGTTAAATAAATAAATTTTCTGGAGCCTTCAGTAGAAAACCAGTAGAACAATTCAGCTAGATTTGCACAGCAAGGGAAGGAGCAGGAAACAGTGGCAACTCTTGACGCAATCAGTGTTGCACAGTGACAGGCAAGTGAGTTACCATTTGAATCAGCAGCAGATGTCGCAGGATGCAGGATGCAGCTGAAGAGAATTTATCACAGGAAGATGTTCTGGAACTTTCTGTAGAATGCCTGCAGGAAATGAAGAATAAAGCACATGCCAATAGTTTAACAGAAAAGGAGCTAAAGGAAGAGTTGTTTGATTTAACTGACATGGATAGACGTATCAAGATCAATGAACGAAAACAGGTTTCAGAAAGTCAACAAGACCCAAAATGTTAAATGTCTGATAAAACAAATGAACACAGTGATCAAGACTGTTAACAGAAACTCGTGCGATACAACAGAACTAATTAGGATATACTACTGTGCCGCTAAATTAATAGCAGATAAAGTCTTACCACAAAAATACAGACCAACAGGAGAAATCAACTGCCATTATGGAAGTTTCACAGAGACAATAAGTGTCACTGTTAGAACAGTATCTAAGAGGCAGCAGATCAACAAAATAGTTAGACGTGATAAAAGCAATGTGCAGTATGAGGACAGACCAGAATCTATCATACACTATTGCAAATAATAAACTAATAATAAACTAAACATATTGGCATAGGCAGAAAAAGGAGAAGATATGCAGATAAATACAAAGGAAAATTACAAAATAAGCAATTTATCGATGCCCCAAAATGTTTTAGAGATCCAGGAAGGAAATCAAAAGAAAGAGAAAGACCACCAAAAAAAATATACATATTTTGGAGAAATATCCATGAAGACCCTGTGGCACACAACAAAGCAGGATAAAAGAAATAAAAGAAAGAAGTTGTTCAATTGTACAGGATATGAAAAGGGATGAAGTAATGGCCAGAAAAATTGAAACAAAATTGGGAAAAACCCCTAAATGGAAAACCCCAGGCTCATATGCAGCACCTAATTTCTGGCCAAAAGTATTAACATCTTTACACGAACATTTAGCCCTGAGTCAGAACTATTTATATGTGCACCCTGAAGAGACACCGACCTGGTTAACATCAGGAAAAATGACACTCCTTTACAAGAGTGAACCCGCAAGACATTCAAAAACACTACAAACCAATAACTTGCCTTCTAATGATGTATATATGCTGGAATTGATGCTGACAAGAGTTTATACTCATTTACAGTGAAAAAACAAATCATGGCAATAAAACAAAAGGGTAAGAAAGAAATTCATATGGAACAAAGGATCATTGTCGTTAAAATCATAATGGAGAAGTGAAAAGGGGGAATAATCTAGGTATGGCATGGATAATTTACAAACAAGCATTTGACAGCATCCTACATTCCTAGATACAGGGAGTGCTTACAGATGTACAAGAAATACACTACATCGATCACAAATACATTACAGTGACCACAAAACAGTGGCAAATCACACTGCAGCTAACCCATGATAAATGACAAATTATTATCCAAAGGATAAAAATTCAAAAGGGGATATTTCAGAGTGACTCTTTGCCACTGCTGCTCTTTTGTCTTGTCTTTAACCCATTATGTTTACTTATCAAATAAGGTTATAGTTACAATTTGGCTCCCAGAAAAAGAATAAAAACTTATCAGCATCTTTTTGTGGGATGATTTAAATCTGTATAGTTCATCAAATGACTGGAAGTGATACAAGAATGTCAGCTAGTCTTGATAAATGTCCAAAAGCAACATTTAAAGCAGCTTCAGCACCAAGAAAATATCTGTCTGGGACAGGAGTGTGACGTAAATAAACTTGAGTAGGGGGGAGTGTATACACATTTGGAAACTGATGAAGGATCAACAATAGAACATGAACAAATATGAACAAAATTCAGTAAGGAATATTTCAGAAGATTATAATTAATTCTGAAAACTGCCCTGACATCTAAGAACAAAGTTGAAGCCATAAATCGATTTTCTCTTCCTGTTGTAACTTACAGTTCTGGATGATTGACTGGCCCCAAAAAGTATTGGATCAGTTTTACAGGAAAACAAGAAAATGCTTCATGCTTAACAAATTATATATACAAATTAGTGTCCAGCAACATTATATATTTCTCATTCTGAAAGCGGTATGGGCCTCCTTGGAACTGATTTGATGTATAGATCTGTAATTGTAACACTGCATACATATCTGTTGGCCTCACTACATCCCAAAAAGTGAAAGTTTAAAAACACAAAGAGAACAAATCTAAGATGACATGCCTGCTTAGTTTAGAAGCAGCATATTGGTACCAAAAAAACAAACTTCCAAACAAACACAGAGCGAAGGATAATGAGAAGGATCTGTTTTAATACATTAAAAATAAGTGACTGAACAAACACGCAAAGTATAACAAAGATAAGTACTTTCATCCATTTAAAAAAATTAACTTCATCAGATAATTGTTAAAAATTCATTAAAAACATAAATAATACACTCCATAATGACTGATCTTTACAGCTAGCCAAAAAGTCTACAATTGGTTTATTAAAAATGCACCATCCAATAGCATTCATTCATTTCAACCCTCTGTCTTATTGGTCAAACTGATCAAAAGGAAAAGTTGTCGACCAATAAAGGAACATCATACCTGCGTACTGGTCACAAGTGTGAATGGAAACCAAAGCAATACTAGACAAAAAACAGGCAGCAACTGAATGTGCTAAAAAACACAAAAGAAAGAATGTAAGGAGGAGACTCAGATGAGAAGGGAAGAAATGTAGAAAAAGATATAAATACAGTTGCAAGTACAGAAAACTCCTGTAACAACCTCAAGTCAATCAGGATTTGACAAAGGAATGGTTACGAATAGGTGAATTTAAATCAAAAGATGAAAGGTTAATATTAGTGGCCCAGGATAGTGGGCTTCATACACATTGGTTTGCAGAGTCCAAGACAAAAGCAGGTGCTGTAAAACAGAAATGGAAGCGGTTGCACGTCTTGTTGCTGGGCGTGATACACTAATGGCAGAGGGCCTGTATACTGAAAGGCATAATAAAGTGGCAAGACTGCTGCATTGGGTGTTGTGCAAACATTACAATAATGAAGTAGCTCAGAAGTATTGGAAACAAACCACAAAGCATTATATAGAATGATGAAGTTTATATCACATGGGATAACCCATTACCAACAGTTCGATAAACAGATTAAACTAGACACAGTAGTCCATGAAAAGAAAGCAAAAGTTGCAGTGATCATTAAAATTACTACAACCAGTGATTAGTGTCTTCCTGATTTAATTTCTCCAAGTATTTTGGGTTTATAATACCCTGATGGGAATGGACCCCATTCCTAATTCAAAGTATGATTAAAGTTCATGTAATTAGTATTGTTCTAATCTTTGATGTCCTCCAAAAGTGCTTTTTGCAACACCTGCAATGTGTCCAGAAATGACTCCTCCTGCAATTCATCATATGGAGTTACATGTATTGGTAGCATTTCTAAACAAGACTAATTTTTTTTTAGGAGATCCACTGCTCCTACTACCCCTGCTACCATTGGAACTGTCTAGGAATCCTTCTTCCATATGGCCCTCATTTCTGCCTGCAATAGCTAAAGGTGAGAAATCTGGATCTGTATTTGTAACAAAAGAGCCCATGGTTTCCAGTTCATGTCCGAACACTGAGGAATATACTGACTTGACTGAGCATGAAATAAGCAATGCTGATTTCAAGAAAGCTCAGTGGGAACGCAATACCCTAAGCAAACCTACAGAACATACAGAGAGAGTAAACAGAGAGCCAAAAGAGCAGCACAGGCTCACTATACGGAGTTAAAAGTTGACCCACTACACATGATATCCTACTAATTCAACAATTCATTCCTAAACCGTTTAGAAAACCTCCAATGAGATCTGCACACAGCCACATTTTTGGGTTGTACAAAATTACCTAAAGCAGTACCACTGAGAAAAGTCAATGCAAAGTCCAGAAAAATAATTAATGATGCTTTCTATAACAGAAATTCTTGAGAAAGTCTTACTAAGGCACCCCATTCATGTCCAGACTAATGCATGAACTTTCTCAGTGCTTTAAAGTGAAACAGTTAAAAACTTCTGTACACTACTCTCAAAGAGATGGGCTAGTTAAACACATTAATATTTAAAGTCTATGTTACAAAAGGCTACTGAGTTAGATGAGAAAAAACTGGGACCAACTTTGCTGTAAAATGAGTACTCCAAGCGTATACATAATCAGCTTCATATGAATTTTCATATGGCTGACAACACAGAGGTGTGCTAGACATAGAAACAAAACATGGTGGAAGAATAAGAGTAATAGGGCAATTTACAAATCTGCAGGGCACACTAAGAACTGTAATGCCATAACAAGAGAATACATGAAGAAGAAGTAGCAGGCATAACAGAGAATACATAACAGAAATGCTCATCTGAGAGAGTTTAAAGCAGGAGATAATGTACAGGGAAGTACCCATTGTTGAAAATTAGTTCCCTGCAAAATGGCAAGGCCCTTTTGAACTGATAAGGAAAATAAACTAAATAATGAATTTATAAGGTAAAACAACCTGGAAAATGGAAGTCAGAGGAGTTGTACCACATAAATGTTCTGAAACCATGAAGACAAGTTGAAGGAAAGTATGCTTCCCAAGGAAGTTAAGGCTCCCATAGTGGGCCATAATGTCAAAAACAGGAGAGACTACCCAAGTCTCAAAAACAAGAAATGAAACAATATGTGCTTAGAACTACTAACATATTCGCAGAGTTGTCTGGTTAAACCAGTATAATTCAGCACAACATAGAAATCTGTGCCTGCAGAGAATGTAAGCCTAAAACCTCACCAAATACCAATCCTAGTACCAAGCAGTTATGGAAAAAACACAAAATACTTTTGGTTATAAGGAATCTCTGATATTTTAGTAAGTGACACTGGTTTTCATTCTAGTCAGATTATCTACTCTGTAAACCAAGGCATCAAAAAAGACTTCATTAGTTCCAAAAACAAAGCTAAAATCAAAAACTGTTAAGAAATTAAAAAAAATCTTGTTAATTCTGCTTCACAACCTCTCCACACACACACACACACACACACACTCACATATAATCCATAAAATGACAATAAAATACTGTAATACAACATTCTCCTTTCTATATGTTATAACTATATAATTTATTTTTATTTATATAAATTATAAATTATATAAATAAAATTATAAATTATGCAATAAAATCCAAGAACTACATGCCAGCATAAGCATATATTCCCCAGATATTCTCTTCCTAACTGAAACCTGGCTCAAACCTCACATCAAAAATGAGGAAATACTTCCACCTGAATACAACATCCTTCGCATAGACAGATTGTCCAAAAAAGGAGGTGGTGTAGCATTGATATTTAAATACCACCTCAATATTCAACTCCTGAACACATCTTCCCCTCACCACAACAATGAAGAAATCCTTTATGCCATTCTCAAACTAAACCCAAACAAAACAATCAATATCATAGGATGCTATTTCCCAACAGGGCAAAATATTACACCTCTAGAAAATCTCTTGAGCTGGGCTACTCTATCTCTACCCCAGGAAGCCATCGTATCTCGGCGACTTTAACATCAACTGGCTATCCTGTAATAACAATCTCCCAACCATTCACCTTAATCTCCATGGGTTCACTCAACTCATCCAATCCCCTACCTGAATCAACAAAAACCCTAACAATCATACCTTACTTGACTGGATCCTAGTCAACAAAGCCCCTCAACTCTTACCTAACAGGCTGCTTGCCTGACAGTCTTAGTAACCACCCCCCACTTTCCTAATTCAGCACCACACAAACTCTCAAGCCCATTATCCACAGGCAAATACGGAACAAGTCCTACTTCAACCCCAACTTCATCTCCTCCCTGCAAAAAAATTAACTGGTCACCACTAAAATACCTCAACCTAGATGAAGCGGTCCACTTCTTCAATAGTACCTTCTCCATCCTAAACACCCATGGTCCTGTAAGAAATGCCAAAGTCAGATCCAGGCATGCCCCATGGTTACAAAAGACCACCAGAACCCTAATGAAATCCAGAGATAAGGTCTGGGAGCACTGGTGACTAACAAAAAATAACTCAGATAGGCAATCATTCCTTGAACTGCGCAATAAAGCCAAAAAGCAAATAAAATTAGACAAATCCCTCTACAATAAATCCATCCTAAACTCTACCAACCACAACCCTAAGCAATTCTGGTCCACTATTAACACTATCCTCTACCCAGGGAAGAGGGATGGCCCCCAGACATCCATTCCCCCTCCTCCAGCAGTATTGCTGAATCCTTCAACAAACACTTCACTGAAACTATAACATCTCTAAACAAACAACACTTCCCTACAAGAGCCCCCACAACTCCTAACCCTAAACCCCCTCTCCTCTTCTTCACCTCAGTACCTACCTCCAACATAAAGACTATTGTCAAAACTTAAACCCACCAAACTCGCAGCTGACAACCTCCCCTCTGAATACTTGAAAACTGCAGCTGATATACTAGCCTACCCAATTTCAATTCTGATCAACCATTCCATAACAGAAGGCTATGTTCCCTCAGTATGGAAAATATCCCACATCATTCCCCTCCATAAAGGCACCCCCTCCACCGACCTCTCCAATTACCGCCCCATTGCTATCCTCTCCCCTCTCTCCAAGATACTTAAAAATGTAACACCCAGGTCTCCAACTACTCCTAGCTAATAATTTCCTCTCCAAAACCCAACATGGTTTCAGGCCATATCACACCACTACCTCCGCTCTGCTCTCCTTCACCAACATTATACTTCATCACAAAAACAATGGCCTCTTCTCTACTGCCGTATTTCTACATCTCTCAAAGGCCTTTGCATGGTACCTCATGAGCTACTACTCTCTACTCTCACCAACCTCTCCTTCTCACAATCAGCCTGAAACTGGTTCCACAGCTATCTACATGGACGCCAGCAATCAGTAATCTGGGACAATAACGTATCACCTTGCCTCCCAGTTACTCTCGGAGTTCCCAAGGTTCTATCCTTGGCCCTCTGCTATTCTCACTAACAACCTACATACTGCCACCACACAAGCAGCAGCTCTTATACAGTAGGCACATGACTCTACTCATCTGCTCTGCCCCCACTCTAACAAAACTACAACAAATCACAGAGGAATCATTCTCTTCTGTAGAAAGCTGGCTATCCAATGCTCAGCTCCTACTCAACCAAAGTAAGACAAAACTCCGCCTGCTCCAACCTTCCAAAGCCACCCAAAACACCCCCCACTTCAACATTCTCGCCAAAGACAATACCAACATCTCTCCATCAGAACACACAAAATTACTCAGTGTGGAAATAGACAACAAACTTAGATTTGACACCCACATATCTCTCACAATAAAAAAGGTTCACAAGAAACTTGGTGCATTATATCAAAGCTGCCAATTCCTACCCAAGGCGGCGAGAATCTCCATAGCCAACTCCCAGCTAATCTCCACCCTACTCTATGCATCCCCCATACTTACCAACCTTAGACAGACAGACCTACATAAGCTGGGCGCTTGTTACAACAAAATTGCTAAATTTGCCACTGGAACCTCCTACCACAGCCATCATTGTATCTCCCTTAAAGAACTAAACTGGCTGGAACTCCACAACTCCTTCACTTTAATCAACTCACCCTCGCTCATAAACTTATTAACCACCCCCATAACATCCCTTCCCTTCAAACCCTTCTCCAACCCTATCACTCCACTAAGCCCCTAAGACCAAGCAACAAAAATGATCTCACTGCTATCAAACTCAAAAACTCAGCAGGAGAAAGTACAGTTGTGTACACTTAACATAAATGTAGATGTTCGAGTGTATTCACTGTTGTAGTCATTACATTTGGGTAAACTACTGGCAGGTTGCCCTCAGTCGGCCTGAATTCCAAAATCTTGGGTCCCGCATCAGTTGCTGTCTTCTCTTCCATGATGTCAGGTCGTCAGGGGTATAAAACATGCAGCCAATGCCATTTTCTTTAGTTTTTCTTGCCCCTGATGTCAGGTGCCCCCAAAAAGGTAGCAATATTTTATATATATATATATATATGTGTATATATGGGTCTACTTCTAAACACCGACACGACGATTCCCCGACACAAAACTCACCGACGCCAAATAACCGACAACACACAAACCCGACACAAACCCGACAACTCACTTACACACCCCTAGCCCAAGCTCCGACACTAACGTACACATCACCTACCTGCACCCTAACCCTAACTCACTTACACACCCCTAGCCCAAGCTCCGACACTAACGTACACATCACCTACCTGCACCCTAACCCTAACTCACTTACACACACCTAGCCCAAGCTCCGACACTAACGTACACATCACCTACCTGCACCCTAACCCTAACTCACTTACCTGACCACTCCTACCTCCGTCACTTTCGCACACTTACCGGGTCGCGATCGCAGATTACCCTTGTCGGTCTTTCCACTGTCGGCGAATCACCCTGTCGGTATACGTACCTGTCGGTCATCTGGCGTCGGTGATTTCCGCGTCGGGGAATCGGCGTTTCGGTCTTATGAATGGGACCCGTATATATATATATATATATATATATATATATATATATATATGTAAATATAAATACATGTATCAATATAAACTTTACCTTCATCTACAAGCAAATACACCACATAGGTTGTAGAAGATAGAGAAGGAAAGATAAACTTTACAATGACAGGGGGATGGCGGGAGGGTAACTTGGACTGCAACAGTGAATACACTCGAACATCTACATTTATGGTAAGTGTACACAACTGTACTATGTTCTTCATGTTTCACTGTTGCAGTCATTACATTTGGGTAGAATCCCAAAGCTATGGTTGGGAGGCTGGAGCTAACCAGCATTAGGTGCGGCTATAAGTCCCTGCATCACTGCAGTGGCAAAGCCTGCCCTGGGCTTAAAGTAGAGAGGCAAATGGTAATGCTTTGTAAAAGTGTGAACAGAACTCCAAGTAGCAGCCTCTAGAATATCTTTGGTTGGTACTCCTCGGAGAAAGGCTGCTGAAGTAGCTGCAGCTCTGGTGGAATGAGACCTAATGCCCTTGGGCACAGGTTTACCATGGTGTAAGTAGCAGAAACGGATGCAGTGGCTTATCCATTTTGAAATTGTCTGCTTTGAAATAACCTTTCCTTGTGATCCTGCAGCACATGACACTAGTAATTGCTCAGTTTTTCTTAGAGCTTTAGTCCTGCTCAAGTAGAATCTTAGCTGTCTGTGTTCGCCCAAGGAATACAGAATTCTCTCCCCTTTGTTCTGTGGATTTGGGTAAAAAGTTGGCAGATGAATTGTTTGGTTAAGAGCCACACTGGAAACCACCTTAGGCATAAAAGTACGATTTGTCCTCAGAGACATCCTGTCTGGGTAAAATAAGATAAAAGGCACTACAGCCATGAGGGCCTGTAGCTCTGAAACTCTTCTTGCTGAAGTAATAGCTAGTAGCAGAGCTGTCTTCCATGACAAGAACTTTATATCAGCGATAGCAGCTGGTTCAAATGGAGGCAGGGTGAGCTTTTCCAACACATCATTGAGGTCCCATGCAGGTAATGGTTTTCTTCTAGGAGGCCTTAAATTTTTGGCTCCTCTAAGATACTGCTTTAGTAAAGGATGTGAAAAGAGTGGTGGCTCAGTATTGTAATGAGCCGAAATGGCATAGGTATAGATTTTGATTGATGAGAAAGTTAGGGCTTTGTCAGGAATCTCAGTTAAGTATTGTAATATCTGAGGAATATGTGGTTCTGCTGTACCAGTTCCTTGTGCTGGATTCCGAGCACAGAATCTCTTCCATTTGTCAGCATAAGATTTTCTAGTACTAGGCCTTCTGGCTTCCAAAATGACATCCATCATAACTTTACTGAGAGGTGTCGTTTGTATGATTACATGATTAGCCATGCTGCCAGGTTCAGAGTCTGTAGTTGATTGTGCAGGATCTGATTGTTTTGCTGGGACAGTAGTTGTGGTCTTTGAGGCAAGGTCCAAGCTGGGTATTGAGACAAGTTCCATAGGATTGGGTACGAGTATTGGCAGGGCCAGTCCTGGGCAATTAATATCATCTTTGGCTTCTCTTGTCTGACTTTTAGGAGGACCTTGGGTAGAAGAGGCAGAGGAGGAAAGGCGTAAATGGATAGGTTTTTCCAACTGAAGGATAGGGCGTCCCACTTTCCATGCTTGTCTGTGATAAGTCCTTGTGCAGAATCTTTTCAATTGATAATTTTGAGGAGAGACAAATAGATATATGTCTGGACTCCCCCATTTTTCTGTTATGCTGAAGACTTGTGGATTTAGCTTCCACCCATGAGGATCCATAAGGTTTCTGCTTAAATCGTCTGCCAGAGTGTTTTGTTTTCCTGGCAGGAATTGAGCTTGAAGATGTATTTGGTAGGTCAAAGCTGTGTCCCACAGTGCCATGGCTAATCTGCAAACGGGGTATGAGGGAGTGCCCCCTTGCTTGTTTATATACCACATGACTGTGGTGTTGTCCGTCTTCATCAGTAGTCGTCCTGGATGAAGTAAGTCCTTGAAGGCTGTTAGGACATTTTGAACAGCTAGCATCTCTTTCTGGTTGACATGTAGATGCATTTGTTTTGGTGCCCATATGCCCTGAATGCATCTTCCTGCCATGTGGGCCCCCTAGGCATAATATGATGCGTCTGTTGTTAAAAGTTTGGCTGGCAGGGGGTAGAGTGAAGGGCCATCCCATGTTTTGGTGACAGGCTTTTGCCCACCATAGAAACTCCTGTTGCAGGCAGGGAATGAGAGGAATAATTATTTCCAGACTGTGTGCATGTTGACTCCATAAACTTTTTAGATACCATTGAAGTTTCCTATATGCAATTTTGCACATGGAATTAGTAGGATGCAGGATGCCATGAAGCCCAGAGCCTGCAGAATTTGTCTTGCAGAAGACTGGGTTTTTGCTGCCATCAGTATGAAGTAAGTAGTCAGTTGCCTTTGTTTGTCTGGCGTGAGGTAAGCCATCTGGCCAGTTGTATTCAAGCTTGCACCCAGGAATGTTATCTTTTGAGAGTGTACCAGTTGTGATTTATTTTTGTTTATTGTGTACCCTAGGCATGTTAGAAGCCTTTTCACAAATGCCAGGTGTCGAAGTAGAGTGTCCTTGGTCTCTGCTTGAATGAGACAGTCATCCAAGTAAGGATATATTTGTATACTTCTTTGTCTGCAAAATGCAATTACTGGTGCCAGGCATTTTGTAAAGACCCTGGGCACAGTAGGTAAGCCAAAGGGCAGTGCAGAGAATTGGTAATGCATAAAGCCAGCCTTGAATCTGAGGTATCTTCTGCACGACTGTCTTACTGGGACGTGCAGGTATGCCTCTTTTAGGTCTAAAGTCACCAGCCAAGCATTCTTGCCCAGCATGGGCAGAAGCTGCTGCAAAGTGAGCATTTTGAATTTTGGAATGTCCAGGAATGTGTTCAGAATCGATAAATCCAGTATTGGCCGCCAGGCCTTGTCCTTTCTGGGTACCAAGAACAGTCCTGAGTAAAAATCTTGTCCTTTTTCCTGTTCTGGTACTGGCTGAATGGCCCCCATATCCATGAGGGACGTAACCTGTTTGCGCCTCTGCCCATTGATTTTTTTGGCAGATCTGGCCAACCATTTGCCCTTGGCAGAGTGTGGAAATAGAATCTGTATCCCTGTGATACGATGTTTAGTACCCACTTGTCCTGGGTTATTAACTGCCAATTTTGAGCAAAAAGTGCTAATTTTCCCCCTATGGGCGCTGCCAAAAGATACGTGCTTGGTGTAGGCAGAGGGAAGTCATTGGGATTGCTTTCTGTAGGTTTGCGCTTTATCTCCTCCAGATTTGGAGGTGGATGCACCCCATTGCTTTGACCTGCATGAATCTTGCACCTGGTATCTGGAACCCTTAGGGCATCTGGATTTGCCCCTTTGAGCTCTGACACAGGAAAGGACCAATTTTTGTAGGCCAGTGTCTACTGAATCGTGGTGGCTGCCCTTGTAATAAGTCTTTAACAGTGTACATTGACTTAGCTTTGTCTTCCATTTTCTTTAAAACGTCTTTTGCCTTAATACCAAACAGAGAATCATGCTGTAAAGGTGCATCTAGCAATTTAGCTTTAACATGATCAGACAAATTGTGTTCCTTTAATCAGGCATGCCTCCTAATCACAGATCCAGTAACTTCAGCCCTGCAGGAGGCCTCTAAATAATCAAAACCACATTGCAAAGTATGCTTTCCAACTTGTTCAGCTGCATGCAATAATTCCTGCAATTCTTTATTTTCTGCACATTCTGAAATCAACATAATTTTCTGTTTCAGCAATCCCATAACATGTTGTTGGTTCTTAAGCATATGAAATTGACAGTTTAAGGCCCTGATTGCCAAGGTTGCAGATGTATAAACCTTTTTTCCCCATCTGTCCAGTGCCCTTGAATCTCTGTCAGAGGGGGTAGGATTTTTTGCTTTCAGGATCAGCAGCAGGGTTTCTAAATAAGAATTTATGCGAGTCAGGGACCCTATAATATCTGTCAGGTTTACTGGGAGCCGGAGGTAAGGAGTCAGGGGTCAAGCTTGACTCCGAAAACACATCATCCACAATGTCTAAAACAGGGGGAATGGCTAAAGGTTTGTGCTGAGGGAGAAGGAAATCCCTGAGCCTCTTTTTTGATTCTGACTAGTCTTGACTTTCCCACTGAAAATGTTCCCTCAAAGTATGCAAGGTTTCACCAAATGAATAATCCTCAAGAGGAGATGCAGATGGAATAGACTCCTCAGCATCAAAATCCTCAAAGGGAGGTATAGATAATTCCTGAGCAGAAGAGGAATCAGAAGAAATAGAAACCTGATCTGAAGATTCATAATCAGTGTCTTGCCTAGACCTCTTATCTGGAGGAGGATGGGTATCCCTGATTAAGGTAATACGGTCTTCATCCATTTTGATCATCTGCTTTTTAGGCATAGAGGCCTGTGCACGTGGCTCATGCGTCAGTTTTTTAGTTTTAGAAGTTGCTTTTGTCTTTGGTTTTGCAGCTGTCGTCAGTTTGATGTACAAATGTTGAGGTCTGAATACACCCTCAGAAGCCGGTGCCTGCTCAGTGACTCTTGACCCATCTGAGGGAGATGCATCCTTCGGTCCAATACCTTGAATATATTGCGGCATGCTAGACTCCACATGGGTGTCGGTAGATGCCTGCAACTCGAAGGTAGCTGGTTTCACGGGCTGCGAAGGCGCCTCACTGAGTACCGGCGAACTGGCGGCTGGCTTAGGAGAAGCTTCGTCATTGGTCTTGGATCTTGACAGCTTTTCTCTGCGCTTTTTATGTACTCTGGTAGTCGGCTTGCTATTCGACTCCATCTCAGGGTAGTTAAATCTGTTTCCAAAAATACTTTGATGCAAAAATATACCGACACTTAATAGTGCGTTGGTTAAATCTAGCACAAAACTGACAGCCAGGTACATTGTGATCAGGGCCTAGGCAAGGAATACAGTATAAATGGAAATCCTTATGAGGTATTTGCTTCCCACAAGTAATACAATTATTAACTTTTTCTGACATCGGTAAAAAGCAAGAAAAATGTTTCCCCAACGGGGTACTTAGCTTTAGTGAAGACTTCGGTTCTGAAACTCAAAGTGAAATATTTCAGTAGTCGGCCAACTGGCACTTGCGAAATGCTTCTGCTTCGGGCACCGCACGGCAAGAAAGACTAAAGAAAATGGTGTCGGCTGCATGTTTTATACCCCTGATGCCATGGAAGAGACAGCAACTGACGCAGGACCCAAGACTTTGGAATTCAGGCTGACTGAGGACAACCTGCCAGCAGATTACCCAAATGTAATGACTGCAACAGTGAAACACGAAGAACATGCCATATTTTCATGTATCATATCTAAACTTTGGAACAATCTTCCACCCTCTAACTACTCTACCTTCCAGCAGCCTTTTCAAGACTGCGCTCAAATTCCACTTAATTTGTACTGGCTTTATCCTTGTTCTAATCCAGACTAACACCCCACCCTTACCTCCCACCACCTTGACTCTTAACCCAACTATACTACCGCCACTACTAACCACAGTCAGAATTAGCTAGTTGTCTTTACATACTTTAAAATCTTGTCTGACAACTTTGTTACTATTATTATAAATGGCAGGAACTATCTTAACTTGCAACATTTACTGTATATACTGTTGATAATCAGTATCTTGTTATTGTACTAAAGCCAACAACCTGTAATGCTGTTTACTATTGCTGCAACTTTGTATCGCTATTTATCATGTACACGATGTGGAGCTTTTCTCCCCTGGTATCCGCTGAAAAAGGACCTGCGTCCAGTCAGAATTTTCCCAGTAAACAAATGTAAAATAAAAATAAATAAAATAAATGTGCATAACTGGGGGTTGTTGTAGCTTTCTTTCTATGCTGGCAAATATTGTTCTTAAAAAGAAAAAAATTGTTAGATAATACTTTGGTACCTACATCGTGTGGGATGTCAGTGCTTAAGTACTAAACACTAATCATAACCAAACAGTCAGTATTAGCTATATGAAGATATATAACATTCTGTGAAACAGTAAAAGAATCACTAATAAAAGATTTTTACTTAAACCCTTTTAAAACCTTGTCAACAAACACAGAACTGGGTTCCAACTTAGAACCCCTTTTTGATTTGATGGGTTACAAAGGTAGATAAACATTCTGTGCACTTCGGCTATGCCAACTATTTCCCTTACCTTTGGATTTTGTACTGCAAAGAATGCACATATATAAATCTATAACCCATGTGTAAAGTAAACATAAAGCTACTAATGTGCATATAGTGCTCTCTGTTGTTGCTGACAATTAGTCAACAAAAAGGTCCTGTAATACACACACTAGAAAAGATGATCAAATATGTTTAGAACTGCATGACATGACTGTTTGCAAAATAATACGGATCAGCCTCGATGTGGTAGGCGTAAAGTAAACAATGGAACTAGATACAAAGACAGCACTCACTATCATTACCACTGCAGATTATAAAAAGTATGTTCAAAAGGTACCCCTACAAGGTATGTCAATGGGATCCATGGTAGAAACGCACACATATCTGACACTCATATATACAATCATAAAAGTCTGGCATTTTCTACAAGATTTGAAATATGAACCTATATAAATCACTAAAAAAAAATCCCCTTACACTCCCCAACATGGGGGGGGGGGGCTATGCCCCTACATCCATGATACTTAAACTCCAAAACTGATGTATCTAGGAGAAAAGAAATACTGCAATCTCAATTGTTTTAGTAGAAATCACAGGAATTGTACTGCACAGCAAGCTTTCAAAGTGCCATATGCAGTTCTGGAAAAAAGTGCTGGAATACAATCCAAGGTGGAATGGAATGAGTATTCTAGTCCTATAATGTCTGAATTAAAAACAGACAAGAAGAGAGACATTCTTATGTGTGGAGATTTTAAGGTTACTGTTAACACAGAGTTTAGTGCAGTGCAGTATTTTTTTTTACTGCAAATCAATAACATTTCTGTATCCCTAAACGGGAAAGTATTTAACAATGACAAAGTCAGCACACAGAAACAGAAGCACTTTACATGCAGTTTATTAATATTAACATGTATAAAGGTTTACTGTAGCATCATAATCACATTTTTTGCAGCAGCACCCGCACCTTAGCAACAGATCAGATACACAAGGAATTATTGACATACAGTAATAACTTGCTAACATTATAGTGATAAACTGTAGCATGTGAATAATAAATATGGCCTATACAAGTAACAAGACAAAAGGCAGGCTGTGAGAACAATAGCCAAGACTCGATGTGCTTAACTCAGGTAGCAGAGAGGTAAACTGCACTCTCAAGTCACGTCTAAACATCTTAACATCCAGCAATAACTGAATTTACTGCTGCAGAAAGGGTCAACCTGGAAATGTCTGGTGAGCTGTGAATGTCCCTTCCTGACAACCAACAAATAACTGCTGATGAAGTGATTACACATATTAATACTTCCTTGACCATTAGACTGATGTGTGAGACTTCACATTACAAAATAAGTGTCATTTCAACATGAAAGAACTTGGGTGGCACACAAAATCCTATTGCAATTGCTTCACATTCACTGACAAGTGAATTACTTCTAAAGAGAGAGAAGCCCTTATCCTGTCCTAGGGGGTGAGGCAAAGAAATGTATCCAGCAAATTTAAGGAAAAAATCTATAATAATAATAGATCAACAGACTTTAGAGTTGTTTTAATCTGAAAGTTTCATCACTGATAGCTGCACTGCTTTATTTTTTGAATTTGATATTGTAAGAATGTTCTCCTATGAAGTGTGACCAACGCTACTAAACATGCTGCAGCTGAGTGCCAGGTTTACTATGTGAGGCATGACAAGAAGTATCCATCCTTGAGCAACCATATGTATATCAAACCTCAATGAATTAAAAAATTACCAGTAATGAATGCCCTTACTTAATGGGTAAATAAGAATGATACTTTAATGCACACGGAATAAGAGAGTCTTGATAAAAACGTGGCCAAAAATGATGTAAAATTACTGTACCTTGCACTTGCAATATAGAGATTAGCAGCTCTCCATATGTCAACGAAACTTGCTGTGTGACGCTAAAGTAGTGACTCCTTCCATGTTATCAAATGAAGTGTTTAGTAATATTTATAAAGGACACTTTGGAACTTTGAAAATAAAGTCTTGTTCTTAAAATCTCTTATGCTGATCAGGTACTGACAATTAAATGGAAGATTTATTAAGGAACTGTGCTGGATGATATAAACAATTCAAAATGCAACAACACAACTGCCCTTACGCAAACTGAAAATGGCTCCAGCAGAAGGCAGCATTTCCACAGTGATATGGTAAGAAAGTACAGTGGTGTAAGTAAATTTAACATAACAGCAGATGTTTTAATAGATCACTGTTGTGGTAGCTTGAGCTATACAGGATGTATCCTGCCAAGGACTGGACCTGTCGGCTAGCAACCAACTTTTTAGGGCACCTTCCACACGTCCTAGCCACTATACAACTCATGGAAAGCAATACAAAATCAGTGGCTAGGGTGCCAAAACTTCTCAGCTTGAAAAATGAGTCAAGGACGACTCACCATAAGATCTTGTAACTCAGATCCTCCACTGGCATAACTCAGAACAATCAGTAAACGTCAATCCAAGACATGAAATTCAAATCAGCCTCATGAGCAGATTTAAAGTGAAAACATGTAGTTTTTTTCCATACAAAATCAACATCCCATGAAGAAGCCACCTGCCTTCCATGTGACCAGATGTGTAAAACCCCGTTCAAAAACTGTTTCCCTTGAGATAAGGTAGTAAGAGGTTGATCTACCAGCAGACAAGCAGAGATGGCCAAGAGGTTAAACTTGATAAAACAGTAAGAAAGGACAGAGGATATTACATCACAAAAATACTACAGAATCAAAAGGAGTCTGAGCCTTAAAATTATCTTTTTTTTTTTTTGTCTTAGCACCGTATATAAAATCTTTTCTACTTATCCATACATGATTTCTTAGTAACAGGTTTCTTTGCTTCCTTTAATACCTGCACCATGTCCTAAAAAAAAAAAACACTGCCTAAAAGGTACTAAAGTATATCATCTAGGCAGTCAACTGAAAAAGTTGAAGGTTGGAGTATTTCAAATAATCCCTGCTCTGTACAAGTCCATTCTGTGAGGAAGCTTATAGCAATTGCTCTTGGCCATTCTCAAAATAGAGAGAATGACTCTGAAGCCTGAGCCAAAAAGGGGTCACCATAACTATCACTGGGGAGCTCTTCTGAATTTTTAGAAGAGCCATTGTTATCACTGGAAAGGGTAGAAAATCATACAGGAACATTGCCATCCATGGGAATGAAAGGCATGCATCTTCCAGGCCTGTATGGAAGAAGTCCTGGGACAGAATTTAACTGTCTGTTGCGGCTGGTGGCAAACAACTGTACATTAGGGGTTACCAACAGATGGATCACTTCCTGGAAGACTCATGGTTATAACTTCTACTTGTAAGGGCTTGTCCTTGTCCTGGTCAGCTTATTTGCTCTGACAGAATGCAAGTAGCCTGTAAAGACAGACTGTGTGGAATCACCAATTCTCAGGCTACCACAACTAGTCTGCAAAGGGGGTAGGGACCTTGTTCCAGTCTGTATGTTTATGTATCACATCACTGTGGTATTGGTCTGTGTTTACTAGTAAAGGGCCTGGAGTCCAAAGATAGTTTAGAGATTTGAGAGCATTTACTACAGTCATCCCTTCATTGACATTTGTGTGTTTCAGTACGTCTTCCTTGATCCACAGACACTGGACTTTAACTGCGCTGGACACAACTCTCCAAGCACAGCCTGATGCATCTGGGGTTAAAGACTGAGTAGGGACTGGAAAAGGATAGAGAAGACCTGGAATGAGAGAAAACTGTTTCACCAACCAGAGTACCTTCTTTTTCATAAACTCTAGTGCTGGAATCTAAAGTGACAGGAGGTGCTACTGATGGGTTCAAACTGATTTGACGGACCACTGAATTTTCCCCATGTGAAGTCTAGCCAAAGGAATCATTAGAACAGTCCATGAAACCTATAATTCTGACATATTCCCTTGCAGAGGCCACAGACTGACTGGAAAATATCAGAAACTGCTTCTTGTAACATTTCTTTTGTCCTGAGGAAAAAAACAACTTGAAGGATGTGTCCGGAAGGCATCCCGGAAACACTTTTCTGTGAGACAGAATGACAGAATAGTTCTCTATGTTCACTTGAAAACCCAGGCTGAGAATTTTTTTTTTATCAAAGCCAGAGATTCTTGGAAAATTGGGAAAGAATCTGTAAAAAATAAGGCAGTCATCTAACTATGCAAAAATATGTGAACTCTGCAACCTATAATTGGCTACTACAGGAGCCAGTCACTCTACAAACACTCTTGGGGCTGTAAACAAATCAAAGGGCAGAGTAGAAAACTGAAAAAGTAAACCAGACATAGAAAAATGTAAAACATGTCTGCAATCTTTGAGAAATGTAATGTGATGATGAGCATCTTTTAATAGTAAGAGCAGTGCTACTGGAAAACAGGAAAGTGGAACAAAAGGTAACATACTTCAAAGAAAGCATTTAAAACATTAGGATTCTATAGGTTCATAGGTAGGTACTAGGCTATTGGCCCTGGGGCCTATATAAGCCTAGCCAAAAAGGCTCCCTGGCTTTCACCACCCAAGAAAATTATTTTCCTGTGCCCCTGTCGAGCAGTGCCACAGAAGTGATCCCTGGGGTGAATTTTCTATTTCCCATATAGTCGTCAAGCTTTCTCTTAAAGAGGTCCAATGAGGAGCTTTGCTTGACATGAATGGGTAGTCTTGTTCCAGAGTATGGGAAGTCTCTGGGACAGGAATCTATTCCTCCAGCATGTTCTGTTTATTGTGGTGACAAGGTTTAGGTCCCTGGTGCATGTGGTTCGGAGAGATTGGGATTTCTTTAAGTCTACCATGTCCAACAGCTCTGGGTTTGACATAGCTTTGTATGTCAGGCAGAGATCGCCTCTGAGTAGGTGATATGTGACGGAGTAGAGCTGGAGTATTTTGCGTATAGCATCTGTTTGAGGCCGGTGATCCTCTTAATGAGGCATTTCTGTGGCCTTTCCAATTGTTGGAGGTGTCTTGTGAGATGCATGCCAAACAGGACATTGTACTCTATAATGGGTCTGATGAGGGATGAGTAGAGAGGAACAATGATCTCCTTTATTTTCGAGAGGAGAACCCTTTTGTGATGAGGTGTGCCACGTAGAAAAATTTCCTTACTGTGGCGATGTGGTTATCAAAGGAGAGACTACTGTCCACCTGTGTCCAGAGGTCCCATCACACTTTCGGTGTTTAGTGAGCTACTGCCTATGTGGTAGTTCATGGGTACTGAGTTTTTCCCAAAGGGGATGACAATGCACTTCTTGACATTGAGCTTGAAGCCATGACTTTGACACCATGCATCTGTCTCTGTGAGACCCTTTTGTAGAATGTCTGCATCATTAGGTGATTCTATTATGGCTCCCAGTTTCTAGTCATCTGCAAACTTTGTTAGTCAAAGACATTCTGGGTTGGCCTGCATTTTAGAGAAGTAGATGCTGAACAGGAGAGGACCCAGGACCGAATCCTGTGGTACTCCACTCGTCACTGGTCTGAAGTCTAACTTGGAGTCGGCTACTTGAATGTGTGGGTTCTGTCAGTGAGCCAGTTGGCCACCCATCTTGTGACATAGGGATTTATGCCCAGTTTAGTGAGTTTATCTATAATTCCAGAGTGGGGGATGGCATCAAAAGCCTTGGCGAGGTCAAGATAGGCTGCGTGCACTACCTTGCCCTCATCTACGGCTCTGGTGACTGCTTCAAATAAGTCAATCAGATTTAGTAGACATGATCTACCTTTTAAAAAAACAAACTGAGTGGGGTCTAGGGTCTGGAGGTTACCTATGTCTTTGTTTATAAGCTCCAAGATGATATGTTCCATGGCTTTGCAGAACAGGTTCGTTAGGCTAATTGGGAGGTAGTTTGCAGGGTCCATGGTGGCACCCCCTTTGTGGAGTGGGATAACATTCACTGTGCACCATTCAGTAGGCATATAGCCCGAGGTGAGGCTATGATTGAACATGGTACTTAAGTGGAGTGCCAGTTCATTCTGTAGTTTGTGCAGTATGCAGCCTGGGATGTTGTCTGGTCCCATGGATGCTGTGTTCTTGGCTTTGGAGAGTGCGGTCTTTACTTGTTCATCCATGATTACAGGGGCTTTGCATTCTTCCATTATTAAGATGGGCCCTTTGGAGGGTGAGAGGGGAGTAAAGTTAGCACTGAACCTATCTGCCAGGATGTTGGCAATATCGGTTGGTTCTGTATATTTAGTGCCATTGTGCTGTATCACAGAGCAGATCTGAGTATTGCCTTTGGGATTCTTGACATAGCTGTAGAATGCTTTGTGGTTGTCTTTGGAATTGGTGGCGATTTTATTTTCATAACTGGCTTTGGAGGATTTTATGAGGGATCTCAGCTTCTTGCTGAGGCTGACCAGGGAGTTCTTCCAATCTTGGGATTTTACTCTTTTTTGCAACAGCTTCTTCCTTCTGTTGCAGAGTTTGTTTATGGCAGGGGACCACCAGATTGGCTTCCTTTATTGGAGGATAGCATCTTGGTTCTGTTGGGGATGGCACGATCCACGCACTCGTGTATGTGCTTATACAGTGCATCTGTGTAAGATTCAGCAGTCGTACCTCTATTTTCTGTCTGCATGGGTGTTGTGAAGTTTGCCACTTCTGTCTTAAGAAGCATGAAGTTGGCTTTGGAGTAGTTTTTGACAGTGGTTTCCTTAATGGATGGTGGGGGTGGGATATGGATGTCTATGGTGATTAGCTTGTGGTCGGATCTGACCAGTGAGGAGCTGACCTCTGGCATGGAACACCAGTTACCCATATTGGTAATGACCAGGTCCAGGATATTGCAGCCCCTGGTGGGAGTGTGGACAAGCTGATACAAGGCACTGGAATTTATGAAGTCCAGAAAACACTGAGCGAATGAGTTGGTACAGAAGTAGTTTTCCCAGTTGATGGTGGGGTAGCTGAAATCACCCTTAATTAAGGTATTGGGTTGTACCTTAATATTTTCCAGTATCTTAAGAAATGAAGAGTGGGAATCCTGGGGCATGGTGGGGGATCTGTAACAAGCTACAACCTGGATTGCAGTCTTGCCCAGTGTTAGTTGCATGGATAACTTTGGATGCATTACACTGAGCAACTAGCCTGGGGGTGTGGATATCCTTAATGAATATGGACACACCTTCGCCTTTAGTGTTTCGATCCAGGTTAGGAGGCTGAAAGGTGTGGTATGAATTATAGCCTGGTAATGCAGAGATGCTGTCTGGAGCCTTGAACCAGGTCTCTGTCACTGCACAGGTGTCGATGTTCTCCATTTTAAGGAGTGCCTCGAGTGAGTGCATTTTGAGGTTTAGACTCCTAGCAGTGAGTAGCATTACCCTCAGAGTTTGCTTTTGATGTGAAGGTTTAGGAAATAAAGGTCTCGGGCAGGTCTCCAGCTTCCTTACTTCTTTGGCACCAGAAAGTTGCTTGAATAAAATCGTTTCCCCTCTTTGATATGGGGGAACAGGTTCTATAACCCCCTACAACAGCAGCTGATGAAGGATAGGAGGGAAAACAGAGGTTTGGACTGGAATGATAGAGAGGCACCCCTTGAAAAGTGAATCGCACTGACAGTTGTAGCTTTTAATTCTCAGTACCCAAGTGCCTTAAGTTAACTAATGCCAGAAAGGAAGAACTAGACTTTGGGAAAGATTTACAGAAATACCAGTGTGGGAAGGGGGAAACACATGAAGGGGAAGAGAGTCAGACTGTTTTCTAAGACTGACCTTGGTTTTGGGAGGACTCTTTCTCTGAACCTCCCTACCACTTCCTTCTGAAATACTGTTTACTTGTGCCTTGCTGCGAATGCTTATTCTGGTCATTGAAAAAAAAAAAAAAAGAGAACCTTAAATGGAAGAAAAGTTTCTATTATATTTTGACAAGAAGTCCTGAAAAACATTGGTAACCCCATGAATTATCTTTCCTCTTTCATTAAACATTTTAAGGATCTCAATAAAGGAACGGCCAGACAACGCCTATTTATTCAGGGGAACATTCATATATCTGCTTTGACATCCTCTGGTGAGTTCAGAGAATACAGCCAAGCAATTCTTCTTACTGTCCCAGAGACAGCTGCTCTAGAAATAGCACTACCAGTGTCATAAGCACACTTAAGAGATTGTGGTTATTTAAGAAAAAGAAGATATTAAGGAATTCAAAGATGTCAGCTTCTCAAGAGGGGAGGTCAGCAATTAAATTTCTCATACTGCCACAGGAACCTAGCAGAAAATTATTCACGTGAGCCTGACAATTCACTATTCTGAAGGCTAAAGAAGAAGAAGAAGAAGGCATGAAGACCTACTTCCCAAACCTGTCAAAGGCTTTTTTCAGCTAGTCAAACAGAATAGGACTAATTGCTGTGACTAGTTTGGGAGAAGCTCATTTTGACAGAAATTACTGCAGTGCCTGACCTGAGTATGGAACACTTTATCAACTCGTTCAGGGAGTAGGCGGTTGACTATCAGGCAAACTACTGGCTGCAAAGAAAGTATCCTCCAACACTAACACCCCGACAGGAATAGCTGCAGGTTGAGGAAAAAAGTATCGTCCAGCACTAGCACCCCAACAGGAATAGCTGCAGGTTGAGGAAAAAAGTATGTTTAGAACACCAGTACCAATAACCACCTCACTGCAGAAACACACTGGAGCAGCACCAAAACCACTAGTTTATTAATTAACAACGATCTGGTACCTCGGCAATTTGCCTTCAAGGATCACAATCAAATAATATTCAGCCATTTTTATATTCAAAGAAACAGCAGGCAATCAATGAATGTGGCAGTCAAATAAAACAATTAAATGTTAAAGGCATAGTATTACCAACTTTGCAGACACAAATATATCACCAAAATTTGATACCACTAACTGGTTCCAATATATATAAAAAAAATATACATAAATAAATATATATGTGTATATTTTTTATATTTTTTAATATATTTTTAACATCTCACTTTCTCACTAAATACAACATTTCTTTAAATAAATTTAACCATTTATTTCCTGATTAAGACCTATTTAAGAATCAACTTTGTCGCCAATTCCAACAATTTAGCTATATAATCCCCCCCCCCCCTAGGTAAGAAGGGTTTAGCAAGTACACAATAAAAAAGTTCAGCATCATTTGCATCATGTACATTAAAATGTTTAGCTACAGGACTTAAAAGGTTATGATTCTTCAGATCTCTTATATGTTCAAGAATACTAACCTTTACACACTGTTTGGTTTGACCCACATACCACGTATGTCTAGGACAATTACAGCCTAAAATGTACACAACCCCAGTTTAATTACAGTTAAAGTAGTGCTTACAATCAAATTTCCCCCCATTCATAACATGGCCTAATAAATTTCTAACCCTCGGACACACACTACCCCCACAGTAACATTCCACGCTTCAAACCTGTGGTGACTCTGGATTCAAAATTATAATTCAAAATCTCTTTCAAATTCTTACCCCTACAAAAAGAAAAGAAACTTTGGAAAAAGATGACCAATGTTTTCATCCTCAGATATCAAATACCAAAATCTTTTCACAATATCAACTAAGATATGCGAAAAGGATGAAAACCTAGTAACAAAATAAATCTTCTCACCACCAACCGGAGAGTCCAACCTTTCTCCCAGGTTGCTACCCTTGGGTGCCTTTAATGTACAACCTTTAAATACACATTGCTTAGCAATCTGAATTTATTCCTCCCCATACCCTCTATTCTTTAACGTTAACTTAACCTAAAGTTATCTGAGCTAGTTAAAGTTAACATCACTGGTATGGTCAAAAATTATTTTGAACTTCCCATAAGGTAAAGAATTCAACAGGTGTTCAGGATGCATGCTTAGTGGCATGCAGAAATTTATTCACATATGTTTCTTTTCTAAATGGTCTACATCCAATGTCTTCCCTTCTCCAAACAAGACATCTAAAAAGGTTATACTTTTGACATTCAATTCATATGAAAATTTAAGACCATGATCATTATTATTAAGCACTTCCAAAAAAATCAGTAAATGCACTTGATTCACCTTTACATATCATAATAGGATCATCTATGTATCTCTCATAAACTATCACCCTATCCCTAAAAAATGGGGTAGAGAACATACATTTTTTCTCAAATTGTCCCATATAGAGCACAGCATAGGTGGGGACAAAGACAGAAGAAGTATCCTCCGACACTAGCAACCCAAAAGGAATACTTGCAGGTTGAGAAAAATCAACCAGTAACAAATCATGATACATTTCCTGGGATCCTGGCATTTATTTTTGCTCTCAGTGAAACAAGTTCTTCATTCGGACAACAGTATCAAAAAAGACAACACGTTAGGAGGGAACTCTGAAGAATGAGTCAGATTCCTCAATCTGTCCTCATACTAGGAATCAGAATCTGTGAGAGACAGAGAAATATTTTCCTTTTTAAATAAGGAAAAGACTCAGCATTTCTAAAAATACTTTTTTTGACAAAAAAGAAATACTTTTCCTCACAAAAAAATGATAAAATAGAACGGAAGCCCCAGAAGCAACTAGGACCATCTGTCTAGTGAATAAACTTGTCTGACAAGCACGAAGCATGTGAGTCAGTGACACAGTCTGAATGGGGAAAAATGGTCGGAGACAAACATTTTTAATCACACCCTCCAACACCATATGTCCTAGCCCCTGGCCTCAAGTTGTGACAGAAAAATGTGTGTGTGTGCGCGCGTGTGTGAGTATATGTATCTATATGCACGCACACACACATATATATATATATATATATATATATATATATATATTATACATATATACACACACACACACACACACACACACACACACACACACACACTTATCTGAAAGGCATTTCTCACATGGAACCAAGAGCAAAAAAAAAAATGTAAGATGAGGTAAAAAGTCAAATACTAAAAAAATTTGGTTCTAGCTATTAGCATAAATGTGTAATAAAAAATAAAATATTTTCTCATAAAATGGGGTGGGAGGTATTCTCCAAGAGATGCTTTTCTGCCCAGACATAAAGGAGCATTAGCTGACCACTGATTACTCAAAATCTGCGAGGAACAGCGCACTTTGACAGCAAGAACGTTTAAAGTTTGGCACCCTAGCCACTGAATTTTTACTACTCTCCCTGAGCTGTACAGTGGCTAGGGAGCATGGAAGCTGCCCTAAAACTTTGGAAGCTTGTCAGCCAGTCCAGTCCTTGGCAGGATATGCCTATACAGCTTAGGTTAACTGCAACAGTGATCTCATCATAAGATCACTGCAATAGTGCTCTTTTGATGAGCATCATTCATAGAAGCTTAGTAGGCTAATGGCTCTAAGGCCTTTACAAGCCTAGCCATATATAAAACCCCAAGTACTCTTATTGGCCATAGTTAGACGGTCGTTGTTAGACTGATTCTGTGATCAGCACCAACTGCCCTGTCCATGAGGGACATGGGTACTACCCCTGGGGTGAATTTATGGTCACCTGTCTGTCATGGATTCCTCTGTGTTTCTGATGGTCACAGACAGATTCCAAGTGACAAGCAGTAGTGTGAATTAAATTAACCAGCAGTGCCAGCATTTCACCAGCATTAAAATATTTGAAATGAATGGATTACATCAAAAGCCACAGTGATAATATATTGGTTTAACTCTGAATAGTTCACAGACTTTCACAAAACAAAATAAAATGGCCACAGGCACCAAACATCTGTCCACAACATACAGCCACAAACAGGCTAGTGCACAAAATTATTTAAATAACGAAGAAAGTTTTTGAGGCCACATGCCTTTATGCGCCAGTAAAGTACAGGATGAATGCAATATTTGTGCACAGTAAAAAAAATGTTCAAACACCTGCTAATGCAACACCAGCAACATTGTTTTTAAATAAAAAATCCAAGGTAACAACTGGACTTTCTCACACCTGATGTATGCGCAACAGTACAGAACTAGCAGGGGGACTTCCAAGATGGCTGCACACTCAGTTACAGCTTAATTTCACATCTGTCAGTGTGAAAACAGAAACTCACAAGAGAGAGGCCTTGAATTTGTCTTTTTGGGTAAATTGCAATTACTGGCTAGTAAGTGCACTGCACGGATGCCAGCAAAGAAGTAATTTACAGAACTTGAAAGAAAATCAACCACAAAAGGCGAGGAGAACACTGGCTGGCAAAAAAAAAAACTAAAGCTGTAAAAAAAGCAGTTAAAACTCCAGCTTTGGTGCAAGAAATTACTTCTAGTAATCTAGTGGAAAATAAGTCAAATGTGCTCAGAGCTGAATAAAATAAACACAACACTGAAGGAGTATATCAACTCATATAACAAAAGGCTGGAAAATAGATATGTAAATGAACTGATGAAAGTGCAAAAATCAGAGGTCAATATGAAGAAATGGCTGAGTGAATATGAGACTGCTCAAGAAGAAATGTTTAAAAAAATTGTAGAATTATAGGACAGAGCACATAGGGAAAACCTGAGGTTTTCTGCTGTACCAGACAAAATGGAAGGAAAAAAACTGTATTAATTATATGAAAGCATAAATAAGAAAGTGTAGTGGTATTCCACAGCAGGAGTAAATTGAAAGGGCACATGGAGTGTATGCTCCAAACCTGGCCTTGAGAAAGTAGCCAAGACCTCTAGTAGTAAAGATGTAATCCTACCAGCAGAAAGAGTTGATTCTGATAAAACTGTGTCAGAAGGACAAAGTACTGAAAGTTGGAAACAGAGTTTGTGGTAAGTGATTACTCGCTGTACACCAGGTAGAGGAGGAGTATATTTATTCCATTAATCAGAGAATGTTGAGAAGCAGATGTGAGAGTCAAACTGCTGTACCCAGCTGTCTTCAGAAACAATACAAACATTTGCTCAACAAAAAGTGAACTATCAAACAGAAGGGGATTCTGCTTCTTATTCTTCTGATGATACAGCTCAGAGAGACTATGCCAGTAACACATTTTCCAAACTTCCAAAATAGAATGCTTGCAAGACAGAAAAAAGCACAGGAATTGACTAGAAGAACTAGGAATATGTTGGAAACAAACCAGAGACTGAAGATGGGAGATGGAGATAAACAGGAAGAAAACCAGCAACATGGAAATTAATGAAAAAATGTGGAATTACAAAGCAGCCATCACATTTGTGAAATATGGCAGAAAAAAGAAAATCTGGAAATATTGCACTTTTTTTTTACTTTGTTAAACTTGTAGGGGACTCCAAAGCATGCTTGGAAGAACATTAAGGAGTGGGAATAGGATGGAAAGAGGTTTTTTGTTCTTATCAGTATTTTTATAACAAAATGACATATACTGCATGCCATAAAGGAAAATTTGTTTTTATTAATTTTTGTGTGTAATAGGGGTACGAAAGTAAACAGGCACCACCTTTTTCACTTCTTTCTTTCTCCTTCAATTTTAAGAAATGTAGGCACTGCATTATAAAAACAGAAGAAAGCCTGGACTAAAATAAAACTGCTATGCTTTTTCTTACTTTTGCATAGGGGAATGACTTAATTAAAGCTTCTTCCTTGATCGAATAAGTTTTAAGGGGAAGCAAGTAAACAAAAGAACACTGAATGGTCAAAGTGTGACATGAGAAGCTTGTAGCTGAAGGCAACTATCTGGTTCTCAGGTTTCTATGAAGGTAAGCTGATAAGGGCAATAAAAACAGAATATTCCTTTGTTTCAGTGGTTAAACAATATTTTCTGAAAGCATTCAAGTTGTTTTCTACATTTGGGTGAGGAATAAAGATATGACAAAAATAGACAACACTTGTGTTAGTAAAAGCACAGGCTGTAGCATGTGTCTTAGCATGGATGACCTTCATTATAGGTCAGTTCAAGGCTGTGAGTGTAGCTGTCAATTTGGGACAGTTGTTCCTATTAGGAGGGTTATTTGAAGATGAACATTTTCTGTGTTTGTATTAAGTTAATAGATTATGGGATGGTCTGGGGTGTATTTTTTTTTTGGAGGCTTTTCATGAAAACAAAATGTCCTGTAAGATGCAACACAGCTTCACATGGATGTGACAAGAAACAACTGTATAAAAGATCAATCTGCTAAACATTAGTCTATACTTGTAACACAAAAGCTGAAACTAGACATTAAAAAAAGCTTGTATAAGTAGCAGGTGGGAATAATAACATAATGACATCAATTTCTCTATTACATTTCAATGTAAATGGTCCTCGTAGGTATATACAAAAAAAGAAAAAGAGTAGTGAACTATATTAAAAACATCCAGACTGCAAATAACTATACTACAGGAGGCACATTTGGAAAGAAATGAGCATATGAATTTGATAAAGAATTGATTTCAGGATGGTTATTTAGCTGAATCGCTGGGACAAAGGAAAAACAGGAGTACTTATATTAATTGCTAGAGGAGTTCCAACACTGATAGAAAAGGGAAAAAAGATAATACTGGTGGACTTGTAGTACTAAGGGGCTACTAGCAATGGTGGAGGATTACTCTGGCATGGATTTATATTCCTCCTAAAACTGCTACAGTGAAGCTTAAGAAAGTTTTGAGAGAAAAAATTGTCTTTCATCAGGGAATATTATTTACAGGTGGGAACTGGAATTTGATTTGCAACAGTGAGGATACACCTGGGGGGTGTCAGAATGGAAAATATAACATAACAGGGTAGATTTTTGAAGAAATGTTTGAAAATATTTGGTGTGGAAGAAGTGAATTCAGTAGTAAGTGCTCTAACAGAATTCAGATATTTACCAAGGTGCAAAAACTGGGATAGGCTAGACAGAATAATATTTCTCAGGAGCATGTAAGTTTTGGTATACATCCAATAACTATTTCAGATCACGTGCCAATTCTAAATAAAATAAGAATACATGATAATGAAATAAAATTGAGACATTGGCATTTCTACACCTATTACACACACACATGAATTTAAGGAATGGGTAGTGGAAATTATTCAGGGTTTATTTGGGAAGATAAAAATTTCTTCAGAAAATATAGCTGGGGAGTAGGATAGAGTGGGATAAAATGAAAGGAAAGTTTAAAAATAGGGTAGAAAAAAGGAATAGAAATATTGTTAAGGAGCAAGTAGGAATTTAGATGGACAGACAAATTAAAGTGTTGCAGAATATGGAGAATCTCATAGTAAAAGAAGGGGCAGAACTGCAGAGTGGTAAAGAGAAAATAAGGGACTAAATAGATAATATGCATGAGTTTAGAAAGACTGCTGTTAAGGAACTTTTTTTTTTTTTTTTGGCTAATCATTCCAGAGCACAAAAACTTTTAGCACAAAGGCTCAGGCAACAGAAAGTAGAAAGGGTTGTTGCCAAGCTTATTAAGCCTATAATAAGGAAAATAACTAGAGATCCTGTAGAGGCATTAGAAATATTTCAGAAATTTTATGAAAATCTGTACAAAGTAAAGACGTGGAAATCAATAAAAAGTACAAATGGAAATATTTAAAGCAGCATTAAATATGCCAAGGTTAGAGGTAGATGAGTCTCAATTATTAACAGTTAAGATAGGAGGAGATGAGATAAAATGCTCATGTATAACCAATCTACAGGAAAGTCTCCAGGAACACATGGTATTCCTGTGGAAGTTTGGAAGGTAGGAGGACAAAAACTGATTAGGATCTCAACGGTCTTGTTTAACAGTATTTTAAAGGAAGAAGCAACAACAACCTGGAATAAAGCTGTAGTGGCTGTAACATCTAAAGATGGTAAAAACTTATCAAATCCAGCTTCATATAGGCCCATTTCAATTCTCAAGCATGATTAATGCTTATAATGGTTATAAGAATGGTAAAGGTGATGCTAAAATTGATAGATATGAATCAATATGGTTTTGTGGAGGAGGAACAAACATTCAACAACACTAATAGAACAATGATGATACAGAGGGCCTTTTTTTCTCTTTATCTTTAAAATCATATTGAGAGTGTGTTGTATTAAATTAGAGCCCTTATTTTTCACAGGGCACATAGTTAACTTGTACTAATATTAAAAATTAGATGTTAGTGGCCGTGTTTTAAGACCTTTTTGTCTCCATACCTATAGCATTACATTGTGTGTGTGTGTGGTGTGTGTGTGTGTGTGTGTGTGTGTGTGTGTGTGTGTGTGTGTGTGTGTGTGGTGTGTGTGTGTTACCTGTTAAATTACAGCCCTTCTTTTTTTTTACAGGGCAGATAGTTTCTGTTTGCTAAAAATTTAGATTAATAGCGAATTCTTTCAGAGCCTTTTTTTCTCAAGGCTTTAATAGTTGGTTTAGTGTGGATATTACTGTTAGAGCCCTCTTATTTACAGGGCATTTTTTGCTGTGAATTAGTACAGTTATTTGCCTTTTGTACTTTTGAATATTTATCCTTGTTACTATGTCTCAGCAGTGGGTTGGAGACGGTGGCATTGACGAAAAGGCAGGAGTCAGAGCTGGATGTGGCAGAGTTAAAGATGTTACGATTTGCACTCGGTGTGACTAGGATGGACAGGATTATGAATCAGTATATTAGAGGGTCAGCTCAGGTTGGACAGTCTGGAGACAAAGCAAGAAAGGTGAGATTGCATTGGTTTGGACATGTGCTGAGGAGGGATGCTGGGTATATATTGGGAAAAGGAGGCTATGGATGGAGCTGCCAGGAAAGAGGAAAAGAGAAAGGCCTAAGATAAGGTTTATGGATGTGGTGAGAGAGGACATGCAGGCGGTTGGTGTGAAAGAGCATGATGCAGAGGACAGGAAGAAATGGAAACAGATGATCCACTGTGGTGACCCCTAATGGGAACAGCCGAAAGAAGATGATGATGACTATGTCTCAGCAGGAGAAGGAAAAGTCAAGTCTGCCTTCAAAAAATGCCCAAGGTGTGGGCGAAAGATGTCTATAACCGATGGACATACTGAATGTGTCTACTGTTTGAGTGAGGTACACCTGCAGGAATGTTGTGCTATATGTCACTCCTTTAGCTCCAGAGTGTTGCATGAGAGGAAGAGGAAATTCATGGACAATGGTGTGTTAAAATCCTCTTTTCAAGAATCTCTGGATAAGTCAGACAAGCACTCCAAAAAGCCTTTGGAACTGACAGAGTCCATCTACTTTGAAATCAGCTTCTAGTAAAGCTTCTACATCAATTCCATAGCCTTTGGAACAGACTGTCGTTATGATTAGGAGCCTGTATCTCCTACATTAAAGTCTCCCATTTTACAGTCGGTGGCCTCATCAAATTCTTCATGGGCCTCAAGCAGACTGTCTGATTTGGATGTGGACCGCGTGGTGAAGAAGCTACTCCAGATACCAGCGCTGGCAAAAATTTTATCGGCACCAACCCCAGGGGCTTCGGAGCAGACCTTAGTTTCTGCAACATTTTCTGCTCCTCCTCCGATCTGCATGGAAGTTTCAGAGCTGGAGAGTGCAGAACTGATGATTGTGGAACCCTCGGGACAGACACCTACTCTAGATTTTTCGGCCCCCGACTGCCCTGATGCCTTCGGCGCTGACCGAGGGATCTCGGAGCCGACACTCACCAGTCAGGTCTGGGGAGGATAGTAGGACCGACTGTCGGTTGCGACTTTACCTCTCAGGGCTTCAGCTCGGGTAAGTTCGTCCCCGAGCTCTGGCTCAGAGCCCTCCATACCGGTGCAGTTTCCATCGAATCTTTGGATCCGAGGGATTAATCTAGTCAGGACAGAGGGGCCTTCGAGGCTATGAGGAGGGCTTTGTCCATCCTGATGACCACTCCATCAGTTCAGGCAGCTCCCTCCCTGAAAGCATCGGTGTGTGTCTGCTTCATCACATGCTCCATTGAAGAGTAGAGATCCTGAGCCTCAGGAAGCTCCATGGGGTGAGCCATGTTCTTCTGAGACCTTTCCAGAAGCTCCCACTGAAGAAGTGCCTAGGAAGAGACTTTTCAAGAGGAAGCATCTGGACTCCCTACAGGAGTCCGTCACTTCGAATACCGACTTGGATGAGTCAGAAGGGTCCCCATGGTCCCCCTCAGAAGATATCTCCTTTGCAGATATCTTAGAAATTCTTAAATAGAGGGGTGGCTGGAAATCCCTTAACCCTTCTGATGATGAGTCAGTCCTCCTGAAGGCTTTTGGGTCTCAACCCTCCACCTCTTGGGTGTCTCCACCCTTTGATGAGTTGCTTGAATTACTCACTTGAAGGGCATGGGAGTCCCCAGACACCATGCAGCCTGTACCCAGGAGGCCTAACAAATTTATAACTAGCCCTCAAGATAGACCTTATCTTACTAAAGGAGTACCTGTTGATGCTACGGTGGTGGCAGCAGCCACCAAGAAGGAATTATCAGAGACTTCATCTGTTCATCCTCCTAATAGAGAATCCAGGATTATGGACAGATACATAAGCGCATGTTTAGTTCAGTGGCCTTTGTCTTTCGATCGCTGAACTACCTCACACATTTCACTAGATTACAAAGGGATCTCCTGAAGGAGCTAGGAGACACCCTGCAGGCTTCAGTAGCTGTGGATGTTTTGGACTAGGTAACTTCCCAGTTCTCCACTCTTAATTCGATAGTGAACCCGTCCATGTGTCTGTTACATGCAGCTGATGGTACAAGCAGTGCAGCGGGTACCAATTAAGTATTTAAAAATTTAAAGACACAAAGTAAAATGATTAAAATTTTCAAGCAGGTAATTTAAACACTAAAAATGTTAAACCTTAAATAAAGCTCAGCACATATACAAAGTTTTACATGAAAACATGTTGTAAAACAAAGGAAAATTATACGAAAAAACACTGAATAAATTAAAAAGCTAAAAAAGTACCATGACAAGCTAATGTGTTAAGGACTGCCATCTAACCAAGAAATGGATATTGAGAAATTTTACAATTTAGCAGCTCTCATCCTGAGAACCAATACTTAATTGGTTAATAAATGTTACTTAGGCAGGGATCTGCAGACCCATTCATCGGGGTATATTTAAAAGAAGGCTGGATAGTGAACAGTATATCTGATGAAGTCTTTGTGACAAAAACGCTCAATTTCTGGAGTGCGGTTATGTTCAAATAAATAACCGTCTGCCAGAGCCACCATTTTGAGTTTTTGACCTCTGGTATTTGCGCCCAGGCTTTTGTGCTTTGGTTTTGGTCACTGGTGGGCACTTGCCTCCTTGTTTTGGATTACTGGTTTGCCTATATGGAGGACTCAGAGGCTGGTCTTAGCTCCAGTGGAGTTTTGGATGTTGTATAACTCAATGAGAGACTACAGCCGGTGGAAGGGTAGTTGACACAATTGGTTCAGCTTTTTACCCAGCACTCACAAAGAGTGGGGTCTAATTTGGGGGATCAACCTTTGCTGGCATCCCGCGTTATGGATTTAACATCGTTGCACATCTTGCCGTGCAACCAGGAAACGTTGTTCTGCAATTTGGAGGACATGGGGCCCAACCAGGAAATTACATCAGTTGGTTCGCTTCCAGCATGGAGAGACAATAGACCGCAGGGTTGTGGAGACACCGGAGTGAATTGTAATACCTCTGTGGTCCATTCCACGCAGGGGAACACACATGGAACTTTGGGTGCTCGGAGGAAACAGACTTCTGCTCATGGAGCACCAGGTGACTGTTGTTTAGCTACTTGCAACCGCACATCGGCTTGTTACGATAAACAGCAGGACAATATGTGTTTGTGGGGTAATGGGGACAATATCACTGGCTGGCTTAAGCATAGTTCACAGGTAGGTACTAGGCTATCTGCCCAAAGGCATTTATAAGCCTAGCCGGAATGTGTTGGCTTTCGCCACTCCTTTAGATTAGTTCCCTGTGCCTCTGTCCAGCAGAGCCATTGAAGTGATCCCTGGGGTAAACTTTCTGTTTCCCATCCACTCGTATAGTTGTTCTTTTTCAGAGTACAAACACTCTGATAATCACTTTAATGACAAGCAGATTAACATTGGTACATATAGTTTTAATGTTAAGCAATTACATGATGGTATTTTAAGGTACAAGACCCTGGGTACTGATAACTACTTGAAAGAGTGTATTTCTCGGGGTATAGTACCCAAGGGTCTTAGAATTTACAAGTATCCTAACAATGTTAAGGAGGGTACAGTATTTCATGATGAGTTGATCCAAATTTTTGATAAATGTGGACAAGATGTTATGAGAGCCATCATTAGAGAGAATGAGAGATAAATTGATAGTTTGCAAGGGGAAATTGAGGAATTAAACCATGTTATCTCAACTGATTTAATGTTTTCTGGTGAACAGGAAAAAATTTAATATTTTGACATTAAGAAAAGCATAGAGGACAGGTGTGACCTGCGATACAAGAGGAAATGCAGGAGACTTGATAGAGACCTGCTTGAGTACAAAGACAGGACTGCCTATCCGAAATCAAAGTCTGATCATTACAAACCTAGGTTTCACCAGGGGGAGCAGATGATGATAGGAGTTACGGACATGACAAGGGGAACAACAATGTAGGGAGGGGCAGACATATCCACTCTACTGCACACGCAAATGGATACGAAGAAGAGTTTCACACGGTCCACCCATATGACCCATTAGAGTACCCGGAGTTGAGAAGATCTGAGAGGTTAAGGCAAAAGACACCTGTACAATACTATCAAGGAGGAGCCCCAAACCACAAGAGGTATTGAACAGAGGGGTACATTTGTGAAATTAACAGACTTGATAAATCTATGTAAAGTATACAGGTGAAAGGGTGTAGGTACACTTGGAAGGATTTCAGTATTTTCAACTACAGTGGGTTAGAAGTTACTGATAAACATTTTGACTTAGTCATTAAAGGGTTCAAATTTATACCCAGTTGCATAAGTCAAATTTCTAGCATTCTGATTGACCTCAATATGTTTTTGAGGAAGAAAAATTTTGAAATTATGTTTGAGGGGAGGGCTTTTCCACCAAGTGATATTAAAAAGAAAGCACTATTAATCCACCTTTACACCGCCAACTAAAGAATTTTGAGACTCAAGTAGAAGCTAAAATAAGGGAGTGCCTAAACAACAAAAGAACACAGTTTCATCTAACTAAAGAGGAAAATGAATTGTTGAAAGAACTTAGGGACAACAAGTATGTTAGAATCATGCAGCCTGATAAAGGGGGAGGGGTAGTGTTCATGGACAGTATAGTGTATTCTGGTAAGATGCTGGATATTTTAAATGACAGTAATAGGTACACATGCGTTTCTAGGAATGAAATAAATCTAGCTTATAGAAAAATAAATTTCATTTTAAAAGAAATGCTAGATGAGAATTTAATCAACCAGGATACCTATGGATATTTGTCCATGGACAGACCTAAAATACCCTCCATTTTTGGGATCCCTAAAGTTCATAAGGATCCTAATAACCCCCCTCTTAGGCCGATTGTGGCCACCACTGGTTCTAAGACCTACCCCATGGCTAAATTTCTGGACCCTAAGTTGAAAAATATTTGGACCAACATGGGGGGAATACTTAGTGGGACTTTGAGGAGTACAATTAATGATCTGTCTGATGACTCCCTTATATTTGTTACCTTGGACATACAAGATTTGTTCAATGTTATACCCCATCAAATAGGAATGGAGTGGTTTGAGGAGGCTTTGAAACAACATGGAGACTCACACAGCATATTGGTTTACACTGATTTGATGGATTTACTAAAACACAAATTCCTCTTTTTTGATGGTGAGTTTTACAAGCAGACACAGGGAGTAGCCATGGGGGCATGTTGCGCCCCCACTTATGCCAACATTGTTTTGTCAGTGTGGGAGGAAAAATTTGTATTTCTTCAGAGTATGCTAGATTTTGGAAATATTACAGGCATTACCTGGACGACACTTGTATTTTCTGGATGGGCAAGGAGGGAAAGTTGAATTAATTTATTAGTTATCTAATCAGACTACAGAATTTTTGAAATTTACCCATTGCATTTCCCATATGGAAATGCATTATTTGGATGTGATGATACAAAAGGCTGAAAGGGAGAAGAAATTTAAATCCACTACACACCGAAAGGATACCTTCTCAAACTCCTACCTTTACTTTTCCAGTTCACACCCACACAGGCAGAAAAGGAGTATCCTTAAAGGCCAGTTTATACGTTGTAGCAGGATGACTTTTGACAACATGGACTTTGAGATGGAACTAAGAGAAATGTATCTAGCTAGAAAATACCCCCAAGACTTAATAGATGGGGTCATGAAAGAGGTACAACAAGGTAGGTCCAACAAATTTGGACCCATTTTAGGGAAGGCTAGTGAAGAAACCTTGAATACTGACCATAAAGAGGTTGTTACACAAGATACTATGGGTCCGAGGGGGAATTTTGTCATGAATTATAGCACTGGTACAAGTACTATCAGGGACATAATTTTTAGAAATTGGCAGAAGTTTGAATGCTACTCTGATTTAGAAGTTATTTTTTTTTAAGACCCCACTTCAGTTCACCTACAGGAAAGGTAGGAACTTAAAGAATATACTGGAGAACAAAAAAGTGCAGGTCAGTAAGAAATAAAAAGGTACTTTTAAATGTGGGACCTGTTCCCAGTGCCCCTATATTATCAACCAGGATTCTGTCAATATTTCAAGTAGAAACAGAACCACTGAGGCCACCACATTTTCTAATTGTGACACTGTGGGAGTAATTTACCTCGCTACTTGTAAAATGTGTGGGGCACTTTATGTAGGTAAAACTATTCATAAGCTTAAAATGAGACTATCCAAATATCTTAATGAGATCCGGAAGCAGGACACTAAGAATGCCCTTTATATACATTCTCTAACTTGTCAGAACACTAGTTGGAGTTTCTTTGTTTTGGAGAAGGTAGAACAAGATCCTTGGGGAGGGCATGGGAAAACCAGATAGAAGTTAGGGAACTTTACTGGCAGTTGGTCTTGGAGGCTAACAGAACCCCTGGGTTAAACAAACACATTTATATTGTACCAGTTCTCAGGATGAGAGCTGCTAAATTGTAAAATTTCTCAGTATCCATTTCTTGGTTAGATGGCCATCCTTATCACATTAGCTTGTAATGGTACTTTTTTTTAGATTTTTAGTTTATTCAGTGTTTTTTCGTATAATTTTCCTTTGTTTTTACAACATGTTTTCATGTAAAACTTTGTATACGTGTTCGGTTTTATTTAAGGTTTAACATTTTTAATGTTTAAATTACCTGCTTGAAATTTTTAATCATTTTACTTTGTGTCTTTAAATTTTTAAACACTTAATTGGTTAATAAATGTTATTTAGGGAGGGGTTGGAATATTTAAAAGAAGGCTTGACAGTGAACAGTATATCATGTGATGAAGTCTTTGCGACGAGAACGCTTAACTTCTGGAGTGCATGTTCAAATAAACAACTATCTGCCAGATCCACCGTTTTGAGTTTTTGACCTCTGGCATTTGTACTTTGGTTTTTGTCATTGGTGGGAACTTGCCTCCTTGTTTTGGATGATCTTAATAGCCCCTTACTGACCTCAGCAAATTTGGTTTCCCTTCCTCCAGCCTCATCTCTTGGAAGAACCCTGGATCCTGGACCCAGTTCCGGATCTGCTGACCCATTTATCAGGGGGTCTTCATCCTTCTCTTCAATCCCTCAAACTGACAGCTTGGCTGCTCCAATTCCAACAATAGCCAGGATTTACAGCCTCTCAGCAGAGGCCCAATATATTATAACATCCTCTCATAAATCATCCACCAGAAAGTTATATCTTAGCAAATGGAAGAGATTTTCTCTATGGGCATCTCAGAATGATGTTGATCCTTACCTAGCTCCAATCCCATCTATACTGGAATTTCTGACTAAACTTTTCAACGAAGGAGCTGTTGCAGCTACCATCAGAGTTTAATTAACAGCAATCTCAAACTTTCATCTTGGCTTCCAAGGCTCCAATGACACATCACATCAACTCTCTAAAGCATTTCTTAAAGGTACATTTCATTCGAGACCAGCAATTAGAGCTCCAGCCATGCCATGGAATCTAAATTTTGTTCTTTCCAGAATTATATTACCTCCTTTTGAACCAGCCTTAACACCTGTCTTTTGAAATTCCTTTCATAGAAGACTATATTTTTGATAACCATTACTTCTGCTCAGAGGATTTCTGAGTTGCAGGCCTTGACCATCAAACCTCCTTATCTGATTTTCCATAATGACAGAGTTTCACTCAGAACTAATCCATCCTTTCTACCAAAAGTTTGTTCAGAGACAAATCTTAAACAATCCACTGAGTTGCCCGTTTTCTTTCCTAAATACACAAATAGGATGGAACACATGCTGCACAAACTTCATAGGTTCATAGATTAGTACTAGGCTAAGTGCCCTTGAGGGCCATTTTAAGCCTAGCCAATTACCCCATGTGAGAATCAAACCCTGCACCTTGTGTTTGTAAGGTAAACACCTTAACCATTATGCCAACCTCCCACCCCCTTGATGTTCATAGACAACTCCAATTTTATCTAGATAGAACAAAACAAGTCAGACCAATGGATCAACTCTTTGTTTCTTTTTTGGAGTCAAAAAAGGGTGCCCCAGTGACAAAAGTAACCTTGTCAAGATAGCTATCAGATTGCACTTCCTTCATTTACAGTTCAGAGAATCCTCCCTTACAACAGAAAATAAAGGCCCACTCTACTAGAGCTGTTTCAACCTCATTAGCCTTTTCTGCAAGGTTACCATTAGATTCTATTTGTGCAACAGCTACGTGGTCAAAACCGCATACCTTTATCAATCATTACAAAGTAGACAAGGTCTCCAAGAACAGGACCTCCTTTGGTTCTACAGTTCTGAGGAATATTCTTCCATGAGCCACCTGAGAAAGATGGTGCTTAGGACACTCAGTAAGAATGAACAGCGAGATAGAACAACTTCACAGAAAGAAGTTATGCACTCACTATAACGTTCCATGTGAGTTCATCTCGCCTTCATTCTTACATCCCACCCTCCAACCCTCCCTCCAGTCTACTTGAGGTCCGTCACCTTTCTTATACAGTGCATTGTCTCTTATCCAGCTCTCCGAGTGGTATATTAATAACTAGCAGGTAGTCAGTTGGCAGCAAACAAGATCTGAGGGAAGATCAGGGTGCATCATGGGATATGGAGTTGGCCTCGAGCTGGTTGAAGACAATGAGCTTTTTCAGTAGGCCGAGTCGGAGTCGAGGATCAGCTCCGAACCCATCAGTAAGAATGAAGGCGAGATGAACAACTCGCATGGAACGTCATGGTGAGTACATAACTTCTTTTTTTTCCACTGTACCAATAAAGCTGGAAGGAGCACACTATTAATTTTATGAAAGCACAAATAAGCAACTGGACTGGTATTCTACTGCAGGCTTTGTTAATAGTGTGTATGCTCCAAACCTGACCATGAGAAAGCATCTAGACCTGTAATAGTAAAGATGCAATCCTACCAGTAGAAACAGTTTATTCTGACAAAACTGTGGCAGAAGGACAAAGTACTAAAAGTGTGAGACAAGAGAGTAATTGTGGAAAATGATTACTCACTGTACACCATGCAGAAGTGGAGTAAATTTATTCCGGTGATCGGGAATGTCAAGCAGCAGCTGTGAGATTTAAGCTCATGTATCCAAATATTTTCAGAATACTTTTTCCTGGAGGGCCAAAATAATTTCTGATGCAGAACATGCCAAGAAGGAAATACAAAAGTCTGTCCAACACAAAGTTAACTATTAAACAAAAGGAGATTCTGATTCGAGTTCTTCTAGTAAAAAACTCAAAGAGAGACTGAGCCAGTGAAATCTTTTCCAATGTATCAAAGGCAAATGGTTGAGAGAGAGAAATGCAAAAGTACTTTGTTAATGAAGCACAGGCTGGATTTGGGAGATGGAAATAAACAAGAAGAAAACAAGCAACTCAGAAAATGGCAAATAAATGTGGGATTACAAAGCATTAATTACATTTGTGAAATATGACAGGACAAGAAAACCTGGAAATATTGGAGTTCTTTGACTTTGTTAAACTTGTAAGGTACTCCAAAACATATGCCCTACTCCATGTTATTAATGTTTGGAAGAACACTTAGGTTCATAGGTGTGTACTAGGCTAATAGCCCTAGAGCCTTTACAAGCCTAACCCATAGGATTACCCTGGCATTGTGCCACCCGAGCTTAGTTCCCAGTGCCTGTGTCAAGTAGAGCCACTGGAGTGATCCCTGGGGTGAATTTTATTATTTCCCATCCACTCATCAAGATTTCTCTTGAAAAGGGCCAGTGAGGCACTCCACTTGACATGTATGGGAAGTCTGCATGGCCAGCTTGTTCTGTTGTTTGTGGTAATGATGGTGAGGTCTCTGGAGCATGTAATGCGGACAGATTGGGATTTCTTTAGATGTAGCATTTCTAACAGAGCTGGGTCAGACATGGCTTTGTAAGTCATGCAGAGATTGCCTCTAAGTAGGCGATATGAAACAGAGAATAGTTGGAGATTTTTGAGTCTGTCCATATAGGACAAGTGTTTAAGGCCGAAGATCCTCTTTGTGAGGTATTTTTGTGGCCTTTCCAGTTGTTGTAGGTGTCTAGCTAGTGCGGTACATGCCAAATGGGGCATTGTACTCTATGACTGGCCTAATGAGGGAAGAGTAGAGGGAGACGATGACCACTTTCTTCCTGGATGCAAAACCCTTAGTAATGAGATGTGCCACATAGAAGGACTTTCTGACCACAGTAGCAATGTGGTGGTCAAGAGAAGCTGCTGTCAACCTGTGTTCCGAGATCTCTTATGATGCCTTCTGTGTTGAGTGGACTACCACTGATGTGGGTTTTTCCCAAAGGGGATGACAACACATTTTTTGGCATTGAGCTTAAGGCCATGGTTCTGACACCAGTCATTGGTCTCAATGAGGCCTTTCTGTAGGATGTCAGCATCACTTGAGGAGTTAATTATGGCTCCCAACTTGCAATCATCTGTGAACTTTGTCAGCTAGAGTCCCTTTGTGTTGGCCTGGACTTCAGAGAAGTAGATACCAAACAGGAGAGGACTCAGGACCAAACCCTGTGGGACTCCACTCATGACTGGTTGACAGTCTGACTTGGAGTCAGCTACTTTCACCCTTTGGGTTCTATCTGTGATCCAGTTTGCAACCCACCTAGTGATATAGGGGTTGATGCCTAGCTTAGTGGGTTTTTCTATGATTCCTGAGTGGGGAAAGGTATCAAAGGCCTTGGCCAGATCAAGCTAGGCTGTATGAACCACCTTGCCTTCATCCACAGCTCAGGTGACTGACTCAAAGGAGTCAACCAGGTTGAGCAGGCATGATCTACCCTTCACAAAACCAAACTGTCTGGGATCCAGAGTTTGGAGGTTCCCTACATCTTTGTTTATTAGGTCCATGATGATGCATTCCATAGCTTTGCATATCAGACTTGTCAGGCTAATGGGGCGATAGTTCCCAGGGTCTATAGTTGCTCCTCCTTTGTGGAGAGGGATAACTGTAGCAGTGCACCATTCGGCAGGAACAAAGCCTGAGGTAAGGCTGTGACTGAACAGGGCACACAGTTGAAGTGCCAGTTCACTCTGTAGTTCATGCAGAACACAGACAGGGATATTGTCAGGTCCCATAGAAGCTGTATTCTTGGCCTTGGACTGTGCTGTTTTAACCTGTGCAACAGTAATACTGGGTGCCTGGCAATCTACTGATATTGTGATTGGTCCTTTGGTGGGGAGAGAGGGGTAAAGTTGGCACTGAATCTGTCGAACAGTATACTGGCAATACCTGTTGGCTCGGTATAGGAGGTGCCATTGTGCAACAGCTCCGAGCAAATCTGGGTATTGCCGTGGAGATTCTTTACATAACTATAGAAGGCCTTGTGGTTGTCTTTACTCTCTGCTGCAATTCTGTTTTCATAGCTAGCTTTAGAGGATTTGATGAGGAATCTCAACTTTTTGTTGAGGCTAAGGTAGTTTTTCACTCTTGGGACTTCACCTTATTTCTCATCAGTTTCTTCCCTCGGTTGTAGAGTTTGTTTATGGCAGGGGCCACCAGATTGGCTTCCTTTTTTTTTTGAGGAGAGCATCTTGGTTCTATTGGGTATAACAAGATCCATGCATTTGTATATGTGTTCATACAGGGCATTAGTGTATGATTCGGTGGTCATGCAGCTGGTCTCCAATTGCATGGGTGCTGCGAAGTTAGCCACCTCTGTTTTTAGGAGTCCAAAGTAAGCTTTGGAGATGTTTTTCATAGTAGTTACCTTTGCGGGGGTGGGATGGATGTGGATTTCCAAAGTGATTAGTCTGTGGTCGGATCTAACCAGGGAGGAGTTGAGTATTGGGACAGAGCAACGGTCACCCATGTTAGTAATGACCAGGTCAAGGATGTTGCTACTTCTAGTGAGGTTAAGAATGAATTGGTCCATGGCATTGGAATTAATGAATTCCAGGAAACATTTGTCAAGTGTATTGGTGCAGGAGTAGTTTCCCAGTTAATGAAGGGGTAGTTGAAGAAACCAAGGTATGAGAGTGTTAGGTTGGACCCTAATATTCTCCAGGGTGCTTAGGAAAGTGGAGTGTGAGTCTTGGGTCATGGTTGGGGACCTATAGCAGGCTACGACCTGAACTCGCTGTCTTACCCAATGTTAGCTGCACCTGAAGTATGTCTGATGCATCATGTTGGGCTACCAGTCTGGAGGTGGTGTGCATCCTTTATGAATATGGAAACACCACCGCCTTTGGAGCTTTGGTCCAAGTTCTGGGGCCGAAAGGTATGGAATGAGTTATAGCCTGGTAGTGCAGGGGTGCTATCTTGCTGCCTTGAACCAGGTCTCTGTTTCAGCACAAATGTGTATGTTCTCCATTTTAAGGAGTGCTTCGAGCAAGTGCATTTTGAGATTTAGACTTCTAGCATTGAGCAACATGACCCTCAGGACAGTGGAAGAGGAATGAGGGAGTTAACTGTAAGTAAAACAAAATTTTATTCTTAATAGTATTTTCATAATGCATGACATAACCTGCATGCTATAAAGTAAAGCTTTCACAGTTATTTCCGAGTGTAATATGGATACTAAAGTAAACAGGTGCCCTTGTTTTTTACCCCATTCTTTACTGCTCCTTGTTCAGTTTTAAGAAATGTAGGCACAGCAATGTGAAAAGAAAAGTCTGGACAGAAGAGCATGAGATGAGAAAAACTGATATGCTTGCATAGGGGAATGACTGGATTAAGGATCTTGGCTTGATGTAGTAACATGTTTTAAGGGGAAGCAAGTAAACGAACACTGTGTAATAAAAAGTTTTCCTCTAGTAAATAAATGAGTGTTTGTAGTAGAAGCAACTGTCTGGTTCTCATGTTCCTATGGAGACAATCCGATAAGGGGAAATGAAAACTGAATAGTTAATTTCAATGGCAAGGAGATAATGTTTTCTGAAAGCACTCAAGTGTTTTTCTAATCAGAGAGGAATAAAGACAAGACAAAAAAAGACAGCACTAAGTGGAAGTAGAAGCACAGGTTGTACCATGCATCGTAGCATGGATAAAATGCAGTTGTGTAAAATCTTACCATAATGGTAGATATCCTTATTCTCACTGTTGCAATATTCTTTACATTAGGGATCCCCTACCAAGGATGGCTCAAAGTTTAGCCAGTAAACCAAAGCCTTTAGGTTGCCTTAAGGTATGCCATATGTCACATGTATTCTCCTTATGTAGTGCAGGGCATAAAGGTGACATCCGGCTGTACCATCCTCAGAACTGAAAGTCCTAATGCCAATCCGAAGTAAAGAGAGGTAATCAGTACATCAGAAGAGAAGTGGACTGGGAGGGAGAGGGAGGGAGTGAATACTGCAACAGTGAAGAAAAAGACATAGATCATTATGGTATGATTTTACACAACTGTACTACGTCCATTTTACTGTTGCAGTATTCTTTACATTAGGGAGAGTGCCAAAGCTCAGGAAGAAGGAACAGTAGAGTCCTCTAGGAAGCCTCTAGCAAAACCAGCTCTAACTCTGGAAATTGTATCCAACTTGTAGTGCTCTGTAATGTATGCGCACAAATGTCCAGGTAGTTACCTCAAGAATACAGTTAGCATCCTAGCTGCCTCAAGAATAGTCAGTATCCAAACCTTTGACAAAAGCACCAGAAAAGCCACAGCCCTAGTAGAATGAGCCTTTACATGAATGGAATAACAAAATATAATAGCTTTGGAGATCCAAGAAGAAATAATTTACTTGGATACAGCTATACCTAAGAACCTAGGATGAAAGGAAACAAAGAGCTGATCAGATTTCCTAATAGTCTTATCCAAATAAAATCAGAGTTGTCAATGCACATCCAACAAGTGCAGCAACTTCTGACTGACAGACTGCAGAGATGGGAAAAAGTGGGCAAATGAATAGACTTGGCTACAGAACAACTCATTCACCACCTTGGGCATAAAAAGGAGGATTAGTATGCAAGGACACCCTGTCCTTATGAAAAAAAAAAACGGAGGACAAGCTGTTAGAGCTAACAAAAGTATAGTCTTCCAAGAGCAATGTTGCAAGGAAGCTAAAGCTGCAGGCTCAAAAGGAATGGGATTCAATTTTTCCAAAACAAAATTAAGATCCCACGGAGGAGGAACAGGCTTCCTGGGAGGCCTAATATGAAGGTTGCCTTTTAGGAATTGTTTAGCCATAAATCCAGAAGCTAAAAGAGGAGATAATGGCAGACAAGCAGATCTAGCTGATAACTGGGCCTTAGAAGAATAAGCCAACCCAGCATTGAGCAATTCATACAAATAAGAGAGAAACAAGAGAGTAACCACCAAATGTGGATCCAGATTTTGAGAAAATACACCAAACTGAAAACCTCTTTCATCTGGATAAATAGGATTTCCTAGTACTGGGTTTCCTTGCCTCCTGCAGGACCCTAAGCATGTCCTAAGAAAAAGGCGTCTATGCAGAATCAAAATCCTATCACACACAGTATCAGTTGAAGAGTGGACAGATGGGGATGGGTGAGTGATCCCTTGTCTTGTGTGACGAGGTTGACCCTGTGAGCTAACTTGGTATGATTGCTCTTCACTAAATGCAGAAAAAGAGGGAACCAATGCTGTCTTGGCCAAAAGAAAGTCACCAACAAAATTTTGAGAGCATCCTGTTGAATTTTAAACAGTACGTTTGGAATGAGGGGAAGGGGAGGGAACGCAGAAAGAAACATGCCCTTTCAAGAAAAAGATACAGTGTCCACCTTCCAAACCAGAGGACTTGGGATTCTGGCACAAAACAGAAGAAATTGCCAGTTCAGAGGGGAGGCAAACAGATCTATTTGAGGAGAATCCCAGTGGTGGACAATGTCCAGAAACACATCCTGGTGAAGCATCCATTTATGAGATTGAGTTAAGGAGCTGCTCAGTGTGTCTGCTACAATCTTTTGACCTGAGGGAAAGTAAACTGCCTGGATAGTTACTCGATACTGGACAGAAAGATCCCACACCATGAGTGCCAACCAGCAAAGATAACATCTCGTTCTCCCCTGTTTCTTTACATACCACATCACTGTGGTATTGTCTGTGAATACCTTGAGAGGTCCTGGGGAGAAAAAAAAGAGGATGAAAAGCCTGAGTACCAACAGAAGAGCTCTCATCTCCTTGCCACTGATCCCCTGAATCCCGCAAAAAGCAATCACAGGAGCGAGGCATTTTATGAATACCCTTCAGGCATGACTAAGGTCAAAGGGCAAAGCAGAGTACTGAAAATGCCAGGAAGTGACAGAGAAACCTAAAAACATCCTGAAAAGAGGATAGATTGGAATATGGAGATAAACATTCATAAGATCCAGAGACACCATGTAAGCCTGTTGAAGCAAAATACCCTCTTTTCTGGGTACTAGAAACAACCTGGAGCAAACCCCTTCCTCCTTTGCGATACAGGCACCTTTTGAATAGTACTCAGAGTCAAAAGGTCCCAAAGCACCTCTGGAAATGAGGAGAGGTGTTCCTGAAAGGGCTGAGGAATGCCCGTAAAAGGGAGAAGGGATTTTCATACCATGAAATACCCCTGACAAATAACGGACAGGACCCAGGAATCCTGAGTAATCTGTAGCCAAACAGGAAGAGAGAGAGAAAGAGAGAGAAAGAGACAGAGGCAAATAGAAAGAGGAAAGTGGCTGGGAAGAATAGGATAGTCAGACAGCAACTGGTTTATCTGGAAAAGGAGACTTCTGAAGCACTGAAGTCACTCTTTTTGCCCTTAAGAGGAGGGTGAGATTGCCTACGAACAAACACTGGCTTATTGGGGTAGCTTCTCTGAAATTAAGGCAGAGGTGAAACAAACATGTTTAAGTTCCTGTAAAGCCTTGCTCTTACCTTGAAAGGACTTAAACATATCAGCAGCAGCTTCACCAAACAAGTGTTGATTATCAAGAGGGACATCCATCAACTTAGCCTTAATGTCATCAGGCAAAAGTTGAAGCTGTAGTCAAGAATACCTCCTCATCACTGACCCAAAAGCAGCAGCCCTAGAGGAAGTAGCTGCTGCATCATAACTACACTTGAAGGAATAACAAGCCACCTGGAAGTCCCTAACAGGGAAAGAGCAGATGTTTTACCTCAGAGTCTGGAAGAACAGAAATAACCTGACAATCCAGGGATAGGACAACCAACAAGTACCTGGACATATGGTTCTCAATTAACAGCCTTAAAAGTCAAAGTAGCAGTAGTAAACCTTCTTAACTAGCCTTTCCATGGTCCTGCTATCTTTATCAGAGGGCAGTAACTTGGGAGGAGGAAGCAACTGAGAGGGCTTGTCGGAAGCTACAAACACCACCAAAGGGTCAACAGAAGGACACTTGTACAACAATTTATAGTCCTCAGGCACCCTATAAAAATCTATCAGGTTTCTTGGAAGCAGGGGGCCGAGAGTCTGGAGCCTTAGAAGCATTGGAAAATGCATCCAATAAGGCAGCCAGAACAGGAGGAACAGCTGAAGGTTTATGAAAATCCATCTGCAGCAACTCATATTATCTTTGTGTACCTGAGATACATCAGCACAATTCCATTTAAAGAACTCCATTATCCTAGGTATCATTTCCCCAAAATAAATCTCTTCAAAGGGATTATTAGTATTGGTAGAGTCCTCTTCCTCTGATCCACAGGAATCAGAGAAGAGTAAAAGCAAGGGATTCCTCATCCAAATCCAGCTCCTCCTCAGAGGAATCCTGTTCCCTAGGTCTTTTTAGGGGAATAGAGGACCAAGGGGGGGCTAGAACAGAATCTCCCCGAGGAGGTTTCAGTACCATCAAAGTACTAAACAAACCCTAAGTGAAGGCCTGCCATTCACTCTGAGGATCCTTGGGAGCAGGAGAAACATGTTTAGTCTTTTGCTTTTTTTTTCAATGAGACAGCCACCTTACAAAATTTGGAAGCCTCTGACCCAGGACAGCATTTAGTGATAGTTGTTTGGACTTCTTCTCTGAGTAATATTTGAAGAACACCCCTATGCCCCACAGAAATAATCAGCCATTGCCCCCCCCCCCCCGAGTTTCTGATGGATGTCTGGAAAGCCTCCTTGGATGCGCTGAAAGTTGGATCCCTGCCGGCCTCCAACCCAGTTGTGGCAGTGGAATCCAATTACAAAGCTGGGCAAACCTCCTAGCATTCAATTGCCTCTGGACAGACATATGTCAGAGACTGAACAGAAGATGATTCCGGTCTAGGCTTCTTGGTCGTCTTCTTCACTGATGGCTGTCCCATGGAGCAGAAAGTATCCTCCATTGTGTCTTTCACAAGCAGCTTAAGATGCTGATTTTTAAGACAATGCAGGGTTTTAGGTACAAAAGCGTGACAAATAGAAGAGGGCGTGTGATCGTGAGAAGCACCGAAGCAAAAAGACACTGGATATGACAGTCTTTATGGGGAATCTGTCTCCCATACTGGCATTTACCCTTCTTGGATGACATGAAACCCCACAAGCAGCAATAACAAAAAATAAGTAAAAAAGAACCCCAATGGAGCACTTATCTGCAATGGATTGATGAACCAGAAATGGAACGGGTGTTCAGACTGACAATCAAGCGATGGAATCTGGACTAGCTGCAAAGTAGTTCTGAGGAAGGTACATCATCTTTATGCCATATGCTACACAAGGAGCATACGTATAATGTATGTCATGTCTTAAGGCAACCTAAAGGCTTCGGTATACTGGCCAGATGTTGGGCCACTCTTGGCAGGGGATCCCTAATGTAAAGGATACTGCAACAGTAAAATGGAACAACATACTTCATTATAGGTTAATCCAAGTCTGCGTGTGTGTGGCTGTCAATCTGGGACAATTGCTTCTATCAGAAGGGTTAAACTTCAATATTTGAAGATGGACATTGTTAGTATTAAGTTAACAGGTTTTAGGTGTGATCTGGCAATGTCTGTTTTTTTGTTTGAAGGTTTCACTAAAACAGTAAGTTTTGTAAGATGTGACACATGTTCAAATGGATATGATAAGAGACAACTGTATAAAAGATAAACTTGCTAAACATTAGTGTATGCATGCAACACAAAAGCTGAAACTAGACATTAAAGTTTACACATAGGTGGGAAAAAATAACTTCTTAATATAATGACGTTTTCTATATTATCTTTAAATGGGAACATGTGAATTTGACAAAGACAGGCTTTCAGTATGGTTATTCAGTGGAATATATGGAACAAAGGAAAAGGGTAGTACTTATATTAACTGCAAGACGATCTCTAATATTGATAGAAGAGGGGAAAAAAGATAATAACGGTAGATTTGTAATACTAAGGGGCTATTGGTAAGGATAAGAGAATTACACTCGCATGTATTTATATTCCACCTAAAACTGCAATAATGGAGCTTAGGAAAATTCTGTGAGAAATAATCAGCTTTCAGCAGAGAATAGCACTTATCGGCGGGAATGGAATTTGATTTGCAGCAGTGAAGAAGTATATGGGGTGCCCAGAAGGGAAAATATAACAAATGAGGGTATTTTGAAGAAATTTAAGAAAATATTTTTCATGGAAGATGTGAATTCAGCAGTAGGAGTTCAGAGTGAATTTAAATATTACTCCCCAAGATACAAAAACTGGGTTAGGACAGACAGATATTATATTTCACAGGAACATGTGCATTTAACTGAAAGTTTTGCTAAGCATCCAATAACTGTTTCAGATCACACACCAATAATAAATGAAATAAAAATGAAACACTGGTGCTTTCCCACCCATCTGTTAAAAATAGAAGAATTTAAGGAATGCATAGTGGAAATTTGGGAGTTATTAGAGAAGATAGAAATTTCATAGAAATTTCTTCTGAAACTAGAGCAAGGGAGTGGGATAAAATTTAAGTGGAGTTTAAAAATAGGGTGGAAATAAAAGAAAGAGATGTGGTTAACTAAAGAATTATTTAGAGGGAATGACAGGTTAAAGCACTGCAGAATGGGGGAATTTCACAGAAGATGATCAGGGACAATTGCAAAATGCTAGGCAGATAATATACATTGAAAATATGTATAAATGTGTAGAAAGACTGCTGTTAAGCAAATGTTTTTTGATAACTCACAGCACAAAAGCTTTTAGCACAACGACTCAGGCAAAAGAAAGTAGAAAGGGCTGTTGCCAAGCTTAGAGAGCCTATATGACAAAAGATAACCAGAGATCCTGTAGAGGTACTAGAAATATTTCTGAAATTTTATTAAAATCTGTATAAAGCAGAGAAATATGGAAATCAAGAAAAAGTACAAAAAAATTTTATAGAAGAATTAAATATGCCAAGTTTAGAGGTAGATGAGGCTCAATTACTAACAGTTAGGATAGGAGATGTGATAAAAATGGTAATATATAACCAATCTACAGGAAAGTCTCCAGTAATATATGGCATTCCTGTGGAAGCAAGGAAGGAAGAAACTGATAAAGCTCTGGAAGGTTTTGTTTAACTCTGTTTTAAAAGGAGGAGAAGCACCAATCTCATGGAAGAAAGCAGTGGTGACTAACATCTAAAGATGATAAAAAAATCCATCAGATCTAGCTTCATATATGCCTACTTCAATTTTAAACCATGATTATAGAGTATTTAGGTCTACAATGCTAAAAGAATAGCAAAGGCGATGCCAAAATTGACAGACACGGATCAGTGTGTGGTCTTCTGAAGGGGTGGGCAACATCTGACGACATTAATAGAACAATGATAATCCAGAGGGAAGCAGAATGTAAGAAAATACCACTGTTGCTGTTGGGACTTGATGTAGAGAAAACACTTGACAGAATAAATGGGGTTTTATAAGTAAAGCAATGGAAGCATTTGCATTCCCTAATAAAATTAAAAGGTCGATTAGGAGGAAATATGAGGGATCAGAGGCGAACATTAAAGTGGGTGGGGTCCTCTCTGATAAGTTCTTTCTTTAGAGGAACGAGGCAAGTTTGCCCTTTTTCCCCTTTGTTATTTGCATTACATTTAGAAGCACTGGCAAAGAAAATAAAGGACTCAGAAATTCAAGGATGTAATTGGTATGGTAAGTCAAGAAAAGCTGGCTTTATTTGCAGATGATATGATTTTACACCTGCTAAAACCAGAAAAGGACATTTCAGAGTTGTGGAACATTTTGAGACAGTTGCAAGTCTTTTTGTGATACAAAATGAATGAAGATAAAACAAAGGCAATATGTACCCACACACAAACTGATTTAGCAATACCCATATTTACGGGGCCATGATAAAATGAAGTACTTGGGAGTATGGATTAAAAGCAATTCTATTATGGCAGCTAACGGTATGTGGGAAGAGATAAATAAAAGATAATACAAAAACTGAAAAACTGGAAACTCTGTTTATGGATAGAGATAGGAAGATACAAGCAGTCACAATGTTTTTAGTCCCTTTAGTTTTATACACAGGTCAAGCATGTTTTTATCAAAATGAGGAGAAAAGTTGTAGATATCAATTTTAAAGAGTTGATGGATTTTATCTGGGAGTGGAAGACTGCAAGAGTCAAGTGGGATAATCTGATCCTTTAACTAGAACAAAGTGGTTTGGGATTCCTTGATATGAAAGTGTATTTCACAGCTACACAATTAAGGCTCCTATACATAGTACAAGCAGAAAGCTATAATTCAAAGTGGAATGGGATGATGAAGAAACAGGGGAGAAGCTCAAGAAACAAGGACAGACTAGGATTTTGGATGCAGATCCTTAAGGAGAATAACAATAACCATACAGAATATTATATTCATAAAGTAGCAAAAAGTATTCTAACAACTAAGACAACACGGGAATGGAGAAAGGAGATTCTGATGATACGGATGACTGCAGTTAGGGATACAGACAATAGACAAGAGGGGGCTGAAATTTACTTGAGAAAACTGTCAAAGACACCAAGGTATTGGGAGCAAATCATTAGACAGGGTAAGGTAGCAAAATGGGAAGAGGCCAAGAATTTATTTGGACTACAGTCTAGAGATTACCTTCCCTATTAAAGACTGATAGAGTATAGACTAACAGAAATAAATAGGGGGATCTTAAGCTAAAGAACAGCACCGATGGAGATTTTAGTAGAATCTAGAACAAAAGCTGCTGTTAAAAATGGGATAATATAAAACATTGCATAACCATAAGAGTCAGAGGTTGCAAAAGATTAGGAAGAGAGATTAGATAAGCAATGCACAAAGAAACAATGCAGGATATTTATATAACTCCCAAACATATAACAAAGTCTAAAGATTTAGGGTCTTTGCTTGGAAGTGTTTACATGGGCATTTTTATACTCCAAGTAGACTCCAAAGCATTCTTCCTCAGGTAGACAGCAAATGTTTGAGGTGTGACGGGAAAGAAAGAGGTAAATGGGAACATATTTTTTGGGAGTGTAATGAGTTGGCAGACTTTAAAAATTCCCTGCATACTACTCTATCAGAAACACTGGGTGAGCAAATTGGTATAACTAAAAATTGCCTACATATAGTAAGCCTTGCAGAGTCCAATTATGGGGGTTACCAAAAAAAAAAAAAAAACAATTACTAGAAAATGGAAACCAAGAATAAACCAATTGCACTAGAAAAAGTGAATATAGTAACAAAAATAAAGCAACTGGAGATGGGATCTTTAGAAAAGGGTAAGGTGCAAATTACATTAAAAATGGGAATTGTGGGAATAATATATGCACAATAATGTTTTGGAGGAGGAAAAAGGTTTAAAAGATGGCAGGATTTGAATGAGCTTTATAATGTTTGACTGGCAATGACTGGATAGATTATAAGTGATGTATAATGTCTGCAACTAAAAATATGTCAGTAAGGTTTGTTTTTATTTATATAAATGCAGGATTGTTAAATTATCACTTATGACATAGGCAAAGGTGTTTCATAAAAAAAAAAAGTCTCATTCAGATCATCATCAGAGACTCTGCTTCACAAAAGTATGCATGTATGAAAACACACGTATCAATTGTGTACGTTACCAACCCCCATATGTGCAATGCTGATTTCAAGCTTGTATAAAAAGACTGAACAAAACTGATAACTCAGTCTGCCTAAGCACACAAGATTTAGAGTAATCAGGTTTACAATGGACACACCTTTTATACTATGCTATGCCTCAGGAAACAGCCTGGACAATACACTGCTCTCCAGCTGGGAAACTGAAATGCAATATCCAAGTTTCATTTCTTCTTTAATCTTAGAGCCAGCTGAGCTAATTGAAGCATGCAGCTCAGTGACAGCCCAGCACAGCATCACTTATTTCTCAAACGTATTTCTGTTCTGGCCTCTGCATCACACTGTACAAAAATAGGATCTTTCAGACAAATGTAACTAGAGGATTAGATGAGCTCAGCTTCTAATTTCCATAATACTTCTTCTTTTGGCAACCATGACCCCTATGAAAATGCAGGGTAAGCAGTTTATCCCCAACCACAGCCTATCCAAACAGGAAGTGTAAAATTTATGTACAAACTTGCTTTTTGTAGATTGTTACCATAATGTAAGACTCGCTTCCCATATAGTTGTCTCACATCTGCTACATTCCTACAGTTTTCAAGGCTGCAGAAAGACTATTTTGGTGAAATGCTACTTGTTAAGCATTTATAAAGATATCACTGCACTTAATTACATTACAAACAATGTTGCCACATACTTGCTTTATACGTTACACAGGTGTAGACAAAAGAACAAACAGAGAAACATCAAATGCAGTCCTACCATTATCGGTTTTTAATCACTACTGCACATTTATATATACCCACAAATAATACATACAACAGTATGTTGATATTTGCATCCCTCAAAGGCTTAATCCCTCAGCTTCTGATGTGATCCTTTCAGGCACAAAGAATAGCATGAGGTACCTTGGTAGGCACACATGTAAATGCAGAGTCCCCCATTTAGAATCCATTTGCTTTGGTGATGAAATTGTCTATGGAAAAAAAGAATGCACATCCATCTGTCTTTCGAGATGGCAACCCTGTACACACCTGACAAACTTATGACTTCCTTGGTCTGGTCTGTTGGCATGAAAGGCATGCAGTGGAAACTGCCTAGCTTCGCTCCCATGAAGCAGTTTTCTGAAAGGGGCTCCCACAAAGGAAGTCCTCATGGTCCCCAGGAATATAACAGATTTGACTTGGTTACATCTTTAAAACATATTGTACACCAGGTATAAAGACCAGTCTGGATGGACTTGTCAGTCATCTTTTCTGACTGCATGTTTTTTTCTTAAAACACGAACTTAGTTTTTTTTTTCTGTACTGTGAGAACAAACTGAATTGTGCATTGCACTATCAGTTCTCACGGTCTGCTTGAACCTTACAGACATTCCACTTGTACTGGTTTTGGGGGTGCTAACATCTACTCTTTCACAGCAAAAAAGTGGAAAGAAAAAAAACATGCTTGCTATTATGAAGCAAGAGGAATCTGCACTGTATCTTGGATACAGACTTGAAGCTGGGGCTATGGCATTATTTATTCCTTGAGACCTGACTTGTGATACCGTTGTTTAACATACCACCATAAAGTATCTGCTTTGATAAACATTTAGGGACTAACGGATTTTATTAACTTGAATACCTTTGTTCCAATTTACAGATATTTAAGTTACCTGCTCACCATAACTATACATCTGTGTTGTCCATTTTCATTCTTCCTCAACGTATGGGGTTATGTATCCAACCTCAAATCTGACTTGGCCACATTCCACACACTTACAGATCCAACTCTCAAACTCCTCCCTCTACCCATAATGCCCCAGTCAACCTACTATACCTCAGATCAAGTCTGATGCTTTATAGCTCCCAAGATACAGTAGGAAATAGGAAATAACAGTAAAGCTAGGGGTCAAACCCAGAACAAAAAGTTTCAAAATATACATAAGATTAGTCCAGATGATGGAAGGGAGAAGGAGGGCGGGAGTTGAGGAAAATGAAAATGGACAACACAGATGCACAGTTATGGTGAGTACATAACCTTGGATCTGCAAGTTCCTTCTTGGTGGCAGCAGCCACCACCATGGCATCAGCGGGGACACCCTTAGTGAGGAATTGCTTATCACACGGGCAGTAATAAATTTTGAAGGCCTCCTAGGGACTGGCTCTACAGAGTCAGGAGCAGCCCACGCCTTCGGGCAATAACCTGCATAAGGGGTCGAAGGCGGAGACACCCAGGAGGTGGAGGGCCGAGATCCAAACGCCCAGGTATACTGACTCATCCTCAGAGGGATTATTGGTGGGCCAGTTTCCCCTCTGTCTAAGGAGTTCTAGGATGTCTGAGAAGGAGACATCCTCAGAGGGGATCTTGGGGATCCTCTGACTCATCTAAGTCAGTATCTGAAGTGATAGACTCGGGAGTCTACATGTTTCCTCTTACAGGTCCTCTTCCTAGGAGGATCTCCCGAAACATCAGGAGAATCCTCGGAAGAGGGGATATTCCCAATGGGGAAACCTGAGGCGGAGGATCTCTGGGTCCTGTAGCAAGAGAAGTGGCAGAGATGTCAACAGGCACTATAGAGGAGGAGCTAAGGGAACAGACTGCTGGCTGATACCCGTGGCCAGCACACTCTTCATCACCTCGAATGCTCCCCTCCCAGGAAGGTCCGAGAGAACCCGCTCTGAAGAGCTAGGAACCCAGGGACCACCGAAGGGAAGTCTCCGAGGCAGATGTCGGAGCAGAGCTCACCAAGGCCGAGGCTCCAAGGGGAAGAGCGGGTTCGGACAAGGGTCCGATGCCACTCACCCCCTCGGAGGAGACCATGGAAGCCCGGCCACCGAATCCCTCTAAGGAAGGTCTCGAAGAGGAGATAAGAGTAGAGGCTGAAGGAACAGAAGGGGGTATCTGTCCCTCAGCCGTAGCAGTGACCATTCCCGAAGACTCCAACTCCAAGCTCTGGGGTAGAGTTGAAGGAGGAACTGCAGTGGGGTGTGGACCAATAGCCATCGAGACGGACTATGTAACATTTGGGCCAGTACCTGTGACTTAAGTAATCTACTGACCACTCTCTCTAAATCATGGTCAGAAAGCCTGGATGACCTTGAAGATCGGCTCCGATGGCTCTGCCCGAGAGGAGAGGTGAAGCCGGAGCCGAAAGTATCGGCTCCAAGGAAGGAGACCTAGACCTCTTCCTCGAAGGAGCCATCAGAACCGATGAAACTATTGAACCTGTCGGAGCCGACAACTTATCGGAGCCGACAGGTAGCTTCGATGCATCGGCTCCAGCCGGAGCCGATACAGCCACAAAAGTAATGGTGTCGGAGCCGACACCGATGCCTGAGCCACATGGTGGTCGGAACCGATCGAGCCAACACCGGGTGGTCGGTTCAGAATCGGCACCGATAGCCATCGGTGCCGAAGGTTTAGTTAATTCCAGAATCGCTCCAGCCGAGCGATCTCGACTCTGAATGAGTCGGAGCCGAGGCCGCAGGCTTGGACACAGAAGCCTGGGCCTTGGAAGACTTAGAAGTCTTGGATGGAGCCGACTTAGCCGGAGAGCCCTCCGGCTTAAGAAGGCCCCTCAAAATCAGCTTATTTCTTTCCTGCAGGACTCTCTGGCTGAAAGAATGACATATAGCACAGGAGACCCGCAGGCGAAGAGGCCCCAGACAGTACAGGCAAGAAGTGTGACCGTCTGACAGAGACATTTTCTGACAGCACGAGTCACACTTCTTAAAGCCTGAGACCCTTTCTTTAGACATGGTGTAAAAACACACAGACACACACACCAGTCAAAGAAATTAAATTAAATATACCAAAAGGTATAACTAGTAAACACACACACACACCCTAACAGGGGGGGGATGGGATGGGTGAAAGTCTGACTAAAAAAAGTAAGAAGAGACAGAGAATTTCTGTCAGAAAGGGTTTAAAACTGATATAAAACTAACAATTAAGGGTTTTTTTGTTAAAAGGGGCTAAAATAGCAAAGTAGCAAATCACTTACCAGGAGCTGGTAAAAGGAGGACCTCATCAGCGAAGCGGCAAACGAGATCTGGGTACTTACCACCTTGCATCATGGGATATGGGGCTGCCTCGAGCTGGTAAAAGTGACTCTCGAGCTTAGCAAGTGCCGAGTCGGAGCCGAGGATCGGCTCCGAACCCATCAAGCAAGAATGGAGGCGAGATTGACAACTTAACATCAGTAAGTTTTGTAAGATGTGACACATGTTCAAATGGATATGATAAGAGACAACTGTATAAAAGATAAACTTGCTAAACATTAGTGTATGCATGCAACACAAAAGCTGAAACTAGACAAAGTTTACACATAGGTGGGAAAAAATAACTTCTTAATATAATGACGTTTTCTATATTATCTTTAAATGGGAACATGTGAATTTGACAAAGACAGGCTTTCAGTATGGTTATTCAGTGGAATATATGGAACAAAGGAAAAGGGTAGTACTTATATTAACTGCAAGACGATCTCTAATATTGATAGAAGAGGGGAAAAAAGATAATAACGGTAGATTTGTAATACTAAGGGGCTATTGGTAAGGATAAGAGAATTACACTGGCATGTATTTATATTCCACCTAAAACTGCAATAATGGAGCTTAAGAAAATTCTGTGAGAAATAATCAGCTTTCAGCAGAGAATAGCACTTATCGGCGGGAATGGAATTTGATTTGCAGCAGTGAAGAAGTATATGGGGTGCCCAGAAGGGAAAATATAACAAACGAGGGTATTTTGAAGAAATTTAAGAAAATATTTTTCATGGAAGATGTGAATTCAGCAGTAGGAGTTCAGAGTGAATTTAAATATTACTCCCCAAGATACAAAAACTGGGTTAGGACAGACAGATATTATATTTCACAGGAACATGTGCATTTAACTGAAAGTTTTGCTAAGCATCCAATAACTGTTTCAGATCACACACCAATAATAAATGAAATAAAAATGAAACACTGGTGCTTTCCCACCCATCTGTTAAAAATAGAAGAATTTAAGGAATGCATAGTGGAAATTTGGGAGTTATTAGAGAAGATAGAAATTTCTTCTGAAACTAGAGCAAGGGAGTGGGATAAAATTTAAGTGGAGTTTAAAAATAGGGTGGAAATAAAAGAAAGAGATGTGGTTAACTAAAGAATTATTTAGAGGGAATGACAGGTTAAAGCACTGCAGAATGGGGGAATTTCACAGAAGATGATCAGGGACAATTGCAAAATGCTAGGCAGATAATATACATTGAAAATATGTATAAATGTGTAGAAAGACTGCTGTTAAGCAAATGTTTTTTGATAACTCACAGCACAAAAGCTTTTAGCACAACGACTCAGGCAAAAGAAAGTAGAAAGGGCTGTTGCCAAGCTTAGAGAGCCTATATGACAAAAGATAACCAGAGATCCTGTAGAGGTACTAGAAATATTTCTGAAATTTTATTAAAATCTGTATAAAGCAGAGAAATATGGAAATCAAGAAAAAGTACAAAAAATTTTATAGAAGAATTAAATATGCCAAGTTTAGAGGTAGATGAGGCTCAATTACTAACAGTTAGGATAGGAGATGTGATAAAAATGGTAATATATAACCAATCTACAGGAAAGTCTCCAGTAATATATGGCATTCCTGTGGAAGCAAGGAAGGAAGAAACTGATAAAGCTCTGGAAGGTTTTGTTTAACTCTGTTTTAAAAGGAGGAGAAGCACCAATCTCATGGAAGAAAGCGGTGGTGACTAACATCTAAAGATGATAAAAAAATCCATCAGATCTAGCTTCATATATGCCTACTTCAAATTTAAACCATGATTATAGAGTATTTAGGTCTACAATGCTAAAAGAATAGCAAAGGCGATGCCAAAATTGACAGACACGGATCCCTTTAGTTTTATACACAGGTCAAGCATATTTTTATCAAAATGAGGAGAAAAGTTGTAGATATCAATTTTAAAGAGTTGATGGATTTTATCTGGGAGTGGAAGACTGCAAGAGTCAAGTGGGATAATCTGATCCTTCCACTAGAACAAAGTGGTTTGGGATTCCTTGATATGAAAGTGTATTTCACAGCTACACAATTAAGGCTCCTATACATAGTACAAGCAGAAAGCTATAATTCAAAGTGGAATGGGATGATGAAGAAACAGGGGAGAAGCTCAAGAAACAAGGACAGACTAGGATTTTGGATGCAGATCCTTAAGGAGAATAACAATAACCATACAGAATATTATATTCATAAAGTAGCAAAAAGTATTCTAACAACTAAGACAACACGGGAATGGAGAAAGGAGATTCTGATGATACGGATGACTGCAATTAGGGATACAGACAATAGACAAGAGGGGGCTGAAATTTACTTGAGAAAACTGTCAAAGACACCAAGGTATTGGGAGCAAATCATTAGACAGGGTAAGGTAACAAAATGGGAAGAGGCCAAGAATTTATTTGGACTACAGTCTAGAGATTACCTTCCCTATTAAAGACTGATAGAGTATAGACTAACAGAAATAAATAGGGGGATCTTAAGCTAAAGAACAGCACCGATGGAGATTTTAGTAGAATCTAGAACAAAAGCTGCTGTTAAAAATGGGATAATATAAAACATTGCATAACCATAAGAGTCAGAGGTTGCAAAAGATTAGGAAGAGAGATTAGATAAGCAATGCACAAAGAAACAATGCAGGATATTTATATAACTCCCAAACATATAACAAAGTCTAAAGATTTAGGGTCTTTGCTTGGAAGTGTTTACATGGGCATTTTTATACTCCAAGTAGACTCCAAAGCATTCTTCCTCAGGTAGACAGCAAATGTTTGAGGTGTGATGGGAAAGAAAGAGGTAAATGGGAACTTATTTTTTGGGAGTGTAATGAGTTGGCAGACTTTAAAAATTCCCTGCATACTACTCTATCAGAAACACTGGGTGAGCAAATTGGTATAACTAAAAATTGCCTACACATAGTAAGCCTTGCAGAGTCCAATTATGGGGGTTACCAAAAAAAAAAAAAAAAACAATTACTAGAAAATGGAAACCAAGAATAAACCAATTGCACTAGAAAAAGTGAATATAGTAACAAAAATAAAGCAACTGGAGATGGGATCTTTAGAAAAGGGTAAGGTGCAAATTACATCAAAAATGGGAATTGTGGGAATAATATATGCACAATAATGTTTTGGAGGAGGAAAAAGGTTTAAAAGATGGCAGGATTTGAATGAGCTTTATAATGTTTGACTGGCAATGACTGGATAGATTATAAGTGATGTATACTGTCTGCAACTAAAAATATGTCAGTAAGGTTTGTTTTTATTTATATAAATGCAGGATTGTTAAATTATCACTTATGACATAGGCAAAGGTGTTTCATAAAAAAAAAAAGTCTCATTCAGATCACCATCAGAGACTCTGCTTCACAAAAGTATGCATGTATGAAAACACACGTATCAATTGTGTACGTTACCAACCCCCATATGTGCAATGCTGATTTCAAGCTTGTATAAAAAGACTGAACAAAACTGATAACTCAGTCTGCCTAAGCACACAAGATTTAGAGTAATCAGGTTTACAATGGACACACCTTTTATACTATGCTATGCCTCAGGAAACAGCCTGGACAATACACTGCTCTCCAGCTGGGAAACTGAAATGCAATATCCAAGTTTCATTTCTTCTTTAATCTTAGAGCCAGCTGAGCTAATTGAAGCATGCAGCTCAGTGACAGCCCAGCACAGCATCACTTATTTCTCAGACGTATTTCTGTTCTGGCCTCTGCATCACACTGTACAAAAATAGGATCTTTCAGACAAATGTAACTAGAGGATTAGATGAGCTCAGCTTCTAATTTCCATAATACTTCTTCTTTTGGCAACCATGACCCCTATGAAAATGCAGGGTAAGCAGTTTATCCCCAACCACAGCCTATCCAAACAGGAAGTGTAAAATTTATGTACAAACTTGCTTTTTGTAGATTGTTACCATAATGTAAGACTCGCTTCCCATATAGTTGTCTCACATCTGCTACATTCCTACAGTTTTCAAGGCTGCAGAAAGACTATTTTGGTGAAATGCTACTTGTTATGCATTTATAAAGATATCACTGCACTTAATTACATTACAAACAATGTTGCCACATACTTGCTTTATATGTTACACAGGTGTAGACAAAAGAACAAACAGAGAAACATCAAATGCAGTCCTACCATTATCGGTTTTTAATCACTACTGCACATTTATATATACCCACAAATAATACATACAACAGTATGTTGATATTTGCATCCCTCAAAGGCTTAATCCCTCAGCTTCTGATGTGATCCTTTCAGGCACAAAGAATAGCATGAGGTACCTTGGTAGGCACACATGTAAATGCAGAGTGCCCCATTTAGAATCCTTTTGCTTTGGTGATGAAATTGTCTATGGAAAAAAAGAATGCACATCCATCTGTCTTTCGAGATGGCAACCCTGTACACACCTGACAAACTTATGACTTCCTTGGTCTGGTCTGTTGGCATGAAAGGCATGCAGTGGAAACTGCCTAGCTTCGCTCCCATGAAGCAGTTTTCTGAAAGGGGCTCCCACAAAGGAAGTCCTCATGGTCCCCAGGAATATAACAGATTTGACTTGGTTACATCTTTAAAACATATTGTACACCAGGTATAAAGACCAGTCTGGATGGACTTGTCAGTCATCTTTTCTGACTGCATGTTTTTTTTCTTAAAACACAAACTTAGTTTTTTTTTTCTGTACTGTGAGAACAAACTGAATTGTGCATTGCACTATCAGTTCTCATGGTCTGCTTGAACCTTACAGACATTCCACTTGTACTGGTTTTGGGGGTGCTAACATCTACTCTTTCACAGCAAAAAAGTGGAAAGAAAAAAACATGCTTGCTATTATGAAGCAAGAGGAATCTGCACTGTTTATCTTGGATGCAGACTTGAAGCTGGGGCTATGGCATTATTTATTCCTTGAGACCTGACTTGTGATACCGTTGTTTAACATACCACCATAAAGTATCTGCTTTGATAAACATTTAGGGACTAACGGATTTTATTAACTTGAATACCTTTGTTCCAATTTACAGATATTTAAGTTACCTGCTCACCATAACTATACATCTGTGTTGTCCATTTTCATTCTTCCTCAACGTATGGGGTTATGTATCCGACCTCAAATCTGACTTGGCCACATTCCACACACTTACAGATCCAACTCTCAAACTCCTCCCTCTACCCATAATGCCCCAGTCAACCTACTATACCTCAGATCAAGTCTGATGCTTTATAGCTCCCAAGATACAGTAGGAAATAGGAAATAACAGTAAAGCTAGGGGTCCAACCCAGAACAAAAAGTTTCAAAATATACGTAAGATTAGTCCAGATGATGGAAGGGAGAAGGAGGGCGGGGAGTTGAGGAAAAATGAAAATGGACAACACAGATGCACAGTTATGGTGAGTACATAACTTTAATATTTGATGTTGCCCTTTTCATTCTTCCTAAGAGTATGGGACATACTCCCCAGCTACATGGATCTTGGGTGGCCTTCATGGGAGGCTGTTCCAGAGAACTGCTGAATTTTTAAAAGCAGCTATTTTTAGAAGTCAAATCCAGTTTGTAATGAACAATAAAGGTATGAGCATTAGACCTGGTAGCTGCTGCACAAGTATTATCAATGTAAGTTCTAGACCAGAAGCAGAAGAGGTGGCCTATAGATCTAGTTGAATGTATATTAGGAGGCTTTGATACTGAGATATCTTGCTTAGTACAAAGGAAATGCAATCAGTAATCCATCTGGCCAGAGAAACTTTAGAAACTGGTGATTCCAGTCTATTTGATAAGAAAGAAACAAACAACTGGTCTGTTTTCCTGAAATCTTTTATGCTGTGCAAATAGAAATGTTGTCTATGTACATCTGAAAGATGTAGCATGTACTCTCCCTTATATGAGAAATTAGGGAAGAAGACAGGAAGATGAATTGTTTCATTGATGTTTGATTCAGAGACTACTTTTGGTAGGAAAGATGGACTGGTTCAAAAAGTAATTAAGTCTTTATAAAATACAGTGTAAGGGGATTTTGATGACAGTGCCTGGAGTTTCGAAATTCTCTTCGCAGATGTCATAGCTACTAGAAATGTTGTTTTCCAAGACTAAATTTTAAATCAGTTTTGGCTGAAGGTTCAAAAGGTTGCTGTGTCAAACCCTGAAGCACGACTGTCACCTCCCAAGGAGGTGACGGATCTTTTTACTGGGGTCTGAGTAAGAAGGTGCCTTTTAGAAAAGCATTGCATAATTTGGAAGAAGCTAAGGAGGAGCTTTTTTTCCCGAATGAAAATTTGACATGACTGATAATTTTACTTTCAGTGTGGAACAGCTAACACCTTCCTCAGAAACAGAACTCCAGCACTGAAGAAATAGGAGCAGTTAGAGGGTCAATTTCCTTTTAAGGGCAGAGATTGAAAATCTCTTCCATTTACTCCCGTAAATCTTCCTTGAAAAAGCTTTCTGTGAAGTTAAAAGTATATGATGAACTGGGGATGAAAGCCTGGGCTGTCTAGCTATTACTAGAATTGGAGAAACCATGCAGTTAGCTTGAGCCCTGAACTATTGGGATGCTTTATCCCTGAAAGATGTGAAAGAAGGTCAAGACTGGGGTCCAGTATGCATGGAGGATAACAAAGATAATACCAAAGGAAAGGGGTACCACACCTGGCGAGGCCAAAAAGGGGCAGTGATGATAACGGAGCTCTTCAACTGACTGACTTTCTGTAAGAATTTTGGAATCACAGGTAGCAGGGTTTTTTTATATTTCACAATGAGTTTTTTTCTCCAAAGTGTTGCAGTAACTATGGGCACGGCTTTTGCTAATTGCTATGCCAACCTTGTTTTAGCCCACTGGGAGCAAGTTCATGTTTTCAACAATAACCCTTGTATACAGTACTTCACTTTTTACAGAAAATTTGTGGATGTGGTTTTTTTTTTGTATGGACTGAGTTTAGATGACTTGACTGTTTTTTTAAATTAACTTCACGGTATCATGACATTTCTGAAGTTCAGCCATCATGTTTCTGAAAAATCTACAGAATTTTTAGATGCGTGTATTAAAACTGATGAAGGTAAAAGATTTAACACAGGGATTTATAGAAAACCATGCAGAAAGAATGTTTTATTACATAAAAACAGTATATAACCCAGTCATGTGACTAGGAATGTCCTTAAGGGACAGTTTTTAAGAGCCATGTGCATCTGCAATGATAATGTGGAGTTGCAAGTGGTGGAGTTGCAAGTGGGGGTATACTGTAAGTGATGTAGACAAAGGTTGAGCAAAGGCATGGTCTGTTTGAGATACGGTGGGAAGACCGTATTTTTCAGCCTCAGTTGAAGAAGTAGCTGTGGTACCTAAGCAGATGAGTAAACGTTCTAAGAAAAATAGATTTTGCCTTACTTATTCAAGTAATATTAACATTACTTGTGAGGCTATTAAAAATATTGGCCACTTTTATTGGTCAATTCAGATCGCAGGACAGTTTTAGATGATAAACCCCTGTTGTCATTTAGAAATAATATGTCGCTGAAGCGACAATTATCTTGTAATAATTTTGAACAGATTCCTTCTGATGTATCAAATAGATGTGGGACATTTCGGTGTAGACTAGGTAAGATGTCAATATATTTGGAGTTCTACCTCTCTGGTACACTCACAAACTAAGCAAGAAATTAGTTTTGATTTTTATGCTGATTGTTAAGATGAAGAATTTAATATATTATGCTAAAGGCACAATGTGTGAAGCTTTCTACATTGAGAAGACCAAAGGATGTTTAAAGAAAGGATTCTAGAATACATGGGGACATACGTAATCAGAAGAGCACGAGTGCATTAGCTCAACGTGTTACTGAATACAGGAGCAGGCACAGTTTTAAGTTTCTTGTATTAGAATTAGTGTCTGAAAATTTGATGGGTGGGGACTAATATCACTGGTGAACATCCTGGGGGCTGTAGTGAGACCAAAGGGCAGGACTCTGAACTGATATTGACTGGCCCTCAGCTGGAAGTACAGGTATCTTTGGGAGCACCTGCTCATCTTGATGTGATAATACGTGTCCTGAAGTTCGACAGAGCACATCCAGTCATCCTTGTGTTAAAGGGGCAGGATGGACTGAACCATGACAATTCGGAATTTTGACTTCACAAATAAGTTCAAGTTACTTAGATCCAGAATTGGTCTCTGGTCCCCTGTCTTCTTCAGCACTAAAAAGAACCTTGAGTAAGTTCTGAATACTCTTTGGTCTGGTGGGACCTACTGGCTGACTATTTTGTTTAGCAGCTTTTGAATCTCTAAAGCTGTAGCTTCTCTGTGATTGGATGGAATATCGGGAAGCTTTCTTCTTTTGGTTGGTGGAATCTGGAAAAATGGTATGAAAAAACCCTGGATATTACTTTTAGCATCTGAGAATAATTTATTGAAGCCCAGGCATCTGGATGCAAGGACAAGCCCTCCTGAGTGCCTCCAGAGGTGAGCAGTCAGGCAATCCTTCAGGGTTATTGAAAGTGACTATCCTAAAAAGAGTCTTGGAAACCCTGGTTTTGCAGGCCTCCTCTGCTGTAATGAATGCGTCTTCCATTTGAACTCCCTCCTTTGTTCTTGGAGGAGTGTTCTCTGCATGGATCCTGGAAAGACTCATGGGATTTACAGAACCAAATTTTCTTGTCCTTTCTTTGATTCCAGGAAAAAGATCATTGGGGGTAGAAAAGCAAATCCATACAGGAGACAGGGTCTTCCCTTCCTGTTCCTTGGTGGAATGCATTTCTTTAAAAGAAGGGCAAAAATCCCACAACTGCATCCAGGCATGTCTCCAGATGGCAATGCCTGAACTGGTAGCCCATGAGGTACCCTCTGCAGCATGGAATATCAACCTCATGGATGCACTGGAAATGGATAATAGAATGGCTAGTTGTGAAGATGTCCCCATATAGTCCTCCACAGATATGGACTCAAAGGATTTGGAGGGCTCCTTGGTCAAATCCCTCTGCAGTCTAGTAAAGTGTACCAGATAATTCAGGAACCTCAGAGCAAAGTTCACGGAAGCAAACATGCACTTCTCAAATATGTCCATTGCCCTCGACTTACTATTACGTGGAAGGACAGAGAACCTCTGTTCAGCTAGTTCCTTTTTTACAGCTGCCACCACAACCATATCATCAACAGGTACTCACTTTGCTCCAAAGGGGTCTGTCCTTTGGTAGTGCCAAAATTTTATCTGGGCATTGGAAACTGTTCAACACAGTCCAGTTTCTTCCATACCCGGTAAAAGACTAGGTTGATAAGCTCATCAGACAGGTGAATCACGGAAGGTGTAGATGGGCTGGAATGAAAAGCTTCCAGAAAAACTGACTCCTCTGGGAAGGGAGTATCTGAAGACCATCCACCCTTTTGCCCAAATCTCAAAGATGTCTCCAATGGAGAGGTTGCCTGGAGGAAAACTGGGGGACCCACCCTTCTCCTTCCTCAAAGTCAGTATACTCGGAGAGATTCTATAGGGGAATCTCTGTGTCTCCTCTTTCACATTCTCTTATGGGGAACCTCCTCAGTGGGATGCTCTGGAGAGGTATCTGAGGAGAGTAGAATTTCTTGCAGGGAAGCTGTCTGGACACTAGTTGGTACTGGCTGTTCCTGAGGAATAGGAATAATGTGATCAGAGCTTGGACCCACAGAAGGAATGGAGATAGGGTTCAAGGAAGAGAGGGGGAGACACCGGCTCTTGGACAAGAGAAGGTCCTTTCCATTACCTCAATAGCAGATGAACCAGAAGAAGCCATGGCCAGCTGTACTTGAGCTGACACCTCCAAAGTGGCCAAGCTTAGACTCTGCCCTGATCCATGCCTCAAGGAAGGAGACAGACCTGAGTTGGCTACTGCCAAAGCTCTGAGGGGCAAAGATGGCTCCAACAACATTGAAGTGGACTCTGCCCCCCTAATCCAGTACTGATGCTACAGCTCCGGGATTGATCCTGATCTGAAGAAACAGGAACAGAACTAGCCAGGGAATCTATCAGAGTTGAAAACCTGGTCATCTCTGGATCCAATGCAGACTCTCTTTCTCTCGGCTCTCAGATCCAAAGGCTCTGAAACCACAGGTCAGATCAGAGGAGGAGATATGACTACATGGGAAGTGAAGGGAAGGCTCATGGATCCAATGGGAAATGGGGATGGAATAATCCCCATCTGGATCTGAGCTCTGGGGAACTTCCTCATGATCCTATCCACATCGGCCTAGAAAGACTTCTGGAGGATCTCATAAAAGAGGTAGCAGACTGTGGCCTTGATTCTCTACTCGATGTAGAGTAGAGGGGATAATGGATCAACAGTGAAACCAGTTAAGCAGGCTCATGGAGATTTAGGTACAGAGATCAGATCCAAAGTCTTAGGATCCAAGATCTGGTTTTGGGAGACTTCACCAATATGACTAATGGATCCAAAGATTTAGGATCCAATGATTTATTTACAGGATCTGAAGTTCTTCTGATCCTCTTATGGGTCTCCTAAGAAACCACAGAGGAGGAAGCTTTCAGAGATGGTGTAGACTATCTCTTCCTAGATTCTGAAGAAGCCTTATGGTGTTGACTGGGGGTTTGACCCCCCCTGAAGCAGAACAGGAAGATGAAGGCAGCAGTCCTTTCAAAATGAGTTTGTTCCTTTTATTCACAAATGCTCTAGAATTAAATATGGCACAACTACTCGAAAGATGTGCCACTCCTAGACAAGCAACACACACACCCTGTGGGAATCAGAATTTCATATTTTGTGTGTTTCTTAAAGCCGGTTGGTTTTCTCAGCCATGGCTAATATAACGAGAACAATATTGGTAATAATCCTTTTTTTTCCAGAAAGTTACCAAGAAAAAGCAGTTACCAACTACGGTAGAAAGGATACCCTTAAAGAGGGTGGGAAGGACAGAAAAGAAGGGCAGATTGGTACCAAAGGAACACATGAGACTACCAATGAGAAAGAAAAAGAAATACCTAATGGAAGCAACACCAATAATCTAATAGGAAAAAAGACTACATAAGAAGGTCAAATAAAGTAGAAAATATACTCACAATTCTCAGAGAATTTAACACTAAGCTCCCGACAGAGGTTATGCGCTCATGCAAGATGGCAGCAAATGAGACCTGAGATATTGTAGGTTGACTGGGGCATTATGGGTAGAGGGAGGAGCTCGAATGTTGGATCCATAAGTCTGTGGTACGCAACAGAGTTGGATCAGAGGTTGGATCCATAACCCCACATATTGAGGAAGAATGAAAAGGACATCATCAGATTTAGTTTTTTATTTTAGATATTTAACTCAGCAAATCCACTGGACAGAAATGTTTCTTTTAAGGGGCAAACCAGGAGCACTGTCTGGTTGCTTAGAGTCACACAGTAGGCAAATGAAGTTAGAAAGAATCAAACCCTAAACCTTGTGTACAGAAAGCAGTTCGACTGTTTAGAAATGCTCTAAAATGCTCTAAATTATGCATTTTAATTTACTGAGATTGAGATTCTGTGCCTCATATTGTTGGCTAAATGCTCAGGATTAAGAACTTAAAACGTTGAGATGAATTGTCAATAAATGGTCAGTCTAGAGAACTACAACCATGGGATGACCATGCCAGTGATACTACAACAGAATCATTCAGTGGTTAACTTGAAGTCAAACACCCAGAGAGGGGATCATATGGACATCCTTCAAGGCTTCCTCCACCCTAGCAAATGCCTCAATGAACTAAGCTTAGAGATAAGTCTGCCCAGAAGCACATTGTAAAGGAAATAATTTAATTAAAAATGAATTAAAGGAATCTCCTGTGCAGATCCTGGGCAATGACATGACAGAATGGATCCATTATGTCAATTGAAACTGTCCATGTACCTTGTAAGTAGCAAGTTCTTAATCTAATGCAGTAGATGTGCTGACCGAAGTTTCTGTGGTTTAGGCTGAGGCTAAAATCATCCACCTACTCAGCGTAGGAAAGTGGCATAACAAAAACTTTTTGAATGAGGAAAAACGTTCAGAGTTGCTATCTAACGGCTAGAGATAATTTGTCCCCTTAGCAGAGCTCTTCCTGGGGCAAACCACAAGACCACCTTAGAGAACGAGATCATGTCCAGAACCCGCTGGTTCTTTATAAAGCCTCTCCAAAGCAGGGCAAACCGATTACTGCCACATTCCACAAGTAGCCCTTCACTATAGTTAGGGTTACAAGTGTTAAGCTGATGGGGTTCATCCTTTGATATCTTTGCCAGTAAAGAATATGGCAAGATTGTGTGATGCTGCATGGCCTTTCTTGGTCTGTAAGGAAACTTTTTTTTTCTCTTTTGGGTTGCCTAGTCATAGCACAGGAAGAGGTACATGGATCTGGCCTTAAAGGTATCCCACAGTGGTGAATGTCTGCCTTCTCTTCATGTCTTCTTCTCCCAAGGAAGAGAATTTAAAAAATCCAGAGAGAAGGGAGTTCCAAGATGATATTCCTGAACTCCTGCTTTAAAAAGAAAAACTTCAGAAGAAACATCCTCTGAGGACCATCCTGGTCAGGCACATTCCTCATCTTATTGCTCTAGATACAGTGCCTACATAGTCAAAACAGTGGAATAATGAAGCTGTTGAAGCCACAGACAGTTTATGACGACTTCCTCTTACAGTCCAGACATAACACAGGGAAAAAAATTTTTTCAGTGTCTCGTCCTTTTCGGAGGACTGGAATTTATACAGATGAGATAAACAGGTCAGTGCTTAGACTTTACCAGACTGGCAGAAGAGTGTACCATCTTACAGTTCTGTCCAGAGAGTAAATAATTTATTTGGAAGTAAAGCAGCAAACTGCTGTGGACGACTCTGGGCCCTGTGCTAGATCACGAGATAACAGAAGAGTCAGCCTTAGCATAGCTGGTCAGGAACCCTGCTCACTCAGCTGGAGAACATCTTTCTGCAGAAGACTACAGAAACAATCTATGACTTCAGGCTCCAAGACTGCCTCATCCAGGGATCCCTCTCTTTCCCAAACACATAAGAAATTTTGGGGGAAGAAGTAGACGTTATCAGCCTATATTTTCTCAAAAAAAGAGGTAATCTGGTGAAGAGGGTAACATAGGAGGAACGTGTTACTGTGCTTTTTTAACAAAATAACTTACTAAAATATTCATCCAAATAGTGTGAATAATCATAATGAACTCCTGGATAACTAACAAAATACATATGCAAATAAATAAATGAAGCAGCCATGACAACTCTGTCTTATAACACTAATGAACTATACAATCTGTGAAACAGACTGAAGTTATGTACTTACCATATTGACAGATCCATGTTGTCTTCTTCTGTCCATCTCAACTCATGGGTATACCGGATCTGATTAGAACAGAGGCCGATAAACAAACTGTGGCTCCAAGACTGAAGCTCCTCCCCTCTTCCGTAATGCATCATTAGCCTTACTGCCCTCAGATCAAGTCTGCCCAGAAACAAGCGACTATCAACTCTTTAAAGGGAATATTACCTATTAGACAAAATACTGTAGTTTTACAGAGCAACCAATAAGGATTGCAGCTAAGAAGGCTCCAGGGAAGTCCAGTAGGAGACATACAAAAGTGATGACTTGGATGGGGGATTGAAGAAAGAGACGTTGAAATGGACAGAAGACAATACAGGTCTATTGTTAAAGTAAGTATAGAAATTCCATATCCTATGATATCTTTTTCATCCACCTCAACTCATGGGACAGAGTCTCCAGCCAGAATAACTCAGGGAGGTACTATGAAAAAATATTCCAGAAAATATTACAACCAAAGGAAGCTCTAGATTTAGAGTACAAGTTGAGCTTATAATGAGAGACAAATAGAGCAGGTGAAAAAGCTACAGGTGATGGAGATAAAGCACCTGAGACAGATGGTAGGATGCACACTGTACCATAGATGACGAAATGAGGAAATCAGAGCAGAAGCTCAAGTAGCCCCAGTGGCAGGGAAAGTTAAAGAGAACAGATTATGATGGTTTGGGCAATCTGGTGAAGAAGATTTGGTACAGGAAAAGAAGAAGGCATGAGGAACTGAGAACATCCAGCAAAGAGATGGATTGTGCAAGTGAAGACTGTTTCAAGTCAGGCATGACTATAGAGGAAAGTAGGTGTGGCACCGAATTGAGACATATGACAACAGTTGAAGCGACACTGCAACCCTACTAAAAAAATGGGAAAAGACGGGAATGATGTTGCTGATAATGAAACATATAAACTGTGGACCATGTTGCTGCTGCACAAATGTCATCAATAAGACTTTGTTTTAACAGGGCCACAGAAGTAGCAACCTCTTTGCTAGACTGTGCCTTTGGTTTAGAAGGCAGAGACAATCCTTTTATCCCTCTAAAAAGCCACCTGGACAAGGTAATGTAAGCCACATTAGAAGCCATCTTCACCTTAAAAGAGAGAAACAGCTGATCACTCTTCCAAAGATCCTTTGTACAGTGCAAACAAAACCGAAGCTGCTGGTAGCTATCTAAAAAATGGAGTAGTTATTTATTTTGCATTTGTTAACTGGGAGAGTCCAACTGGATATATGTCCACTTTCAGTGGAGGCCCGGGCAGAAAAGCTCCAGTGCAGTTAAATTGTTAACAAGAGATAGCGCATTTAACAAAGGGTACATTAGACACCATACAGAGGATACATTTTTTATACTTCTTGAAGTATAATACATATAAGATAGTGAGTTTAACAAAAGGTATATTTGCCAACATTCATAGGATACATTTATTTATACACTTTATAGAGGTGTATAACAGCAAGTATAGCAAGAAGGTAGAACAGATAACTTACTCAACTCATTTTTTCACATGAGAGACATGCCATGTACATTTGGATTACTTTACAGTGTTCGGAGTTTCCATTAACCCATACAGACAAAAAAAAAAAATAGTAGATAAGTTGTTACTCTAGTTGCTGGAAACAGAGAAATACGAGTTACTATCCAGGGGTGGTACAGGTACATAATCTATGATTCAGGAAATGTGTTTTGAGTAGATTTTTGAATTGGGTTGTGGAGTTGTTACTTATTATGTGAGCTGGAAGGGAGTTCCAGATTTTAGAGATGTAGTGTCTATAAACTGATCTACCTGCCTCATTTTTGAAGTTTGTTACCTTAAGGAGATGCTGGGTACTTGATCTCAGGGATCTGGTAGTGGTGTAAGGTTGAAGTAGTTGCTGCAGGGCAGGGGTGGTGCCTGGATGATGTACTACTTTGTGAGCGAGTGCTAGTTGGTTGACTTGAAGGATCAGGGGGAGTTCTAGCCAGTTGAGTTTTTTGAGGCTTTCACAGTGGTGGGTTCTATAAGGTGAACCAGTGGCAAATCTGGCTATTTTATTGTAACAGCTATCTAGTTGTTGAGCTCTGTTTTTCGGAGATTGGTAAGTATGGGGGAGGCATAAAGTAGGGTGGATAGGAGGTGTGTCCTGGCTGTGGTAGCCTTAGAGTGACTGGTGAGAAACTTGTTTGTTGCAATAGAGTAGACCCATTTTTCTGTGGACTCTTTATGGTCTGGGAGATGTGAGTGTCAAATTTAAGGTTATTGTCAAATTCCAGGCCTAGCAGTTTAGCTTGACTGCTGGGTGTGATGGTGGTATTGTGAGAGGAGATTGTAAATGACGGGGGTGGAGATCTGTGAGGGCTGAAGAGGAGTAGTTTAGTTTTAGCAGGGTTTAGAATGAGGTTTTGGTTGGTGATCCATGTTTCCACCAGGGAAAAGTATTCTTGCATTAGGGAGAGGAGGTGGTCGGTGGTCAAGGGAGTTGGTTGCACAGATTCTGGTGATATTATCTGCATATTGTATTGGACTATTGAGGCTTTGGGAATGGTGGATGATAGTTGATTGGTAAATAGGGTGAAGAGTAGAGGAAATTTATAATTTATAATTATGTATATTGTTTCTACAATATGAATTTTATAATATGAATTTTATATGTAACTTTGATTATTAATCATATTAGCAAGCTGAATTTTAAATTATTTAAATTTTTTTTTGTTATGTACTATAGAATCATTGCTATCTGTGTTGTTTTAACTTTGCCTTATTGAGTGATACTTATGGTCATGTGATTTTTGGGCTGCTAACCACATGACTACTTTGGGCCTGTATATAAGATGAAAGAAATTTTATAAGTTTGTAGTATTGAAGAAGGATTATGTCCGAAAGCTCTGCTGTGTTTTGTCATTAAAGTTGTTTTTCCTTTTGGATTGTCTGAAGAGTAGAGGACCCAGGATGGAGCCCTGGGGTACCCCTAGGGAGAGAGCTGATTTTGCCATTTTACAGCTTGTTGCCTACCATCTAGACAGCTCTTAAACCAAGAAATAATAGAGATCCTGAGGTTTAGGGTGGTTAGTGTATGAAGCAGTTTTTCATGGCTGACCATGTCAAAGGCTTTAGATAAGTCTAAGAGAGTAGCAGATAATAGTGAATGATGCAAGTGCGGTGGTGGTGCTATGGAAGGGTCTGAAACCATGTTGCTGAGTGGATAGTAATTTGTTTTCTAAGAGGTACTTCATCAGTTGCATGTGGACAACTTTCTCTAGGCGTTTTGATAGGGGGGATAGTATCGATATAGGCCGATAGTTACCGAGTGTACATATTCACCTTTATCTGAAAAATTTGGAAAGAAGACCAGTAGGTGTATATAGACTGGTTTAAGTTGGTCTCTGGAGCCACTTTGGAAATGAAAACAGGATTAGTCCTGTGGGAAACTCTATCCGTATGAAAAATGAAATATGGAAGTCTGCATGATAAGGCCTGTAACTCTAAAACCATCCTGGTTGGCGTAAATGCCACCTATAACAAAGTTTTTCAAAACAGGAACTTTAAATCTGCCAAAAGCAACAGAATCATATGGCGGCTTAAGACTCTGTGGTAAGACAGTGATATTCTAAGGGGGTGGGGTGGGGGAGGAGTCCTTTGGCAGAGGTTGCATGAGAAAGGCACCCCTTAAGAATGCTTTTGACAGCCTCAAGGAAGCAATGGAAGCAGGCTGTTTTCACACGTGAAAGTTAGAAATGGCAGCTAAATGCACTTTAGTCATAGAATAATTAGTTCCTGAATAAAAAGGGGCCTGCTAGAAAATCCAATATAGATGGCAAGGGTTCAAAACGGGATCCAAACCTCCAGGATTAGCCTAAATGGTAAATCCTTTCCATTTATTTCTATAGGTCTTTCTACTGGAGGGTTTAGGAGGAAGAGAAAATCTGCACAACTCTTGCCATCACTGGAAGTGGAGAAACCAAGCAATCGGATTCAAGGATTTGCTGTTCAGATGAGGCCTGCTGGTGGAGGGGGTGAGAAGATCCAATCCAGAACACAGGATGAGTACAAAAGTTGTTGAGGCCAAAAGAAGGCAATGATAATCACTTCTACCTTGCACCACGGCATTTCTTCAGAAAACTATGAGACAGAAGTTGGAAGGTAAGCATACAGGAGTCCTGGGGGTCAAGTATGGACTACAGCAGCTCTTGCGGACCATCCTTTCTAAGGGATCAAAGTGAAGAAAACAGCTGCACTTGGTACTGGTTGGGACTGCAAACAGACTGCAACAGTACTAGCCCAAGCAGCTAAAAATCTTCAATGCCACTGACAGATGGAAAGACCACTCGCACAGTAGAAGAATCAGCCTACTCAATTTGTCCATTAGGATGTTGGACTTGCCCAGGAAGTGCATAAGAAGAAGATAGTGTGGGGAAGACATTGCTCACTGACACAACCTCACGGCCTCTCTGCATAAGGCATACGAGTGGGTTCTGCCTTGACTGCTGAAGTGCCATACCACAGACATACTGTCTGACTGTATCGCTGTCACACTCGTGGGTAGGCAATCTTGAATGCAAGGAGGATTGTGTCATCTTAAATACACTGATGTTAAGGATGGCTTCAATCTGGGAGCAGGTACCTTGGACTGTCCTCCATTCGAAATGCCCCTCCACCTCAGTGGAGAGGTGTCCATAGTCAATGTGATTATGTGCGGTATTGCCAGCTACACCAGGAGATGTAGGGCAGTGTTTAAGCACAGCTAGCTGGAATTTTGTAAAGCATTACATATCATTTGTACATCAAACTTATTTGTGCAGATGCTTGTGTTTAAAAATATATTTGTAAAGCTGCTTGTGTTAAAAATATACCAACAGTGTCCCTGTTGGACAGAAAAAAAAAAACATAATGTGTTATTGTAACTGTTTAAATGTATATGTTTTAACAGAGAATACTGGAAGAGAAAAGGTTAATCTCAATCCACCTGACTTTGGAAAATAGTAAAAAATTAAATTACTGGGTGTAGGCCATAAAGATGTTATCTTACAGTTCTCAAAGCAGCCAAAGACAAAAAGTCTTTTCTAGGAAGCTTCTTGCATTATCACTGGGGTGAACTAATTGCTATTCTGGAAAGGTGGAGGTTTGAAATTGTTTTATGACTTCCAGGAGCTGCAGCAGATTTTAGCAAGGCTGTGTGTGTGTGTGTGTGTGTGTGTGTGTGTGTGTGTGTGTGTGTGTGTGTGTGTGTGTGTGCGTGCACCCATTGACACATAGGTGCTAGATCCTGGCAGTTTCTAGCAATGGGGGGTTGCATGGGAACCAGAAGTCAGACAACCAGATGCATGGAATGTCATTCTGTAATCTATCAGTAAATATAATGTTTAATAGTAGGCAAGACTGAAGTCTCAGTAACCTGACAAAGAAGGCTCTCTCACCTACTTCACCTTGCCTTGCTCTAGTAAGTAACCAGGGCATAATAATTTTTTAGATCAGTCAGAAAAATATATAGCGAGATTAGTTAAGAATTGTTTTTCTGTATCTGTGTGAACCTGTCCACCTGTGTTATTTTTAATATTTCCTGTGATTAAAACTCTGGCGTGTATTGTAAATAGATATTTTGTATTTTTATGTTATTTTATTATTTACTATTAAATATATTTAAACTTTTCATTGTGGCTGGTCTCCTTGAGAATATTGTAACCATTGAGAGCACTTATCCTATTGGTGACACTGTGGCCATTTCTGAGGCCTGGCTGTTTGGTCAACATTACCATCTGTATTAATATTAATTTCACTCAGTATAATTGGGTACCCTTACAAGAGCATTAGGTAGCTGGCTTTGTAGTGTCTGGTGGCAATGATAATTACCTTATAGTTTGGGCAGAAGGGGGCACAGTGAGGAAATCTGTGCCAGCCTTTCCTCGGTATGTGTGTGAAAATCAAATTTCAGTGTCTGTATGTGTCAGCTACTTGGAGCAGGGACAAGAAGCACTGGTTTCACAGAGACGGTGCTGGAGGACTTGGCTTAGACACTCAGCTGAGGACTTAACCCCATAGTTGTGCTAGTGGGGAGCCTTATTGGGGCCCTGTTGGGAGAGAGAAAATCCAGACCCCAGGCTGATAATGTTCCCAGTGTGATCTTAAAGGAAATTGTGCTTGATGCAGACAGAATTTCATTGGAAATACTGTGTGTATCCATTTGTTTTCCAAATGAACGTCCCTCTCCAGTGTCAGTGGTGAGGATTCAGGCTCCCTGATTAATGGCCCAGAGTGGAGATGTCACATTTTTGGTGGCAGTGGTGGGATTGAGGCACCTTGATTACTGGCCCAGAGTGGGGATGTCACAGTTACCATGGCCCTAAGTTAGGGAAATACAAAAAGGATGTCCCAAGGTAGTCAGAAAGGAAGTCAGCCAGCATGTTATGCTGTCTGCAGATCTTGAGTCTGATGGGAATATGCACCTGCTGGCATATCATGGACTACTGAATGGATAGGGTCTACTGTAGAACTCTCATGTAAAATCTTGCTTGCAGGGCTACAGTGATGGTAACTGTGTTGAAATCTAACTAATCGAAAATCAGATATACTGGGTGGTTATGATAGTGCAAGACTTGCTAACCTTAAACATGTAGCAATGATAGCCAGGGCAGAGGAAATCTGGCTATTTGTGTGGTGGTGTCCAGGTGGCAACTTATGAAATCAGAGGTATGAACTGGTTCCAGTTTGGACTTTTCAAGAATTACTGTAATTCCTAAGGAGGAGTACAAGTGGAGTAAGGAATCTCTTGCGTGAATTAGTAAATCTCTTGTCCCAGCCAGGATGAACCAGTGGGAACACACAGAACACCTATAACCTGGGTTGGGCTGCTACAATTGCCATGCATTTGGTGAACACTCAGTGGGCTATGCTGAGACCAAAGGGCAGAGCCCTGAACTGGAAATGAGACTCTGACAAAAGCATAGGATAATGCTGGACTGCTTATTTATTTTTATTTATTTATTGACATTTGTCCAACTGGGCTTGTGGCCCATTTTCAGTGGAGACCCGAGGAGAAAAGCTCCAGTAGTACATTTTAAACAAGTACAATTTTAAACAATATTGATATAATAGCAGTTATAGCAAAAAGATTCACATATGCTGGGTTACATGCATAAAGTTAAAGTTGAATTAAAAAGAGGCTAAGTAACAATTTTACATTGATATAGTTCAATAGGTCAACAATAAAATTTTTTTGTTTGTATAAATTTATGCAAATGCATAGTAGACACATTGGAGAGAGAGAGTATGGTCACTTTGAGGGTACTTAAAAGGAAGGAAGACTAGGTAAGGTCATGGCAAGGGCAGGTTCTGGAATTGAGAAAATAAGCTTTTAGTTCATTTTTAAAGTGTGAGGTGTGGGAGATTGAACGTAAGTCAAGGGGAAGTTTGTTCCAAGCATGGGCAAGGAAGTATTTGTAGAGTAGTTTGCCTACTGACCTTTTTGGGTGGTAGATATCAAGTAATTGTTGGTTAGAAGTACGGAGGGGATGGGATGTAGATGGAAACTAAGGAAGATAGAGATGGACAGAAGGAGGGTTTATAAAGAATAGAGTGTAGCATAAGAAATAGATAAGATAGCAGAAATTGGGGAAGTTCAAGCCATTGAAAAGAGTTTAAAGAAATGCAGTGGTGTGAGTTGCATGGGGAGTTAGTAATGAATCTGGCTATTTTATGGTAAGTCTGTTGGAATTTGTTTAGAGTGGAGGCCTGGATATTGGTAAGAACTGGGGTGGCGTAAAAGAGGGAAGGGAGGAGGAGTGCCTGGCCCAGGGTAAGTCTAGATTCAGGGGTTAGGAATTTTTTGTTCCGATATAGCAGACCTAGTTTCTGATTTGTTTTTTTTATACATTGGAGTATGTGTAGGCTGAACTTTAGTCATCGATAATGACCCCTAGGAGTTGTGTGTGGGTGTCAGGTTGGATAGCTGTATTGTTAGAAGATGTAATGAAAAAGAAGGTTTTGTGATGAGAAAGAGAACGGGGAAGGAAAAGCAGGAGTTTGATTTTGGGATTTAGGAACAATAGGTTGTGAGAGAGACACTGTTCAGTGGCTAGTAGGGCCTGTTGGGTCAGGGAGTGTAGTTCAGGAATGTTATTTGAGATGGATATAAGTGTGGAGTCGTCGGCATACTGAATAAGGGAGGATTCTTTGCATGAGGTGTAAAGATCATTGGTGAAGCTGTTAAACAAAAGGGGTCCCAAGATGGAGCCTTGGGAAACACCAGTGGAGATGGGAAGGAAAGGTGAGGAGGATGAGAGCCATTTGACAGATTGTTCCCTGCCAGATAGGTAACTATTAAACCAGGCAAGTGTGGAGGAGGATAGGTGGAGATTTGCGAGTTTGGATAGTAGTAGAGGATGAGAGACAGTCTCGAAGGCTTTGGAGAGATCTAGGAAAAGACAGGAAATGAGTTTATTGTTGTCTAGGGCCTCTGCAATGATTTGAGTGAAGGAGAGGAGGGCAGTGGTGGTGCTGTGGCGAGGACGAAATCCATGTTGGGTAGGGGGTAAGTAAGTGGTGTGTGAGGAGGTGATTGAGTGTGAGTGAATACATTTTTCTAATATCTTGGAGAGGGGGGACAGAATGGCAATGGGTCGGTAGTTTAAGGGGTCAGTGGAGTTTCCAACTTTTTGAAGAGGGATAGTGAAGAAAGATTTTCAAAGGGTGGCGACAGTTGATTCCAGAATAAATCGATTAATTAGTATAGATATAGGATAGGCAACTGAGTCAGCAGCAAGTCTGAGGAACATAGGAGATAGATTGTCAGTGGAAGGAGAGCAAGGTTTTAGCTCAAGTAGTAGAGATTTGATGTAAGTAATGGGAACTGACTCAAAAGAAAAAGTTGTTAGTGGGACTTGGAGGGGTGGGTGTCAAAGTAGAGTTTGGCTTAGAGGTTACAAGATTTTGGATGGAAGAGATAGAGTGTTTATTCAGGAGGGTAGCTGTTTCCTGAGAGGAAGAGTTAGGGTATGTAGAGGGATTAGAGGGCTTTCCAGGATAGAGGATGTTGTTGAGAGTTGACCAAAATTTTCGAGGATTGGATTTGTTGTTAAGCTGAGCAGAGCTATAATATAACTTTTTGTCATTAGTTGTATGTTTTTTTGCAAGGTTCCTCAGTTGCCTGTATTTTTGAAGAAAATGTGGTTGTTTAGTTTTAGTCCAGGTTTTCCAAGCTAGATCTCTTTGTTTCATAAGGGACCTAGTCTCTTTGGGGAGCCAGGGAGCATGATTTGATTTTACTCTGAATTTCCTAGAGGGAGCTAAGGAGTTTAGAGTATTCATGAAGATGCTATTGAAAGTGCTTAAAGCATCGTTTAGGGGGAGGTGTTTTAGGATGGACCAATCTATGTTGTGGAGAATGGAGTTAAATTGGGATGAACTGAAAGTAGATAGTTTGACAGTCTTTGATAAGGTGGGGTTTAGGAATATGGGAGTAGTGTCTTAAGATGGTGGTAAAGAGATGATCACTGAGAGAGTCAGGTAAGGTGGTGGGATTGTGGTATTGGTGGGGGTAACTGGTAAGGATCCAGCCTATGATGGAGCTGGAAGTGAAATTTTTATGGAAGCAGGTGGGAGATGTTATAAGTTGGTGGAAGCCGTGTAGGTGGATACTGAGCTGGGGGGAGTCAGTTGTGAGTTTGGACCAATTAATGTTGACATCACCAAGAATAAGTGTCTCATATGGTACGTTGTGGCAGAACCAGGATAGGATGTTTTCAAGACTGGGCAGATTGTTACCAGGAGAAAGGTAGATACAGGCAATTGCAAGTTTCTTGTGGGGATTCAGATGGAAGTTAAGGATGATGACTTCAGCTGGGAGGAAGTCAGGAATTGGGGAAGGGCATGGTGAGAGGTTAAGGTTGTTTGAGTAGAGGATGGCCACACCACCATCTTTTTTACAGGTCTATCAGATCAGAAGATATTATAACCTGGTAGGAGTATTTCACTATTAGAGATTTGTGGCTTGAGCCAGGTTTTAGATAGGAAGAGGATGTGAGGGGTATTGAGAGCTATCCATGAGTGCAGCTCAGTGACTATTTGCTAAACTCTGACTATTCAATGAGTAAACAGTTAAGTATTTGGATGGAGATGATTGTTGTGACTGAGGTTGGTGACTGTTAGAGGAGTAAGATGGGGATAGTATAGAGGTAGTTTTGGGGAAAGAAGAGGGAAAAGGGTTGGGATGGATATCTCCAGAACAAAGTAGGTTTTTAGTGAGGAGAGAGTGTGTAGTAGATGCTAGATGGAGTTTGTATAGTTTTGACTTAGCTTTGTGGGAAGGTTTAAAAACCTGTATTATGGATAGTTTATATAGACTTGAGGTAGAGGTAGTAAAGAGATTAGGGGAGATAGTAAAAGATGAAGTAGTTGGATATATGTTGTATGAGTGAGAAGTTGGTGAACATAGGAGTGGGTCAGACAGATTGGAGTGGTAAGAGGTGGAGGTAGAGAGAATAAGGAGTAGTGTAGAAGATATTAGAAAATAATACATGTTGGAATAAAATATGGTCAGATAGAGTAGGTAGAGACAGTGGTATAGAGGAAGTGGTGTTGACAAGATTGACAGATTAGTAAGGCGGTTGTGGCAACAGGCAGGAAGTGGAATTGTAGTGGCTAGTGGGACAGGAAGGGGAGGGATAGTTAGGTATAAAGGTAATTGTAATGGTGGTGGGTGGGAATGAGGGTAGGGTAGGGGAGCGAACAGAGTGGAGCTAGCACCCTGGTCAAGATGAAGTCACAGAAACAATCAGAAAAAGATAGTGAAAAACTAGCTTGAGAGACAAGGATATAATGTTTCTAAAGGTATAGCCACCAGAAATAAAAATAAAAAGAAATAAAATATTAGCAGAAGTAAGCTTACAAAAGGACACCGGCCTCAAGCTACACAAGTAGATTTACTTGAAGCAAACCCAGTGCTGTATGGTTAAAATAAGCTACAATAGAGAGGGGCTTTGGCGGGGGAGAGAGAGGTATTACTAGCAGCTAAAAGCAGGGCAAAAAATAAAAAAAACAATATGCAAGAGTCTGAGGACAGTAAAATAAGGTAGGTGCACTAGGAAAGGCAGTTATGAGTGAGGCTAGAAATGAATTCAGGGAAGGGTAAAGTACAGAACAGGAGAATGTACACAAACAGTATGAGGACAGTGGGTAACCAAAGAGAAAGGATAGGAGCTGCTGGCGTCAGCTTTTCGTGGTGACTAGCAAATAAAAACACTGTAAATTCTTGTTGCGCTTATAAAGTCTAGCATTAATTAAAAGATTAGGTTATGTAGTAGTTATTTACTGGGACACATACTTCAGTGGTATTATTTTAAGCTTAAAATGGTGGCTTCCGGACCGATGGTTAGAGTTGCAGGGTATCTGTTAAGGTCCTCAAATCTGTGTCGCCTGTACTGTGGCCAGGGGAAAACCGCAGCGAAAAATCCACTAGGGATATAAAAACAGAGAGGAGGGGGATTAGTTATGAGCAAGTAATTCAGGAAAAGAGCAAAAGACAAAAATACCATGGGTAGAGAGAAAAAAAGTAATACAGGTAGGCAGAGGCAGTATACCTAGCATTAATTTCCATTGTATGAGTGTCTTACACACATAGCTAGCTAAGAACACAGCAGTGTTTACACCTATGCATAAAGTAATGCAGAACAACAGTAGTTAACAACAGCACAGTGTAGACATACACAAGGCAATAATTCAAAAAGCAGGAAAACAGAAATTCAGAATACTGAGGACATGAAGAATTGGTACACTTTCAGGCAATAGTTCTTCCTTTTACTTTAGTACTACACCAAGAAATTACAGTGAAAATACTACATATACATCTAAATGTGAAGTTAACGTGCTGGTGCTCCTTGCAACAAGAAACTTCTTGGGAAATATTCACATTTATAATTTTCTTTCATTAAAAAATAAGAAATAAGATGAGTACAATTCAAATGCTAAGCTACCCGTGATCATAAGGTGCTGGAGCTCCTTGCGACAGGGAAAATAGACTTTAAATATTCACAAAACTAGAGTTGTGAGAAAAAGTACACCAGAGACTGCATATGCAAGCAATATTCATCTCAATATAATCACAAAATGCTACGAAAATGTGACAGTAGGCACTATGTAGGCCTGTCGAGCACATCCAGTTGTCCTTTCTTAGGAAGAGACCGTATGGACTGTACCGTAACCATCTGGAATGATGTCTGCTTGGCAAACTGATTCAAATGGCTCAGGTCAAAAATTGGCCTTGGGTCCACAATTCTTTTTTGGCAGTAAAGAAAACCTTGAGTAGACTCCAAATACTGCCTGGTCTGATCTGGTGGGATCTCCTGAATTACTAATTTTTTTTAGCATATTTAATATGTCTTCTGCTGCAGCTGCCCTTCTTTATCAGGGTGGAAAACATCTGGAAGGGTATTGTTTTTTATGTTTGGAAGAGATGTAAAGCAGATATAGTAGCCTCATTATTTTTCAACACCAAAGACTCCAGAGTGATGGCCTTCCAAGCTTGAGGGTTGAGAGTTAAGTTCTGTCCTTGACTGCCTTCAAGCGATAGTTGGGCAACCTTTCACAACTACAGAACAAGGTCATCACGGAAAATGCCAATGAAAACCATGGTTCTGCAGTTTGCTTCTTCCTCTAGGGTGACATCCATTAAAGTTCTCCCTTCTGCCCCCCCCCCCCATGTCACCAGAAGTGTCAAACACTGGGAATCTTGGGAAAAAAACATGTTTCACACCCTTCTGAATACACAAAAGGGGGCTCTGAGGTATACAGAAATGGATTCCAATGGCAGACAAGATTTTGTCATTTTGCTTGCTCCTGGTTAGTGTCTCCTTGACCTTTGGCCCAAACAAAGTTGACCCGGCAAAAGGCGTGTTCATGAAGGATGTTTTGAAGATTTCTGAAAATCACATAAATGCATCCGGGCATGACAAACAGTAAGAGTGTGCCATTCACTTTGTTGGACAAGGGACAAATGGACACATTGGCAATAGACTGCATGGCTGTGATTCCAATGCCTTATGGGACTTCACCATCATGGTACCTGTCAGGGACTTTGATAGCTCCTTTGTCAAATCCCTCTGCAGTTTGGACAAATGAGCCATACAGTCCAACGCTCATAAGGCAAAAATCACTGATTTATACATACACTTTGCAAACATGTCCAGATCCCTAGACTTTCTTTTGGGGATGGAGAGTGGCACGCTCCTCAGAAAGTTCCTTCTTAGTGGTTGCTTTCACCACAATGGTATCCACTGCAGGCCCTTTATTCCAATGTGCCTTATCCTTCAAGGACAGCAAAATCTTGTCTGCTTTGCAAGGAATGGGTTCCTTCTGGTTCATTCTAAGCCGATCTAGATACCAAATCGAACAAACCATCTGTTGGGAGAGACCACCCATTATACAGATGGGCTTGCACCAAAGGCTTCAAGAAACACAAACTTTTCAGAGGAAGGGGCATTGGTGGACCCACCTCCCCTCTGTCCAAGTAATTCCAAGAGCTTTCAAAAGGGAGCTCTTCCAGGGGAGATCTGGAGAACCATTCTCCTTCATCAAGGTTGGAGTCTTTGGTTAAGTATTCTTGGGGAAATCTAATGCCTCCTATCTATGCCCCTCCATAGAGGGGGGGGCAGAGAAGAGTTGGAAGAGGCAGGGAAATCCATAACATGAATTGGTTCGAGGCTGGTTGGTGCTGGCTGTACAAAAGATAGATGATGAGATACCAAATAAGAAATTGTACGGGATTGGGATGGATCTGAGAGTGTACAGGTCATCCCTTCTCCCTAGTAGGAGAGGATCTTCTTAAATACTTTGAATGCAGAGGCTGAAACAGGTTGCTAGGAGGACCTCCTCTGTTTCAGGAACCCTGGAAGAAGTCCTCCTTGGACATTACCCTGCTAGGATCAGAGGAGGAGGCAAAAGCTGAGCTTTTGAGGGCAGAAGTCTGAGAAACAGGGAAGACTCCTTGAAAATGACCATGATCCTGGAGCACTGAATCCAACCCCCCCTACTCAGGGACCCATATGGACCTGAAGTGCTCAGAGCAGAGTTGTCAACTGTATGAAATATGTGAGAATAGCCAAACTCATCATCCTTCTCTAATAACTCTGCTTTCCCACACCAACCCCCACACAACCCTTCCTCCTCTGTTAACTCCAGCTCCCAACCTTCTCAATTTTCCATGCACCCCATCCCTGTCTCTACTATAAAAAAACTACTTTTAAAACTGAAACCATGTTCTAATGCCCCTGACGACATAACCTCCTACTTCCTAAAAATAGCAGCTGAAGCCATTGTCCTCCCTGTCTGCATACTAATAAATAGATCAATTTCAGAATGTCATTTCCCCCAGCTCTGGAAAAAGGCCTATATTATCCCACTTCATAAAGGAGGCAACAACCATAATATCTCCAACTTCTGTCCTATCGCTATCCTATCCCCTATTTCTAAAGTACTCGAAAAGTGCATCCACCTACAACTTCTAACCTATCTCCTAAGTAATAACCTTCTTACTCCAACCCAACATGGTTTCTGACCTGGACATAGCACCACCACTGCTCTCTTCTCCTTCCTATAAAATGTTAACAAGGCCGAGACTCCGGTCACATTGTGTCCACCCTGCTCTTATACCTTTCTAAGGCTTTTGACAACATCTCTCACAACTGTCTCCTGACTAAACTCTCCAAACTAAACCTATCCCACTCTGCTATCAACTGGTTCACCAGTTACCGGACAAGGAACAAGAAGTCAAGTGGAAAAAAAGCTAGTTCACCTTTTCAAATTACTCCCACAGGCATGCCCCAAGGTTCTATTATGGGTACCCTCCTATTCAATATTTTCATTAATGATTTCTATCTTTCCATCACTAATGCTAAACTCATCCAATACGCTGACAACTCTACAATAATCTGCTCTGCCACTTCTGCTTCCTTGTTAGCAAAATTAACTCAGGATGCTTTCTCTTCAACTGAGCAGTGGATGCTAGCAAACCACCTGTCACTGAATGCAACTAAGACAAAACTAATGATATTCACCCCATCCAAAACTACTATCCTAGACAATGATTCATTCTCTAATCACCAGCCAAAACAACACACCTCTCGAAAGAGTCTCCACTGTAAAACTATTAGGAGTACTCATTGATGACCAAATAAAGTTTGAGACCCACCTTCAAGTAAACATCAAAATGTCATACAGGAAACTTGGCATGCTCTATCGCCACTACCGCTTCATGTCTCCTTCCGCCATGATAACTCTTGCTACTACTTACCTTATCCCTTCCTTCCTATATGGTGCCTCCATCTTTACTAATCTACTATCCTCCCTCACGTCAAAGCTCTCCTCCTGCTACAACAAAATTTCTAAATTTGCTGCTAGTCACAGATCCTCTACCCATCACTGTATATCCCTAAATCAATTGAATTGGCTTGAGCTATCCAACTACCTCACCTATACACAACTTATCCAAGCTCATAAACTCATTTTTAGTCCCTCTCTCTGCCCATCCCTTAGTTCTACCTTCCAAATGCACCTACCAAATAGAAATCTAAGATCCAACTTCCAAAATCTAATTGAGCTACAAAAACCTGTCCACCCACCAGGCAAATATCTTCTGTCCTTATCTGTAGCAAGTCATTGGAACTCCCCCACCACACATCCGTGCCACTAATACTCTCTTCTGTTTTTAAAACTTCACTCTACTCTCACCTAAACTCACAATGGGAATGCTCCTGCTCCCACCCTCCATAGCTTTCTCAAGCATGGTTGCTCTCAACAAGCTAATATAGCTACTATCAGCCTCCTACTGTCTTAGAACTCCTAACTATAACAGCTGGAACAACCATATTTTTGTTGAATTATAACTGAATTTGTATTACAACTTGTTACTTTATATTTTACTTGTACTGTTTATTTGTGATTATTCTCACTTGTATTTTACTGTATTTGTGATTATGCACACTTGTATTTTGAACTTGTCTGGGGTTTTCTCCCCAGGACTCCATTGAAAATGGGCTCCTTGTGGCCCAATGGACCACCCTGGTAAAACAAACTGAAATAAATAAATAAATTATAGCCAGTGTCTTCAGTAATGTCCTTATCTGGCTTCAACTGATGTTTAAATTGAGAAAATGTTGGAAAGGAAGAAGTGGAAGCTCGAAAGGGATAGAGTGGACCACCTTAATAATAAAGCATACCCACCACCTGTACTATCACAAGAATGGGATAACAGAATGAGCCATGCAAATAAACAACATCCAGGTACCATACAACAACTGGACTACAAGAGGAACGAAATACAACAGGAAGAGTCCACTTTGTAGGAGCATCCTTTGGATTTTCCCCCTCTCCGATGTTCAGAATGCCTAAAAGGAAAGCAACAAACGCAGCGAGGACAATGGCCAATTCAGATGTATTCCCCGCAATATCTGTCGGGTGAATGTGGCAACAACCCGCAGATGAGGAAAGGATAGAAATGATAAATACAGTAATATTTCCATGGAAATTGTTCAGCCTTATGAAGTAGTGACCAATCAAGCAGATGATGTTCATGTTTTTAATTTTAGTTCTTATGTTCAACAACTTCATACCGACATTTTTTTCAAAAGGGTTTACTTTCATGTTGGGCAGAAGGGTTAATTTAGCTCAGGTCTTAATGGACTTAAAAATGTACATTAAAAATCTCAACATGAGCGTTATATTTGATAACTGTAACAAGCAGTCATGAGCTGAAACTGCCGAGCATTTGTAATCCACCTCTCCATCCAGTATTAAAATTTTTTGAGAAAATGTGTGAACTGGATATGAGATCAAGGATGTCAGAGAAGCCTATATTGTGCAACTCTAATATGACTAAAGAAATGGATTTTCTGAATTACCTGAAAGTTGTTTACATTCAGATTATGAAACCAGATAAGTGGGGTGTGGTAGTACTGACAGCAAATTTGCAATATGTGGAAAAAACGTACAACATTTTGTTCTTTGATACCTACGTTCACATTTCAAAAAACGAAATGAACATTGCCTATGGGAATATTCGAACAGTATTATATGACATGTTAATGTAGGGGCAGATTGATGCGGACAAACATAATTTTTTTCCTCATAAATAAACCAAGGTCCAACCGTTCAGCAAAAAATGGTTTAATATATAAAAAACAAAGCTTTCAAGTCGCAAGACTCTTCATCAGTGTTACATTTCAAATAAAAAACACTCAATATTTATAACTAATTCCAGCCTATCAGATTCAAATTCACAGTCACATGACTATTTAAATATATATATATATATATATATATATATATATATATATAAATATAAAAAAAATAATTAAAAAAGCATACAAAAGGAGTCACAATTCAGACAATTGTCTATCTTTTAAAAGTGGTTTTATAGTATTCTTTACATTCACGCCAGGATGTCTATCAGCTCTGAAGTAATTAATCCACTTATACTCAGAAAGTTCGGTCGTATTTATTATGTCACCCCCCCCCCCCCCGGTTGCCTACAGTAATCTTTTTTAAGACTCTAAATTTAAAAGTTTGATCTTCGCCACTGTGCATAATATGTCTTGTTAATTAATGCATTAGTATCTATTTTTCTCCTAATCTCTGAAAGATGTGAAACTGTGCGATCTTTTAGTTTCTGATTTGTTTTACCCATGTAGAAACAGCTACATTTATCACAATTAGCAAGATAAACTACATTTCAGTAGTACATGTGGCAAAGGTACTAAAATAAAAAGTCTTATTGAAACAGGATGCACAAAATCACTATATTTATTTATTTATTTATTTGTTTACAAAAGGAACAATTATAACATGGTAACGTGCTTTTCTTATTAACTAAAGTATGCTGATTTCCACCTACTTCTTTATAACACAAACACTGTTTAAGATTCTTCTCTCTTTTACATGTAAAGTGGGGTGATTCCCCCACTATTTTCTTTACTTCAGGATTGGACTCAAATTCCCCAGTTATTCCTAATTATATCCCTAATGTGAAGTGTACATCTATTATATTGTGTGTTTTTTATATATTAAACCATTTTTTGCTGAATGGTTGGAGCTTGGCTTTTTCCTCTTGCCTGTTTGTTGTTTGCTGTTGGGTCCTTTTGGTTACCTTACTACCTATTTTACTGTGTACACATAAATAAAATATGGTACCAACAATCTTTGGAGTTCTTAAGATACATAAAGATCAAAATGACCCCACCAATGCACCCAATAGTGGATGCTAGAAATTCAGTAACTTCACCTCTTGCAAAACTCTTAGATCACCATTTGAAGGCAACAGTACAGAATGTACACCATTTGCAAGGACTCATGGGACTTCCTTAATAAAGTTAACAATTTGATTTTTGAGGAGACTATTTTTTTGACAATTTATGTAAAAGTCATTTGTCTCAGGATAAGAGTAACATGTATACAAACTTGTTGAGTATAGTTCTGCATAATAACTATCTGTATGTTTTTTGAAAATAAATATTTTTTACAACAGCAGGGGATAGCAATGGGTTCAGCATGTGGGTCTCTTCACGCAAATGTTGTCATGGTGGAATAGGAGAGGAAACACGTTTAACAGTTCTTTCAGAGATTTGTGGCACCTTTATAAGAGATACTTAGATGATATACTTAGTTTGTAAGGATGATGTTTGGCAAATTCTTTTATTTCTCGATTACATCAATAATACAGTTGATTTTTTGAAGTTACTTACAGTTTAAGTGAGAATTACATTTCTTTTTTGGATCTGATGTTAGTGAAGGATTATGACAACAAGAGGTTGATTTCAAAGATTTTTAGGAAACCTATTTATTCTAACACCTTCTTACACTACACTAGCTTCCACCCTCCACATCGGAAAAAAGCAGTAGTAAAGCGACAAATCATTTGAGCAGCCCACATGACTGCCCTATATGAAGGTTTTTTTAGAGGAATGTTAATACTCTCAAAAACATGTTTTTAAGAAGAGGTTATCCTGAGGACTTATAACAACTCTCTGGAAGAGGCTGTTTGTAAAAGAAGAAATAAACATTTTAAACCTGTATTATCCATTAATGTAGATAATACAAGTTCATCTTATAGTAACTAATAGAAGTGTATCCATTTCCCCTGTAGACAAGACCAAACACAGATATAGATGTAGTTTCATTACTACGTATTCACAGGACCACGAGTACATAAGGTGGGTCCTGAACAAAATCTGGTCTGTAATAAATGATAGTACTGAACTGAAGCAAAAGTTGAGGAATACCTCTTTGGTTATATGCAAAAAAGGACAGAGTTTTAAAAATTGTTTCAAATCCCCTAACTTAGTGAGAAAAACTGATGAACAATGGGGTATGTCCAAATGTGGAACTTTTGGTTATTGTACGAATATCTTCACTTGTGACAAGTTTACAATCAATGGGAAGCAAATTAGAATAAAAGGAAGATATAACTGTACATCAAAAGGTGTAGTATATTTAGCCTTATGCCAGTCCTGCACAGCTTTTTATGTAGGAAAACTGAGCAAAAGTTAAAAGAACATATCTATGTACACCTATATGCCATTAGGTCAAGAAGTAATATTAATGCTCTTTCTAAGCTCATAATAGCATACCCAGAACATGAATTTAGGTTTTTAGCTACAGAACAGTTGAGAATTAATCCAATGGGTGACCCTTGGGGACTACTACTACAGAAAAAGGAACTTACGTGGGAACTATGATTGAATGCCAGTAGTTCCCCAGGGCTTAATGAAGTTTCTTCCATCATCTGCTTGCTAAAGTTAAAAGCGGATGCATGATAGTACAAAACTATTAGACATATGAAATAATTTTAGATTTTATATGTCTTTGGAATGAGTTTTAGAATTTTGGGTATTTCTAACATAAATTAAGTATAATTAATGGGAAATTAAATGGTTGGGAATTTTTTATTTTATTTTATTTTACATTATGTACTATTTGTAACACTGTGCCTTTAAGGTCCTTGATGCCAACATATCATGTGATTATTACTGTATTTTAAATATGGTAGTTCTTTAGAGTCTCATATGATGAAGTCTTGTAACCATACTAAGATGAAAGTGCTTATCTAGTGGATTTGTGGATCTGTGGATTGAATAAACACGGTACCATTTAGTTACTACTATGCATTTGTGCTTTATTTGTTTTTAGCTAGTTTGTATCGATTTTGTATTAGTTCATGGAATGTACTAACCTTAACAAAAATTGAAAAAGCTAATGCCTGCAGTAAAGAGGGGGAAATGAAACGCAGACTTAAAATCTAGCCAAAAAAGGACTGGAAAACCTGTTTATCTGAAACTAACAAGCTCAGCCCTGAAAAATGCATCTATCTTTTAGAGTGGCAAATGAGATCTGGGGGCAGTAAAGCTTCAGGTACATTGCTGAAGAGGGAAAGAGCTGGAGCTTTGGAGCTGAAGTCTGCTTGCCAGCCTAGCATCAGATCAGATCAGACATAACCATCAGCAGAGGGGGATGGAAAATACATCATCAGATCAAGAAAATATTCCAGTACTACTACTAAAAGAAAGCATATTTTGAATTTTTATTACCAAGGTCTGTGTTCATAGACAAAGTGATGCATTTGCATTGTTAGGACCACCACTTCCATTCTTTGAAAATTATGGTCATAAAAATAAGCCAGGAAAAGCCACAACCATAACTTTTCAATGTTAGATAGAGGTATGTCTGGTGTTCTAATCCTAACACCCAAAATTGGTTTTGGATATCAGGACTAAGTTTACACCTAGCACCCACATTGCTGCCTCCAGTACCTTGGTCCAAATACCTGCACATATCATACATGTCCAAATCACGTGAAGATAGTTTGCTCCTGCATTCTGGTATCTCAAGCAACTTATTTCACTTAATACACATCTTGTTTTAAAGATAGGAATGTATTAATTCATACTGAATAAAGGCAATGGACGAGTCTAGGAGAAACTGTCTTCAAAAAGCCGCTATACTCTCTTACTGGGCCTCCAAGATTAGTATATGTAAAGCTGTTTCCCATGTTTTGTTTTAACAGACCCAGGGAGTCTTTGTATTTCCTGACTAGATAACAGCTGGCTATAACACCTTTGGGAATTTTTTTCATTAATAAAGCCCCTTAGCTAAGGTAGTCTTTCTTCAGGCCTTAAACCCATCTTTCTGCTCTTACTGTACAATGACTATAGCTGAAGAGTTAGTTCATTAAACAAAAAGAAGTGTTTTTACATCTCAGTCATAATGACCCCTATGCATTCACATGCCTCTCAAGCATCCTGATTGGGAAGGAGTCTCCAGTCATCAGACCCTGGAATTGGTTACTGTATGGTCCCACACCAGTAAAAGCATGTAAAAGTCGTACTCCAGAACCGACAAGTGAGAGAGAGAGAGAGAGAGAGAGAGAAAGTGCTCAGTAGCATGTCAGCCAAAGTGACACAAAAGACTGCTACTTCTCACCAAAACTTGAAACATCTGTTTAAAGCCCAGGTCCTGGCAAAGGAAAATCCAGCAGTCCCTCCTTATTGGAGTCCTCTGGACATAGTGTCCGGGTTATAAACAGCAAGAGTGTATAAACCAGCAGTGGGCAACTCAAAGTACCATTCAACAAGATGAAGCCATTTAGCAACATGCTCAGGACATTCAGTTTTGTAAGAGCGCAACCTACACCCTGGGATGCACCCAAGTAGGAACTGAGAGTGCACCTCTCCCCTGGTCCGTTTCTCATCTGCTGATAAGGAAGGTGAGCAGAACTTCAAACCTTCAGCAACTGAGGATAAACTCGACAGCTGCGGTGACCAGAGAGTTTTTTCTGAAAAGGACTTCCACCTAGAAGTGTTAGTTTACAGTATATTCTCTCATGCTTAGTGCTTCTGATGGTGCTCTGGCTGAAATCTGGAACTGCTACTGGCAGCCCTAATGGGACCTTTGTGCCAATCAGTGGCATTAGGAACTATCAAGTAATGCTTTCTTCCTGGTAGGACGAGGGTTCAAGACTTTTACCTCCAATATTTGCACATGGATAAGATTAACTACTGGCAATTATGCAGAACTTTACACTCTGCTCCTCTCCCAGAGGATACAAAAAATGCTAGTGTGGCTCTTAGGATAATAATTTGTTGCCCCCACTACCTGCCAGTTATCACCCCCTCCCAACCAATGGACCCATTTATTCCGAATTATCTGTGTTAAAATCAGTCATAAGACATCATTCAGGGAGCTATCAGGAGTGGTTCAGTGGTGGTTTTTTTTTTTTACTTGCTGGCCCTATTCTACTGCATGCACAAAACAGGGAAAGTCATGCAATGGACAGTCCCCTCAGTTCCACAAGGGGTGTTTCCTCTAAGTAGATATGGTGCTCAGAAAGCACCAGCTGTGGTTTTCCTGGCATCCACCTTGGAAACTGCACCAGCTCTTTGAGCTCCCAAACACATGCAGCTCTGCCTATCCCTCCAAGACGTGAGCAGGCCACAGTCCTTCACGCTCACATGCTGGGGCTGCTAACTGAACCCTGGTTACCTGGGTCACACACTAAGGGCTCCATCTCTCTGTGCCATGGAGCTAGGCTAGGTCTTGGGATACAATTTCGTAGCTAGCCAGACAATCATATGCACTGAAAAGTACAGTTGTGTACATTTACCATAAATGTAGATGTTAGAGTGTATTCACTGTTGCAGTCATTGCATTTGAGGTAATCTGCTGGCAGGTTGCCCTCAGTCAGCCTGAATAACAAAGTCTTGGGTCCTGCATCAGTTGCTGTCTCCTCTTCCATGACGTCAGGTCATCAGGGGTATAAAACATGCAGCGAACGCCATTTTATTCAGTTTTTCTTGCACCAGATGTCAGGTGCCCCCCAAATGGGGAGCAAAAATATATATGTAAATAAACAGTAACTATATAATTGCAATTTTAGAAACATAAACTTTACCTTCAGCTAAAAGTAAATACACCACAAAGGCTTTTGAGTATAGTGAAGAAACAAAAAGGTATAGAAAGAGGGATGGCGGGTGGGTAACCCAGACTGCAATAGTGAATACACTTGAACATCTACATTTATGGTAAGTGTACACAACTGTACTATGTTCTTCATGTTTCACTGTTGCAGTCATTACATTTGGGTAGAATCCCAAAGCTATGGATGGGAGGATGGAACTAAACAGCATTAGGAGTGGCTATAAGGCCCTGCAGGACTGCAGTGGCAAAGCCTGCCCTGGATTTGGAGAAGAGAAGTAAATGGTAATGCTTTGTGAAGGTATGAACAGAGCTCCAAGTAGCAGCTTCTAGAATGTCTTTGGTTGGGACCCCTCTGAGAAAAGCTGCTGAAGTAGAGGCAGCCCTGGTGGAATGTGATCTGATCCCCTTGGGCACAGGGGTTTAGCATGGTGAAAATAGCAGAAATGAATACAGTGGCTTATCCATTTAGAAATAGTCTGCTTTGATATAGCCTTCCCCTCTGACCCTGCAGCAAATGCTACCAGCAGTTGCTCAGACTTTAAGAGATTTGGTCCTATTAGAATCTTAGTTGTCTGTGCACATCCAATGAATGCAGAATCCACTCCCCTTTGTTCTGCGGATTTGGGTAAAATGTTGGCAGGTGAATGGTCTGGTTAAGAGCCACACTGGATACCACCTTAGGCATAAAAGAAGGATTGGTCCTGAAGTAACTGTCAAAAGAAAAGCTGTTTTCCAAGACAGAAATTTTATATCCGCAGTAGCTGCTGGTTCAAAAGGAGGCAGGGCGAATCTTTCCAGCACAAAATTGAGGTCCCATGCAGGAGTTGGTGCTCTTCTAGGTGGCCTTAAATTTTTGGCCCCTCTAAGATACTGTTTAAGCAGTGGATGAGAAAATAGGTGAGGCTCTGTGTTGTAATGAGCCGAGATGGCAGAGGCATGGATTTTTATTGAAGAAAAAAATAGGCCCTTGTCAAGCATCTCAGTCAAATATTGTAAAATCTCAGGAATATTGGGCTTTGCTGTGTCTATTCCTTGTGCTTGGTTCCAAGCACAGAATCTCTTCCATTTAACAGCATAAGATTTTCTAGTACTAGGCCTTCTGGCTTCCAAAATTACATTCATCACAGATTTACTGAGAGGTGTTTGAATAAATAGTTGATTAGCCATGCTGCAAGATTCAGAGTTTGGAGCTGAGTGTGCAGAATTTGATAGTTCTGCTGAGACAGTAGAGAGGTATTTGAGGCAAGTACCATGGAGGAAGGTGAGACGTATTCCTTATAAGCGGGTACCAGTGCTGGTGAGGCCAGTCCGGAGCAATTAGGATCATTTCTGGGTTTTCCTGTCTGACTTTTAGTAAGACCTTGGAGAGTAGAGGCAGAGGGGGAAAGGCATAGACTGATAGGTTTTTCCAGCTGAAGGATAGAGCATCCGCTTTCCATGCTTTTTTGTGATCAGTTCTTGTGCAGAATTTGTCCAGCTGATAATTTTGGGGAGAGGCAAACAGATCAGATCGATGTCTGGGCTCCCCCATTTCTGTGTTAACGTGCTGAAGATTTGTGGATCCAGTTTCCATTCGTGCGGGTCCATAAGATTTATGCTAAGGTAGTCTGCCAGAGAATTTTGCTTTCCTGGCAGGAATTGAGCTTGAAGATGTATTTGGTAAGTCAAGGCTGTGTTCCACAAAGCCATGGCTATTCTGCAAAGGGGGTAGGAATGTGTACCCCCCTGCTTGTTTATGTACCACATAACTGTGGTGTTGTCCGTCTTTACCAGTAGTTGACCTGGATGTAATAAGTCCTTGAAGGCTGTCAGAGCATTCTGAACAGCTAGCATCTCTTTCTGGTTGATATGCAGATGCATTTGGGTTGGGCTTTATTTGCCCTGAATGCATCTTCCTGCCAGGTGGGCCCCCAAGCATAGTCTGATGAGTCTGTAGTTAGGGTTTGGGTAGCAGGGGATAGAGTGAATGACAGTCCCTTGTTTTGGTGACAAGTCTCTGCCCACCAAAGAAACTCCTGCTGTAGGCAGGGAATGAGAGGAATAATTGTTTCCAGGCTGTGACAATGATGACTCCAAAAACATTTTAGGTACCACTGAAGGTTCCTCATATCCAGTCTCGCATATGAAATTAGTAGGATGCAGGATGCCATGAACCCCAACGCCTGCAGAATTTGTCTTGCAGATAACTGGGTTTTTGTTGCCATTTGTTTGAAGTATGTTGTCAGTTGTCTTTGTTTGTCTGGCATGAGGTAAGCTATCTGGGCAGTTGTATTCAAGCTTGCATCCAGGAATATAATTATTTGAGAGGGTACCAGTTGTGATTTATTTTTGTTTATGGTGTACCCTAGGCATGCTAGAAACCTTTTTACAAACGCCAGATGTTGAAGAAGAGTGTCCTTGTCCTTTGCTTGAATGAGACAATCGTCCAGATAAGGCTAAATTTTAATGCTTCTTTGTCTGCAGAATGCAATTACTGGTGCCAGGCACTTTGTAAAGACCCTGGGCGCAGTAAATAAGCCAAAGGGCAGTGTAGAGAATTGGTAATACAAAAAAACTGCTTTGAGGCGGAGGTATCTTCTGCATGATTCCCTTATTGGGATAGGCAGGTATGCCTCTTAAGTCTAGAGTTACTAACCAAGCATTCCTGCCTAGCATAGGCAGCAACTGTTGTAAAGTCAGCATTTTGAATTTTGGCATGTCCAGGAACTTGTTCAGAATCGATAAGTCCAGTATTGGACGCCATGAATTGTCTTTTCTGGGTACCAGGAAAAGTCTTGAATAAAAACCTTGTCCTTTTTCCTTTTCTGGCACCGGTTGAATAGCCCCCATATCCATGAGGGACATGACTTGTTTCTGGGCCTCTGCCCACTCATTTTGTGGCAGATCCAGCCATCCATTTGGAATTGGCAAAGTATGGAAATGAAATCTGTACCCCTGGGATACTATGTTTAATACCCACTTGTCCTGGGTAATTAACTGCCAATTTTGAGCATGAAGTGCTAGTTTCCCCCCCCAAGGGGGCTGCCAAAAGATAAGTGCTTGGAGATGGTAGAGGAAAGTCATTGAGACTGCTTACTGTAGGGTTGTGCTTTGTTTCCTCCAGATATGGAGGTGGAAGCACCCCACTGATTTGACCTGTAAGAACCCTGCGATTGGTATCTGGAGTCTTTTGAGCACCTGGGTTTGTCCTGAGTGGCTCTGTTGGACACAGGAAAGGACCAATTTTTAGTATGCCAGTGCCTACTGAACCTGGGTGGCTGCACTTGCAAGAAATCTTTTACAGTTTGAATAGATTTAGCTTTGTCTTCCATTTTCTTTAAAACCTCTTCTGCCTTATTACCAGAGTATCATGCTGCAAAGGGGCATCCAACAATTTAGCTTTAACATGATCAGGCAGACTTTTCTCCTTGAGCCAGGCATGCCTTCTAATCACAGATCCAGTAACAGCGGCCCTGCAAGAGGCCTCCAAGGAATCAAAACCACATTGCAAAGTATGCTTTCCAACCTGTTCTGGTGAATGCAATAATTCATGTAACTCTTTATTGTCCACACAATCAGAAATCAACATCATTTTCTGATTCAATAAGCCCATAACATGCTGTTGATATTTAAGCATATGAAACTGGCAGTTTAAAGCCCTGATTGCCAAGGTTGCAGACGTATAAACCTTTTTTTACCATCTATCCAGCACCCTGGAATCTCTATCAGAAGGGGTAGGATTTTTGGCTGTAGAGGCCTTTACACCCTCGGGACCCTGAGAAATAGTTGCAGGATCAGCAGCAGGATTTTGGAAAGAAATTTGTGGGAGTCAGGAATCCTGTAATATCTGCCTGGCTTACTAGGAGCCGGAGGCAGGGAATCAGGAGCCATGCTTGATTCCAAGAACACATCATCAACAATGTTTAATACAGGAGGTATTGCCAAAGGCCTATGCCGAGGAAGAAAAAGGAAATCCCTAAGCCTCTTTTTTGATTCAGAGAATTCCTGACTCCCAGTGAAAATGTTCCCTTTAAGTATGCAAGGTCTCTCCAAAAGAGTAATCCTCAGGAGGATATGTAAATGTGATGGATTCCTCTGCATCAGAATCCTCATAGGGAGGAACAGAAAATTCATGATCAGAAGAGGAATCAGAAGAAATGGAAACCTGATCTGAAGATTCAAATTCAGTGCCTTGCCTAGGCCTCTTAGCAGGGGGGGGGTTGGGAACCCACTGATCAAGGTAATTAAATCCTCAGCCATTTTGATCATCTGTTTTTTAGGCATAGAGTCCTGACAACGTGGCTCATGCGTCGGTTTTTTAGACATAGAAGTTGTTTTTGACCTTGTTTTTGTTGCTGGCATCGGTTTAATATAAAAATGTTGAGGCCTTGAAACACCCTCAGAAGCCAGTGCCTGCTCAGTGGCTCCGGACCCATCTAAGGGAGAGACATCTGTGGGTTCAATACTCTGAGAATCTCGCTGCATACAAGACTCCGAATGGGTCTCGGTAGAGGCCTGCGACTCAAAAGTAGCGGGTATCAGGGGTTGTGAAAGCACCTCACTGAGTACCGGCGAATTGGCGACTGGCTTAGGAGAAGCTTTGTTGTCGGTTTTGGACCTCAACGGTCTGTCTTTTTCTTTGCGTTTTTTATAAACTCCGGTGATCGGATTGCTAATCGACGACATTTCAGGATAATTAAATTTTGAACCAAAATATTTAGAAGCAAAAATATACAGACGCTTAATAGTGCGTTGGTTAAATCTAGCACAAAACCGACAGCAAGGCACATTGTGATCAGGGCCTAGGCAAGGAATACAGTACAAATGAAAATCCTTATGAGGCATTTGCTTCCCACAAGTAATGCAATTATTAACTTTTACTGACATCGGTAAGGAGCAAGAAAAAGTTTCCCCAATGGGGTACTTAGCTTTAGTTTGAAGACTTCGGTTCCGAAACTCGAATACGAAAATTTCAGGAGTCGACCAACCGGCACTTGTGAACTGCTTCTGCTTCGGGCACCGCGCAGCAAGAAAGACTGAATAAAATGGCGTCGGCTGCATGTTTTATACCCCTGACGACCTGACGTCATGGAAGAGGAGGCAGCAACCGACGCAGGACCCAAGAATTTGTTATTTAGGCTGACTGAGGGCAACCTGCCAGCAGATTACCCCAAATGTAATGACTGCAAAAGTGAAACAAGAAGAACATCATCAAACGTAGTAACTTGTCACATATAGGCATCAACATCAAGACCTGAATCACGAAAGTAGCATACAAGGACTGCTCTTGGACTCGGAAGTTGGGCCCGTTCACAGAGACAGTATGTACCATCTCACTGTGTAGCAGCAGCAGGCACGTGCACCTCTTGATAGCAACAGCTCCCAGGAAAATCAATGAAGTGTTACTGGTGGAGATGATGAACCCGAATGTTGATCCAAGAAGGAGAGTCCCTTAAGTTAGATCTACATGCCACACACCACTGTGTGATTTCATACTCCTTCCAAAAAAATCACCAAGCACCTACTGCTTTTCTATAATATCACTATTCAGTTGCCCAAGCATTGTTTTTACAAGTTGATATCAGAGTGACATTTGGCCAAATCCTGAAAAAAGAAAGCTATAATTTGCAAAACAATATAATATAACCATCCCATTGACCATGATCTGTCCAAATGCACTTTGAACTTTGAGTTGGCTATATAAAGCTGAGGTGAGGAGCACAGCCTCTACTATTAGCGGTAAAAGACCTGCCTTCTTCACTTTCAAATTTTTTGATGTACTGATTTTGATAAAGTCTGTACATCAAAGTGCAATAAGGTGTTGTAAGCACAATGTAGTACATTATTTCTCTACTCAATACCCCTGCTAACACGAACAGTGACTTTCTAGATAGGTTGCCCAGACCCTCAAATTCAAATCTCGAAGTACAAAACACCACTGAATATCTAAATCCACTGCTGTCCAGTATTTGAAAAAACAACTACAAATATATTATCTCCATCCTTACCTGGCCATCTCACTATAAGCGATTACCTAATTCCCATCATTCATTATTACTTGCCTGCTGAAGTAACAAAGATATCTTCTTCACAAACAAAAAGACTTGCTTTCATAAAAGGGAATGGATTGCAAACAGAGTTAAACACTTAAAATATATCTCTAGAGTTTTGCAGGTTCATTGCATTTATATGGGTATTAACAATGGACATGAGCTGAATTTTCTTAAAATGTAGAGAAGAATTTTTTTAGCATACTACACACGAAGCCAGACTTCATTAAATCCATCTCTGTCATTGAACATTTTCTCTCCTAAAGTTGGTTTGCATACTGACTATGAAACCCCCCTTTAGGATGTACTGCACAATCAACATGATTAAGTTGCAAAGTTAAAACAAAAGGTTTCAAACCACACTGAAGTTAAGGACTTCCATTACATTTCATAACTATGGGAATTTTCAACCTTCTGTTTTAAGAAAAAAAATCAGCCCAGTCACTTCTTTAAAACACGGCATGAAGGCGCTGACTGACATTTCATAGATATGAGCAAATTTTTTTTTTTCTAAACAAAATGGAGTGTTGGCTGTACAACAGTAAGAGCACCTTAAGAGCAAGACTAACATTTTAATGACTTCCCTCATGGGTGTGCATTTCAGCTTGTTTGAAGTTTTGACATACCTACTTTCAGAAAATGTGTTCAAAGTTTGATAATGAATCAATCAGTAGAATGTAGATGACTATTCCTGTTTTCAGTAATCATGCTAACCCTTGAACAGTGACTTAATACATTGTCCAAATTCCCAAAGGTCAAGCCTCTAAGAACAGACAATAGTGAAAGCCTAACTTACAAGTACTAATAAGGAAAGTCAAATTCACAATATTTGTTAAAATTCTGACAGGAAAATAGATTGAAAGCCCCTTCCACATCTGAGCTTATATTTCATATACAAATCTAAGAAGTCTCAGACTTTTTGATATGCCACATATGAAGCCCACATTATGGATGACACCAATATCACTGTACAATAACATTAAGAAAATTAATTTCATACAACAGAACAAAATGTCACTTTGTAAGTGCCACACTCTAAAAAGGGGGACACATATGACTATTCAGGACATCTGTCCCAATATAAAATGGAATTGTGTAACTTAGAAATGACAAATTTATATCACAGCATCTTCTGTTTTTTTGCAGAATTTTATTTCATGTCATTTCTCTAAGAGTTGCATTTTGTGCATTCCCCTTCACAAACATTATTCTTATTATTCTTATTATTTTAGGGCTAGCAAGTATTATATTATAGTAATTTCCAAAGTCTTTTCATCTACTCCTCCTCCTTATCCTCAAAGCAAAACTTCGATCTTGCGTTGCAGTGTTGTGACTGCCCACTGTCAGTGATATCGTTCAGTAAAGGGCACAACAGTCAATCAGTAAACTAATTTAAGAAGTCACTGTTAACAATTTATACAACATTTCTTATGATATTCACTTTACCCTCTTTTTTTCTCCCTGGAATACAACAAACACAGTATTATTGTACAATATGTACTTAAATAAATGCATTAGTTTAAAAAAGGTGACAAGCCACAACTGTAACTGTAAAACAACAAAGCCCTCCCTTACAAGTAGCAGTCTTACATGTGGCCAGTGCCACGATGAAGGCTACTGTGAACACTGCCAACCACAAACATGGTAAAAGATAAAGTCAATCAACTGCAATGCAAAATGTATTATATGGTGCAAATTCTACAGTGTTACATGTTGTACCTCTTAGTGGTAAACAGAGCCTGGTGACTCATTTATCCAGAAGTTAGGAAACAGCAAGCTGACTATTTAGTGTACTTCATTAAGCCACCTGTCCGTTGAAAAAAACATTTACATTTCTTGTACAAAAATGTTCCTTGTCCATGTATATTCAATTCCTAAAATTATTACTCAGCTTTCTTTCAGTAAAGAATTCTATTTAACTGCAAAGGCTGATTATGTATGTATGTATGTATGCATGCATGTATTTATTTAAAGATATGGGTACTATTATCTGTTGGCATCTGCATCCTGTAAAGGCCCGCCAGCTAAAACAAACTTTTTTATGTTGATAAAATTGTTATATTTTCATTTAGCTTGTTTTGTAAGAGTGGTAAACTAAATGGGAATCTCAAATGTGACAAATGAAGAGACTGGACAAGTTTGTAGCACTTGATGGTATTATTTGCCTCTCCTGAAAATTATATAGAGAGAATGAGAGAGTGTGTGTGTCCACGTGTGTGTGTAACACTTTAGTCAGAATAAAGGTACTGTGCAAATCTAGCACTATAAGGTAATACATTTGGACAAAATTGGGGGTAGGGGCTTGGGAAACCACGGACTGTGGTTCTTCTCTGTATTTGTGCAGTGTACAGCCTTTACAATGTGGTTGGTTTGGGCCCACAGCAGTAGTGCACATTTGCTCCCCACACTTAAGGCCAAACTTCAATTGTGTATGTATGTATTTATTTATCCTGGTTTATATTCATATATATGGTGTTGATTTCTGTATTTAATTGCAGAGTTATGGGAGAGACAGACTCTAGGCTTTGTTCCTGACCCTAACATATTAAGTAAACGCACACATTCAAATATAAACAAACATTCTATCAGTTTTAGATGCATTTTGTTATGTCAAAAAATCCCAACTGGATAATGAACAATGGAGCTACAAAAGAAAAAAGAAAGCTTTTACTTATAAAACTGGGCTGGAAAAACAGTACAAAGCTAATTACCAACTACAACAAACAGTGAAGAATACTGGCAAACCTGTAAGTCACAAAACTCACACAAGGTGATATAGTGTCTAAACTAAAAAAAAATAGAGTCACCACCACGTCAAATTCCAAGCGAAATGGATGTTTATTAAAACACAATTCCCAACAAGACTTGACCACTTTCACCCGTTTCATACAAGCGTCAGAGTCATTGTTCTTGGCATTAAGTCTACTTAATATAGTAACAAGACACCAATCAAACCAAGTAATTAAAAACAATTACTTTTATAGAAACATTACATGGCTTGCCTGCCAACAGACTTATAAAAATTAACCAGTTGTTCAAAGACTAACAATGGCACATCATTAAAATACTCACAGCACATAAAACACTAGAAAATAATAAAATAAAAAATCATAACTATACATATGGAAAATATATTAAATCTATGCTACCCTTAGTTTCAATACACTGGCTATGGAGCAGATGTCATTAATGCCTGGGGACACTGTGGCATTTAATATTAGTTGCCACAGTGTCTCCTTAACCTCAAGTGTAGTTTTCTCATTACCACCCTGTCATTGTGTTTAACCCCATCAATGAGAAAAAAGAAAAATGTATTAAAATGATCACATATTTCACTGTGACAATATAATGCATTAATGTTTTTTCTATTTTGCATATCTCTAAGATGTTCTGCCATTCTATCTTGTAACCTGCGGGTGGCTTTCCCTACATAAAATGAAGGGAAGTACCACACAAACCAATTTAAACCACCACTTTTGTGTTGCAGTTAGTCCATCCTGGACATTGTATTATCCTACTATGACATTCAATGGTCACATATGGACCCTTGTGTATAAATCTACAGAACCTACACATACCACATTTACTCATCTGGGAGTAATAAAATTTATTGGAAATGTCTTTATTCTTTTCCAAAATTTCTTTCAAATTCTTCCCTCTACTGTAGGTTACTATAGGACGCTCACCTAACTTACTTCTCAACTCACTACTGATAGTTGCATCCCAGCAGTTGTTAATAAGCGTTTTTAATGCCTCAGAATTCTGGTTAAAGGGCAGGACTAATGTTTTATTTTGTGATGAAATTTGATGTGCATTCATTTTTGTGCCTATATTCATTAGTAAAATTGGGGAGTATATATCCTTCCTTTTTTATGGATTTAATTTCTAATCTTAATTAATAACCTAACTGGATAGCCCCTATTCAAAAAAAAGGTCCAATCAACTTGGACAGTTCTATGTCAAACAAGTGTTGACACTCACTAATCTCGAAAGGCGTATCATCTGTCCCTTCACAACCCCTTTCTTCTGGTGAAAGGGCTGCAGTTATCAAAATGTAAGAGCATATTGGAGAAAGTTTCTTTCCTACAAATACTGGAACATAATTTCCCCATCTGGGTATGCATATAAGTAACATATTTCATTCAGGCCAACATTATAAGTAAATCTTAAGAAATCAGTTGTGCCCGTTAGGTTCAACACAAAATCACTATTATGTTCCTTCCTGCCATGCCACAAAATAATATCATCAAGGAAATGTTCCCATAGGACAACGTCCTTCATGTAGATAGATTCAAATACAAATTTCCTTTCCCACTTGGCAAGAACTAGGTTGGCATATATGGAGGCACACCTTGCCCCCATTGCCACTCCAGATTTCTGTCTAAAATATTCACCCTCAAAATACAAAAAAAATTGCTGTTTAAAATGGCCTCCATCATCTCAACAAGAAAATTTCTCTTAACATTATGAATGCCATCAATATTTAATAAACTTTCACCAAAGTACTCCAGACCGATGTTATGCAGAATAACCATAAAAAGGTTAATCACACCAATTGTAATAAACCTATATTCATCCATAATTGACATCCCTAAGCAACTCCAAGCAATGCCAGGAGTCCTTAGGAATATATGGTTTGTTGGTTAATGCCTTCTTGGTACACACATCAATGCAGGAAGCTAATGGTTCTGTAAGTCACACAGGAAAAAAAAAACAAACAATCAGGGCAATAACTTCTGCATTAATAGCTTTAAGTCAGACCCATCCTACACATACAGCTTCCCTTAAAGGAAGGTAAAACAAAAAAAATTTCTTTAGGGACTCTTCCCTTGAACAGAATACCACTTACAAAGCAACTACATTCTAGCCTTACGAAACCATTGGTGTCATGGAAGAAGTCTAATGTCTTTGCTCCTCAACTCTCAGTGCATTCCTAACTAAATCACAGTTCTGTCAAGGTTTTGTTTGAATAGCATCAGGGATGAGCTCTGTTTTACATGGATGGGGAGCCTATTCCATAATGCGGGGGATTCTTTGGGACACATCTGTCAGTCCAGCATGTTCTGTTTATCTCACAAGCGAAGTTCAGATCCCTGGATCTAGAGTTTCTGGTGCTGTTTGTTTTGCACACGAGCAACAGCTCCATCAGGGCTGGATCTGAGGAAGCCCTATAAGCCAGGCAATGACTGCCTCTCTGCAGCATGTAGGAAACTGAATACAAGGACAGATCCCTTAGGCAATCAGTACAGAACAGGGTATTCATGCTGTGAATTCTCCTGGTGAGAAACCTTTGTGGGTGGTTCCAACTGCTTGAAGTATCTGGTTAGATACATGCCAAAGGGGGCATTGTATTCAATGACAGATCTGATATAGACTGGTACTGTAACTTCCTTGGACCTAGATGCTATACTCTTATCTACATGTTGGGTGACATAGAATGATTTTCTTATTAACTTAGCTACATGTTGGTTAAAGGCAAGCTTGCTATCTACACATGTTCCCAGATCCCTTACTACTGGGTCGACATTTAGGGTTGTTTTATTGATGGAGTAATCGACTTGCATTGATACTTCAGCAAACAACCATACGCTCCGCAAGGATGGCATGCAGGGTCAAGCCAACAATGTAAACCACCAATGACCAGCAAAAAACGATTGTGAACACGCAGTAATGAAGAAATAATGATTATTTATTTATAATTCCTTCAAATCCAGACCGGTTTCGGCTATTCAGCCTTTATCAATGAATAAAATAAAGTTTTTTTGAATAAAATAAAGCAGCCTGCATTTATACTAGTCTCTGATTACCTGGAAGCAATATTACAGCACCACCCAGTGGCTGGAGTAACAAAGTGCATGTTCCATTCTTGATTAAAGCATATGACCAGTGACACAAAAATGCCAGAGGTGTAGATATTAAGTCATATTTTTAAAGATAAAAATCAAAGCTCTGGAAGTAAGCCATTATATGACATACACATTACAAGATAATAGACCAATACCATAGTCACTATTTGTGAATGCATATCATAGTGTAAAAAAGCAGAAAATATATACCACTAGTATATATATGTTTTGAAGGGTGATAACCACAAGTTCAAAAGAACTGAATAATAATGAACCAAGTACTGATCATATAATATATTACAAAATAAGGCAAAAAGAGTATAGCGGCCTCATTCTCAGCTATATTATAGATTATAATAAATTGAAATAATATGCTTGTAGATAATACAAGTTCAACATTGTAATTGTACAATACTCAATGTTTAACGCCAACATACCAGATACGAATACCAAACCATACATATAGATATTCGTATCCTGTCTGGATTTGAAGGAATTACAAATAAATAATCATTACTTCTTCATTACTGCGTGTTCACTATCGTTTTTTTGCTGGTCGTTGGTGGTTTGCATTGATACTTCCCCTTACAATGTATTTTTTTGGCATTGAGTTGTAGGTCATGGCTTTGGCACCAGTCATTTGTATGTATTAAACCCATTTGCAAGATGATTGTGTCTTCAGAGGAAATCTATAATAGCTCCCAATTTACAGTCATCTGCAAACTTGGTGAGGCAGAGGTGTTTTACATTAGCCATGACTTCAGAGAAGTAGATGCCAAATAGAAGTGGGCTCAGCACATAGCCTTGGGGTACTCTACTGATAACCAGTCTCTTGGTGGAGGTGGTCTCAATGATCCTCACTTCTTGGGTCCCGTCTGTGAGCCCGCCGGAAATTCAGTGAGTTATGCAAGGGTTTACACCTAGCTCACTGAAAAAAATTAAAAACTCCACAGTTGGCAAGCCTTTTACACATATTACTTTAGCATCAGGGTGCTTACAGAAATAGCAGAATAAACAAGGGTGAGCTATGTTAAGCTGCAGTGTGACTTAGCATATCTCACCAGACTGGTTAATTAATCAGTCATGTCAGCTTCATTCACACCATGTTTATGAATCATTTCTTGCTGATGAGTCAAAACACTGCAGGTCAGGGTAAGCCTTCACTTTTGCTGCAGCACTCAATTTCTGGACCTGGCCATAAAAGTTTATCCAGTTTCTACATCTGGCCCCTACACAGATGCCTCACTCTCTTACTGTTTCTCACTTTCTTCCATCTATCCCTGATATCTTTATGCCATTCCATTAACAAGTCACTGTCAGCTTGAGTCCCTCTCGTAGCCTATGTAACAGAGCTATCACAAACATGAGAAATACATACCTTCTAAAATGTCTTACACCTCCAACTGGCGCTCTTACCTTCCCCCATTCTTACTCACCTTTATACTTTCAATTATTCTGACATCCCACTAATGTAACTGAAGTTCCTCCTCTCTTTCAAACTATACATGCGTAGCCTCTTCAGTCCCTTTGTACTATAACCCATCATTCCTCTTTTCACAGTAATCTCACTTCTGTTCTCTTTTTCCAGCATACCTTTCTCTAGACCTATACAATCTGCAAAAATTGATGTGATGTACATTGTGGAAGATCATTATTTCTTCACATAGTGAAACAATGACTTCAGCACTTCATAATCTTCAGACTAAGAAGCCCCTAGCAGTGCACCCCCAACATTCTGTTAGCCTAAACAACTGCCAAATCTCACTGAAATGCATGACTGAATACAAATGTGATATCTACCCCACAATTCCAGTTCTTCTTTTCTTGGCTGTCCAATAAAACATGAGTCCGTGTTCAATAGTTAATGTGAGATTACCCCTACAAAAAGATTAACTCATCGGTTTGTTTTATTAAATCTCAGCTTCTACCTCACCACTCACTCCATAAACATTATTAGTTCTCTTTGTAAACCTTTGTAACCTATGGCTTATCCTTACAATCATCTATAAAAAATCTGATCTACAAATAATGGAAAAAAAAAACTAATGCAAGCTCTAAACTTTGTGGCACCCAAATAAACACTTTATTGCCATATGTATTTTTTTTTAGGTTTTTGGCTATTTTACTTCACTAACATGGAGTTTTGAGAGAGTTTTGGCAAAGCACATTAGAGTCTCTTCATCACTATAGTGAACTAGGGTAGCATTGTTTGTAGCAGTGTAGCAGTGTAGAGGTTATTGATGAAGAAGTTTAAAAGAACGGGACCTAGTACAGATCCTTGTGGGACAACAGTTACTAGTAAAAGGGCGGAGGAATCACTTTTCCATTTCACGGCTTGTGCATGGTTTGAGAGGCAGCTATGGAATTAATGTTGTAGAATTGGAGAGCCCTAAGGATGAGAGTTTATGTAAGAGCCTCTGGTGGGAAACCGCATCAAAAACTTTTGATACGTCCAGGACAATAGTGAATGCCAGGTTTCTGGCATTTCTAAGGGTGGTTGACAGTTTTAACAAAACTCAGTAAAGCAGTAATTGTGCCGTGAACAGGATGGACTCGAGTGCTGGCTATGTATTAAACGGTTGAGTCACTGCAGATGGATACAGTCTTCTAATATTTTTGACAAGAGTGATAAAATGTCATCTGGTCTATAGTTTGGAAGATCTGTATTGATTCGGCCCTTGTACAGTAGAATAATGAAGGATTATTTCCATTTAGAAAGTCCTATATTTGCAAACATTGATTGATTTATCAGAATTGAAGCTGGAAATGCAATAGTGCCAGCTGCTATTTTAAGATATTCACCTGGTATTTTGTCAGGATCAGTTGTAGTATAGTTTAATTTTTCTGAGGTATTTTCCAATGCTATCTGTGAGATCTGGTTGGATGAAGAAATGCTGAAAGAGGTTATCTGATTTGAGTGATGGCATCAAGCACTTAATGACAGCCGTGTCCGTACACAGTGGGTATTGGCTATGGTTTCATTTTGTTTGTGCACTTGGTGTTGGCTGTATAGATTGTCATGGGTTATACAGTTTAACTGAAGCCCAAAACAGGTTCGGATTATTAGGGCCTGCTTTTTGATTGGTTCATAGGTTCATAGGTTCATACTAGGCTATCTGCCCGAGGGCATTTATAAGCCTAGCCCATAGTTTTGTGGCTTACGCCACCCCTTTAGTTTGGAGAAACTATGCCCATTATTTTGCTGTGCCTCTGTCGAGCAGTGACACTGAGGTAACCCCTGGGGTGTATCTGCGATCTCCCATCCATTGGTCAAGATTCCTCTTGAACAAGGCCAGCGAGGTGCTCTGCCTCACATAAACCGGGATTTTGTTCCACAGCATAGGGAGTCTTTGGGTGATGAATCTATCCCTCCAGCACGTCCTATTAATAACCGTGTCGAGGTTTAAGTCTCCCGCCCTTGTGGCTCTGAGGGATCTAGATTTTTTGAGATGAAGCATGTTCATCAAATCTGGGTTTGACATGGCCTTGTATGTCAGGCATAGGTCACCTCTGAGCAAGCGGTAAGCGACTGAATAGAGCTGGAGTTCTTTCAGTCGGGCAGCATAAGACAGATTTTTGAGACCCTTTATCCTTTTGGTGAGGAACTTTTGTGGCCTCTCCAGCTGCTGCAAGTGTCGGGTCAGATACATTCCGAATGGGGCATTGTACTCGATCATTGGTCTGATGAGTGATGAGTATAGGGAGACTATGACTTCCCTTGATCTAGATGTGAATCCCTTCATGATAAGGTGGGCAATGTAGAAGGTCTTCCTAACTAATTTAGCAATATGAGTGTCGAATGAAAGGCTACTGTCAACCTGGGTTCCCAGGTCCCTAATAACTTCTTCTGTGTTCAGGGATTGCCACCTATATGGTAGCTAGGGTAACCTTATTTTTCCCGAAGGGTATGACTATGCATTTCTTGGCATTTAACTTTAGGCCATGGCTCTGGCACCAGTTATCCGCTTTCTGTGAGACCCTTCTGAAGGATATCTGTGTTGGATGTGTTTTCAACCACGGCCCAGTTTGCAGTCATCTGCAAACTTTGTCAGCCATAACCCTCCTGTGTTTGCTTGTACTTCAGAAAAGTAGATGCCAAACAAGAGTGGGCCCAGGACTGAGCCCTGTGGGACACCACTTGTGACAGGCTTTGAGTCTGACATGGCGCCAGCAACTCTGACCCTGTGGGTTCTGTCACTCAGCCAGTTTGCAACCCATCTTGTAATGTATGGGTTTACATTTAAGTTGATGAGTTTTTCAATGATACCCGAGTGAGGTATTGTATCAAAAGCCTTCGCCAGGTCTAGGTAGGCTGTATGGACTGCCTTTCAATCGTCAATGGCCTTGGTGACTGTTTCGAAAAAGTCAACCAAGTTTAAAAGGCATGATCTGCCTTTGACAAAGCCAAACTGGGTTGGATCCAAAGTCTGCAAGTTCCCTATGTCTTTATTTATGAGATCCATTATGATCCTCTCCATGGCTTTGCAGATAAGGCTTGTCAAGCTAATGGGACGGTAATTTCCAGGGTCGGTGGAGGCACCGCCTTTGTGGAGTGGGACCACAGTCGCTGTGCGCCACTCCCTGGGTACGTAACCGGAGGTGAGACTAAGATTAAACAGCTGTCCTAACTGTGGGTTTAATTCCTCGTTGAGTTCATGGAGCACACAGCCGGGGACACCATCAGGTCCCATGGATGCTGTGTTCTTTGCCTTGGAGAGAGCAGTTCTCACCTGGGCGTTAGAGATGTTTGGGGGCTACAATCATTTGGTATAGATATCTCTCCTTTAGGGGAGAAGTTTGCACTGAACCTGTCAGCCAGTATGTTGGCAATGTCTGTAGGATCAGTAATCTTCACATCATTTTGAACTAATTCTGAGCATATCTGGGAGTTTCCTCCTAGGTTTCTGACATAGCTAAAGAATGCCTTATGGTTGTCTTTAGAGTCCTTAGCTATTTTTTCTCAAAATTAGCTTTGGATGATTTTATGAGAGCTCTTAGCTTTTACTTATAGTGATCAGCGGTGTCTTACCTTTTAAGGATTTTGCTCTATCTTGTAGTAGCTTTCTCCTTTTGTTGTAGAGTTTGTTTATGGCTGGGGTCCACCAGACTGGACGCTTGCCTTTGGTACAAAGAGTCTTTGTTTTGCTTGGGATTGCCTGATCCATGCAGCCTGCAGGTGCTGTTAGAAGGCATTTGTAAGTGATTCAGCGGTTTGAGTAATGTTAACCGCCGGCTCAGGGGCCTTAAAGGAGACCACACTAGTCTTTAGAAGTGTGAAGTCGGCTTTCGAGAAGTTCTTTACTGTGGTCTTTTTCATTTCGGGTGGGGCCGGGATGAGGATGTCCAGCGGGATTAGTTTGTGATCAGATCTCACCAGTGAGGGGTATACTTCGGTTGAACATTGTGCTCCCATGTTCGTGATGATGAGATCAAGTATGTTTTCTCCTCTTGTGGGGATGGTGACTAGTTGTTCCATGGCATTTGAGTTTATGAATTCCAGAAACTCTTGGGCTAGAGTGTTTGGGCTTGAGTAGTGTTCCCAGTCTATATTAGGGTAGTTGAAGTCACCTAGTATGATGGTGTTTGGAGATACATTTATCCCTCCAGTGTTTTCAGGAAGGCCATATGAGGTTCCTGAGTTTGCGAGGGTGGCCTGTAACATGCTACAAATTGCAGAGCAATCTTGCCTATGGTTAATTGCACCTGGATGGCTTCCGATGCATCGTGCGATGCCACCAATCTTGAGGTGTGGGTGTCCTTGATGAATATGGATACCTCTCCTCCTTTCTTGGTATTGTCCGGGTTTTGGAGCCGATACGCATGATATGAGGTAAAACCTGATAGTGCTGGGGTGCTCTCAGGAGCCTTGAACCAGGTTTCTGTCACAGCACAGACATCAATGTTCTCCATACTGAGAAGGGCCTCGAGTGCGTGCATCTTGAGGTTGAGACTTCTGGCATTGAGCAGCATTACCCTTAGTTTTTTTTCTTTGTTTTGTTCTAGGGTGGTAGGTTTAGAATTTGAGCCTTGCCTAAAAAGGCACTATGGGGTGGCAAGAGCCTTTGCCAAAATCCGGAATCCCAGGGTTGACAAGTGCAAGCCGCCCTCATAAGCAGCGTGGCTTGTCCAGCATGTCATCCCAGGCAGACAGACATTGGATCCCCTTTGAATGACACCAGAGTTTAAGCCAATTGTTAAAAGCTGATCATCTTATCTCTGTATTGTGGCATCATTCTTGGTGAAGGTAGGATACTGCTCAAGGTCAGGGTCATACCTGCTTGGGCTACATAATCAGAGAGCTCCTCTATGTCTCTTTTCATGTAGTCCAAGGAGGCACGCCTCAGGTCATTAACACCAGCGTGGACAATGATTGAGTCGTACTTGTACCTGCTGTTGAGAGACCTGAGTGCATGCGTTATGTGGCGGATTCTAGCACTCGACAGGCAGCTTACTGTGACCTTCTCCTTACTCAGTCTGGTGAGAGGGACGTCAGTGTGTCTGACTATGGAGTCACCAATGACTAGTGTGTCTGGCATTGTGTTTGGCCTTAAGGGCTGTGACTGCTTGACACTCTGACTGTGTGGTCTATGTGTTGCAGGTGTTGTGTTCTGAGGTGGTAGTTGTTTGGGTGTCTGCTTTGGTGGCCTCTGTTGTTTTGGTAGATTTTTGATCAGAGCCTCCGAGTATGTCTTTGTGTGTTTATGTGTATGATTTGAGGTTGTGATGGTATTATGTGAGACTGGGTCTTTAGTGTGTGTGGTTACCTTCTCCTCATGTCTGGTCATGCCAGTCCTATGTTGAGAGAGCTCAGCCTCCAGTTTGGCCGTATAGTTGCATCTCTCGCATGTATTTGTGTTTTGTGGGAGGAGGAGAGGGTTGTCTGTGTACATGAGGCAATTGTAACATTGCCTCAATATTCCCAGGTTCACCAGCTGAGCAGGTTGAGTTGAGTAACAGGTTTTCTCATCTTTGGTGATGAGTTGTTTTGTTAGATTTCTTAGTTGCCTACATGCTAGTAAAGTAGGAACGGTTTTATTTATTCTGCAGAACTTCCAGGGTTTGTTTCTTTGTTTCATGAAATGTGACCAGCTTCATAATCAGCCAGCAGATTACTCCCTCAAGTGCACATTATTTGGCACCGTCAATTTCCAAACTAAAACTGCTGGAAAAACTCTAGGTTTAGGGGAGGGCTTGGCAAAAACCTAATGTTGAGAGAAACTCTAAATGGACACCACCTACTGGCTTTGTTAAAAAAAACAGCATCTAAAAAGGAGGTGTTTGAACTAGTACAGTTTCAAAAATATCCTCCCTATTATTTGCAACACATACAAATTATTAATGAGCACAAAGTCTGAATATGTACGTTTGTAAAACTCTGCTGTATACATCAAACATATTACTACTGATGAAAAAACACAAATTGGCCAAATTCAAATAGCTGCTCCCCAAGCTCAGATAACTTAGCCCCTTCGTTCATTTACCTTTGAAAGGACTTCATCTCCCACCCTCTCACTCACATATACATCTAATTAACTAATAAGATCATGCCTAAGATGTGGAAAACAGCTGTAATCAGTCCTCTTCCAAAACTGCCGAAGCCAACCACTGCTTTTCAATATCATACCACCTTAATACTTATCACTTTAGATAAAGCACTAGAAAATTATCTCTAAGCAAATTATTGCTTATTTACATCAATAACATCTTCTATCCGGAAAGAAACATGGATTCTGGTCTGGACGCAGCACCATAACAGCTCTCTACTCCCTCACAGATAACATCCTATACAATATGGATCAAGGCAACCTGACAGGAGCGGTCTTCAGTGACCTCACAAAGCATTTGATCTAACCGATCATAACTTACTATTTAACAAATTAACTAAAATAGGCATTAGTGGCAAAGCAAAACCTTGGCTTGTAGATTTTCACACCAATACATCCTTCACGGTGAAAAAGGGCACTACCACATCTGATAAAGCTCCTCTTATAAAAGGAGTCCCACAGGGTTCCACTTTAGTCCAGTCTGTTATTTTCCATATTTATCAACAAACTCCCATCTGATTACCATCTGATACCTCTAATTCTTTGTGCAGATGGCATGCTCAACTAGAGGCCAAACAAATCTCATTCTATTATTCATACTTGGCTCCAAGTTGACCTCCAAACCCTCAACCAATGACTAATACACCAGCAACTTATACTCAATCCCTCAAAACAAAAGCAAGAGTATTAGGAACTAACCAACAAATAGCCAAAGCACCCAGCTTTTTTAATATTAAAGATATTAACAATACACAGTAAAAACTACCACATCCATCAAATACATTTCCATTTACTTAGACCGATCTCAGCTTTCAACTACACATTCAAAACACACAAACAGATCTACACACCACTGTTCTGGGAAAACAAACCACCTAGGAACACAATTTGTGAGAGATGCAATTACATTAAGAACAGAGTCTATGCTCTCTCCCTCACAATCCAGTATATCTGATGCTGAGAAAGTTATCAACACACTCACTTGACCTCAAACACCACCCTCAAATACACAACACACATCCACATATGTGGAGGTTCTCAACAAAAACATACTCAAACAAAGGAGACCTCAGAGGCAAAAACACACTCAAACTCCACAACCCTCCACACCACATACCACACATAGTCCACACCTGTGTCTCAAAATCACAAAGGCCTAACCATAAACCCAACATATTAGTCATCGGAGACTCCATTGTGAGATGCACAGATGTGCCTCTCACCAGGGTGGATGACGAAAAAGTCACAGTTAGTTGTCTGTCAGGTCCCAGAATCTGCCATATCACACAGGCACTCAAGTCTCTCAACAACAGGTACTGTTATGACTCTGTCATAGTCCATGCTGGGGTGAACGATTTGACACGTACCTCCCTGGACTATATGAAGAGAGACATGATTGAGCTCACTGAATATGTGTCCCAGGCAGGTATGTTCCTAGCCTTAAGCAGCATTCTACCGTCACCGAGAATGATGCCTTAACACAAACAGAAAATGATTGACTTTAACAATTGGCTTAGTTTCTGGTGTCATTCCAGGGGGATCCAGTACCTGACAGCCTGGGAAGATATAATCGACAGACCACGATGCTTTGCTAGAGACAGCCTGCATCCGTCTCACTTGGGCTTCAGGCTTCTGGCAAAGGTCCTTGCCTCCCCTACAGTGCCTTTTTTAGGAAAAGTCCTGAGGTCGATAAAACCAACATAAAAATTTCAACAAAACGCAAATTAAAGGTCAAGCTGCTAAATGCTAGGAGTCTAAACATGAAACTGCACTCAATGCAAGCATTCTTAACCCTGGAAGAAGCTGACATTTGTGCAGTCACAGAAACCTGGTTCAAAGCTGCAGAGAGCACCCCAGCCTTACCTGGTTACTCATCTTATCATGCATTCAGACCCCAAACTGTGGGCAGCAAAGCCAAAGGAGGTGGAGTTTCAATGTATATTAAAGACACATACACCTCCAGGCTTGTCCAACATTACGACGCACAGGAGACACTCCAGGTGCAATTAACCATTGACAAGACTCTTAATCAAATCATAGATAGCTACATGCTCCCAAATTTGACTTAAGATGCCCACACTCCACCTATCTGGACCTCTTTGAATCTATCAAGATTCAACCCTTTACCCTGATTTTGGGCGACCTTAGCTACCCAATCATAGATTGGAAAACCTACTCATGCCAGAACGCAAATGCCCAAAGTCCTTGATTTTATCAATGCAAATGCTTTGCAGCAGCAAGTTAACACCCCCACAAGAGGTGATAATATATTGGACTTGGTATCAACCGACATGAGTAACCATTGCAGCACCCCTACAGTATCATCCTCCCTGGTAAGATCTCATCATAAAGTGATCACTTTCGAAGTCAGCATCTCCCCTGACCCCCTCTAGCTATGGTCAAACAAAAAAACTTCAAATTCCATAGGTGATTAAAACCTCCTGAGTGATGGCATAAACAGCTTCACAGCCCCCTCTCCCTGTGTTGGAACTGGCACCAATGTCTAAATCTACACCAAAGTACTATACAAGCACTTATATACATGCATGGAATCCAGAATATCTGACAGGGCAAAATCCTCCTCCACAAGGAAGAGTAAACTTGTCTGGTGGACATCTGCAATAGATAAACTACATAACAAAAATAAAGAATTGCTATCCAGGACCAAGAAGGAACAGGTACCAAATTGGAAGAAATCTCTACTTAGTCAGAACAAGCAAATGAGAGCACTAGTGAAATCCTCTAAAGCCAACTTTGAGTCCAAATTGGCCACATCTACTAGAGACAATCATAAGGCCTTCTTCACACATGTCTGCAATCTCAAAGGAAGCACCCAAATCTGTTCAGAAATGATGGTCAAGGACGCCACATACACAGATGCTGCAGAGATACAGCCAACCTACTGGCTGACATATTCAATGAAAACTTCACTCCTCTGCCCCACCCATTAGTAAATCAGGACATTCCCAGTACCTGTCCCCCTCCCTTTATCTCTAGGGAACAAGTCATAACTGCCCTCTCACAGGCAAAAAATACAGCCTTCACAGGACCCGATAACATCCCAGGCTGCATCCTACATGAACTCAGGCATGAACTTGCAGCACCACTAGGAATTTCTACTCAACCAAACCAGAGTATCAGATCAGATTTGTCCCAGCTAAGTGGAGGACAGCCACTGTCATCCCTTTGCACAAAGGTGGAGCATCCACTGATCCAGGAAATTATATACCCATCAGCCTAACTAAATTGATCTGCAAGGCCATGGAACGGATCATCATGGACCCCATTAACAGGGACATTGGCAACCTCCAAACACTCGACCCCACATAGTTTGGCTTTGTCAAGGGGAGGTAATGTCTGTTAAATCTGGTTCAGTTTTTTGAGACAATCACAAAAGCCATGGACGAAGGAAGATGCACATTGCCTACCTTGACCTGGCCTAGACCTTCAACACTATTCCCCACTCGGGCATAGCAGATGAAATCTCTCAACTAGGAATCAATCCATATCTTATCAGATGGGTAGCAAACTGGCTCAATGATAGAACCCACCTAATCAAAATAGGGGAAGCCACCTGAAGCAATAGACATGTAATGAGCTGTGTACCCCAGGGATTGGTCTTGGGGCCTCTGTTACTCGGGATATACTTTTCTGAGGTGCAAGCCAAAACCAATGGACTATGGCTGACCAGATTTGCAGATGACTGCAAGCTGGGCGTGGTCATCATTTCTCCAAGTGATGTGGACGTCCTCCAAGAGGGTCTCACCCAAACAAATAACTGCTGCCAGAAACATGGCCTCAAGCTGAATGCCAAAAAATGCATCATCATCTCTGCTCTTTTTAATTTCTCCAAGTCTTTTGGGTTTCTAATACCGTGATGGGACTGGACCCCATTCCTAAGTCAAAGTACAATTAAAGTTCATAAAATGAGTATTGTTTCATTCTTTGATGTTAGTCAAAAGTGCTCTTCGCAGCAATTGCAATGTGCCCAGTAATGACTCCTTCTGCAATTCGTACAGTGTTACATGAAATGGTAACATATCTAAATAAGATTGTAAATTCTTTTAGAAAGCCTGGACTAAACTACTACTGTTCAATTAAAAGTGCACTGGAACTTAGAAAATTGCCACATTGTTTACATGACTAATTGTATTTTATTTTATTTTTTTCTACAAATTGATTTTAAATACCATTTTAAATCATTTGAAATTTAAGTGTATATTTTGTTTCCATCATCATACATATATTTTTATTTTTTTCTGGTTCTCTTTTTTCCACTTTATTCTAAATGATGGTAATAACAATACTAACTAATTATACAATTATATAGGTTTCTAGGGTTCTTGTACACAGACCTGAAGAAGTCTAGAAGGATGAAAGCAATCTTTGTTAACAATAGGTTATGAAAATAGAAACTGATTTTTACATGCAAAATGTATATGTATATATTTATATATAATTTTTGATCGCAAAATGAACTAAGGTTGATATATTTCCAGCCATGTAGTATATTACCTTGTATAAAATCACAGACTTAATAATCTACTTAATAATTTGGTTAAATAAGATGCACCATTAAAGTACATTAGGGCTATATATTATTATGATAGCTACTAGGTAGGGCAGGACCAGCTCGAATGTCACACTGACGGGGGAAGAGATGTGAATTTAACATGTGTACCAATAACACTTTGTTTTACAGCACAATAAACCACTCCCATGCCTGATAAAAAGTATATATATATTTAGAAAGCTTGTGAGGAAATTATTACTCTATTTTTGTTTTACTTGGATCGCTTGTCTGTGTACTTAATAAAGGATTTTCGACTGGAAACAGACTGCCTGCCTTGTTTGGATTACTTTCGAATACTTAGTAATAATGCTGTAGAATTATATATTTTCTATTTTTACTTTTTGACTTGAGTTTACGTTTGCTACTTCTACTACTACTGTCTGATCTGATTAATATACAGTGATTAACTAGAAATATATGGACTGAAAATCTTCCACACAGAGACGTTTCTTACACTGTTTTTTAACTTCTTTTTTATAAGACCAGTTGCTCCTACTACTATTGGAACCATCTGGGTACCTTTCTTCCACATGGCTCAAGGTATTTTATGACTTTGTGTCTCTCTGTACGCAAGACACTGTAGACACTATGTGTGGCGATTTCAATGATCAATGCTACTTTTGTCTTCTTTTCTTGGACCACTATACCCGGTTTTCTAGCATTTATCTCTTGTTCTGTTGGTATTGGGTGATAACATGTGATATAAACTTCATCATTTTCTATGATTCTTTGTGGCTCATGTTTCCAGTGTTTTTCAGCCACTTCAGTACCATAACGTTTGCACAATCTTGCCACATTATTATGCCTTTCAGTATACAGTACCTCTGCCATTAGTGCGTTGCAACCATCAACAAGGTTCCAATTTGGTTTTACAAAACCTGCATATGTCTGTTTCTCCCACATATTCAATGGACTTTGTAAACAAGCATGTACGTAGCCCACTATCTTGGGCTGCCAACATTCATCTTTCATTTCTTGATGTGAAGTCACCTCTCCTTAACCATTCCTGCGTTCATTCTTGATCAACATGAGGGTCTTCCAGAAGTTTTCTATACTTGCAACTATATTTATGTTTTTTCCACATCCTCTTTGAGGGAGAGTGATGTCCCCACATATCACATTAATAAGAATGTCCTAGGCATTCAATCAGTCATGAGGGATTTGGGCAACTAGGTTTATAGCAACCTGACTTTTGACCACCATGTTGCTTCCGTTGTACGGAAAGCTTTCTATATGGCACACCGCATAAGTAAGGGTATCTCTTCTAGAGACAAGGAGGTCATAACATCCCTGTATTCTTCCCTTATAAGGCCAGTTATTGAGTACAATGCCCCCCTTTGGCATGTGCCTCGCAAACACATGCAGCAGCTGGAGAGACCACAGAGGTTCCTCAGCAGAAGAATCCAGTGCCTCAAACATCTACCCTATACAGACAGGCTAAAAGCCTTGTCCCTCTACTCAGTTTCATACAGAATTCCTCTGAGGTGACCTCTATCTGGCATGCAAAGCAATCTCGGACCCCGCCTTGATGGGACTACTGCATATCCGCAAGTCAAGCTCCACTCGAGTAACCCGCACGCGCGACCTCAACCTGGTCTGTGACATCAATAGGACTTGTTGGTGGGACAGTTTCATGTCCCAGGGACTCCTCCATCTGTGGAACAGACTCCCTCTCCATGTCATGCAGAGTACCGCATTGTCACTTTTCAAGCACAACCTGGATAACTGGATGGGAAACAAAAAAATAAACCCCCTGGGATTCCACCCGTGTCTCTGCTGGACACGGGCTTTGGGTGCTGACTTGCCTAAACACGAGCTAAACTCTTGGCCTCAGGGCCAATAGCCTAGTAACTTCCTATGATCACCTTTCCTGTCTAAGCCAGTCAAAGCTGCGATAGGGAAAAGAATACTTTTATCTCAACTTGAACATGGACTACGCATATCTGCAGTGTCAAATAATAAAGCCACCACCTTGCAAACCATCTCCAATAAAATCTGCCGGTTCACTACTAACTCCCCCATTAAAGAACACCACTGCCTAATTCTCACCAAATCCAAATGGCTCTGAATATATCTGAGAACATACCTCCTACTAGGATCACTAATTCACAAACCCTTTCTGTGGAGGCATTTTCCACTCTCACTCACTCAAACTCTTCTCCAAAACCCTGACATATAATCTCCGGGGTATTTCTTTATCATTATCCACCCTAAACGTTGTTGTACTGACCCTGCATTCTACTAGGACTTCAGACAACAGCTCAAAGAGTACCTCTTCACCCAAACAAAGTACAGATGCACTCACTTGGGTCACATGACAGGAACCATGCAGCTCTTTCACACCCCCTTATCACCATTTCATCCTTTATCTTATCTCGTCATCCCCTCATTTACTGTCTCTCGTTCATCCTACTTCACTCTTCTCATCTCTCACACTTCCTCTCGTTTTCTACTTCTCTTCCCTCTGCATGCCTCTCTTACCATTTCTACTTCTCTTCCCTCTGCATGCCTCTCTTACCATTTCTATTTCTCTTCGCTCTGCATGCCTCTTTCCATTTCTACTTCTCTTCCCTCTGCATGCCTCTTACCATTTCTACTTCTCTTCCCTCTGCATGCCTCTCTTACCATTTCTACTTCTCTCCCCTCTGCATGCCTCTTACCATTTCTACTTCTCTCCCCTCTGCATGCCTCTTACCATTTCTACTTCTCTCCCCTCTGCATGCCTCTTACCATTTCTACTTCTCTCCCCTCTGCATGCCTCTTACCATTTCTACTTCTCTCCCCTCTGCATGCCTCTTACCATTTCTACTTCTCTTCGCTCTGCATGCCTCTCTTACCATTTCTACTTCTCTTCCCTCTGCATGCCTCTTACCATTTCTACTTCTCTTCCCTCTGCATGCCTCTTACCATTTCTACTTCTCTTCCCTCTGCATGCCTCTTACCATTTCTACTTCTCTCCCTCTGCATGCCTCTTACCATTTCTACTTCTCTCCCCTCTGCATGCCTCTTACCATTTCTACTTCTCTCCCCTCTGCATGCCTCTTACCATTTCTACTTCTCTTCCCTCTGCATGCCTCTTACCATTTCTACTTCTCTTCCCTCTGCATGCCTCTCTTACCATTTCTACTTCTCTTCGCTCTGCATGCCTCTCTTACCATTTCTACTTTTCTTCGCTCTGCATGCCTCTTACCATTTCTACTTCTCTTCCCTCTGCATGCCTCTTACCATTTCTACTTCTCTCCCCTCTGCATGCCTCTTACCATTTCTACTTCTCTCCCCTCTGCATGCCTCTTACCATTTCTACTTCTCTCCCCTCTGCATGCCTCTCTTACCATTTCTACTTCTCTTCGCTCTGCATGCCTCTTACCATTTCTACTTATCTTCGCTCTGCATGCCTCTTACCATTTCTACTTATCTTCGCTCTGCATGCCTCTTACCATTTCTACTTATCTTCCCTCTGCATGCCTCTCTTACCATTTCTACTTCTCTTCCCTCTGCATGCCTCTTACCATTTCTACTTCTCTTCGCTCTGCATACCTCTTACCATTTCTCTCTCTTCTCCCCATGGTATCCTTTCCTGCGACTATTCACACTGAACCCTTTCTGTCATCATACCTCTCTACATAATGTTATACTGCTATCCCTGTAACATAAGACAGCTCGTTCATTACGACTTCATCTTATCCAGAAAGCTCTGCTAAGCATCGTTCCATTTTTCCATCCATGCTTTGACTTTGTAAACTGCTTCTTGAATTAAATATTACAGCATATTCCTGCATTTGTAAATATGTATATTTTTTAGCATATCCTTGAATTTGTAAATATGTTTTGCTCATTTCTTGTGTGAGCCTGTTCACCCATGCTGTACTGGTCCACTGAGATGAGTATACTTCCCTTGTAAACAAATATAAATAAAAGTTTAGGATGTCTGCCAAAACTGAAAAAAAAAAAACAGTGAAAAATCTAATGCCTTGTACAACAAGTATAATATAGTTCCTACCAGTCTCTTTTGCTGAAGCTGTTCTCTTAAAATGCGATCTTCTGGCAATGCATCACAGAGGAGAAAGTAATGCTCCTGTTCCTCTAAAAAGCAAAGAACAATAAGCTTACGATTCAGTAACAAGAAATACTCTGTCAAAACTGTTTATCTGATACAACTTGGGAAGGTAATAAGGAATTTGTCATCATGGAGAAATAAAATGAAATAAACATGGCAATAAAACTTTGAAAGGTAAATAACAGAGTGCAACATTATACAGGTCATTGGGATTTACACTCATCTCATGCAGTGATGTCAAAATACAGCCATGTGAGTTTTATTTGCATGATGGGATAACTCACTGCAAACTTGGGATTGCTTTAATAAAGAAATACTACTATTTAAGATAAAATGTAAAATGTGCCTGAAAACAATTCAGTGAAACTGTAATAAGACAAGAGTCTTTATTTTAGTTACAGAATGAATGAAGACTTGATTCTTTGCCACTCTATAGAACTGGCAGACATTCCTGAGAAACACTTGCAATAAAACATCAGATTTCAACAATACTATTTTCTTTTGACTGATGCAAGGCTGATGACTGACTAAAGTACCTTCTATAGGAGACAGTCCTAGTGCAGTGGTAGAATACCTTTGATGAGTGCCAGATGACCAGGGATTGATTAATGACATGAGCATTGGAGGGGCTGTAGTTAGGATGTGAATAAGTAGCCTACATTTGTTCGCCCATCCTGAATTAAGGGAGGCAATCTAAGATTGCTGCAATAGTAGTGTTAAGAGCAAGATGAGCTGCAGGCAGCAACTGTGGTGTACCTCTTAGCTGGGAGGTTACACATATGTGACAGTGAACATGCATCTCCAGAGGGCAGCAACTGTGCAACTTGCAAGGCTGCAGTAGGGTAGCAGTGGTTAAAGGCATACACCCCTGCAATAGGTTGACAGCACAAACATCCTTAGTCTCCTCACTAGCTTTGTATAATGACTCAGAAACAGCAAGAATAAGTAAAATGTTAAAATTAATACAAAAAAACATGATCTTTCAGGCAGAACTATACTAGAAATACCAAAGTGGTCATTGAACAAGATGACTAGAAACCTATGCGATCTGCAAGAAATGTATTAAATTTTTGGTATTATGTAGATGTTTCACTGGTTATGTGAATTTGCTACAACCTTTTTTTGCTGACCTCATTAAAAACTCATGCTCAAGGTACATGGTTAGAAGTCCACAGATTGTGCAATTGCATTATAAAAGCTGTACTACGAATGTTAAAGCAGGAAGCTATTTTACATAAAGACAGCTGGTGATAAGTCTGCACCATTGTTTACAGTTCTGTAGTCCCCAAGTTCTGCACAACATGGCTTTTGAATCAGTCCTACACAGGGTGCCAACATGAGAAGTGGTGGAGCTGGGGAAAGAACAAAGACTAAGGAACTGGAATGAAGCATGTCTCTATGTCTGGATGCACAGATGCAGGGGCAGTAATGACATCAAGAATAAGGAAAGCGATGAGGAGAACTGTGGGGGTCATTCTTGGGTCCCACACTCTTCAATGCATGTCACAGACGTACGTCAGGAAGACAAGATGATTAACATCGCTGATGACACAGACATGCTTTTTCAAATCCTTCCTTAAACCCTTCTGCTAACTAAGTGGGCAGAAAGGTGGTGGTTATGGTTCAGTGCAGATAAATACAAAGTACTGTACTTAGGCTGCAACATCCCTGGTAGGAAGTATCAGCAGAGAGATGACATAGCTGGAGAGCAAGGAAAGGATCTCGGTGTGTTGACGACTTTTGGAATGGACCACAAGGAGCACAACGAAAGTGGCAGCAGCAAACAGAAAGCTGGGTTGTGTCCTCATGGACCTAGATTCTAGAAGCAAAGAGGTAATGCTTTCCCACTACAAGGACCTAGCCTAACCACATGAAGTTTTAAAGGCCACAGAAAGAACAGGACCATTAAACTCTTGGAAGGAGTCTATAGGAAAGCCAACAGAAATGTGTACGGGATAGAATGGAAACGGTACAACCAAAAACTAGAGCTGCTACATCTCTTCTCACTAAAGACCAAAAGAGATTTGTGTGCGTGTTGGGCGGGGGGTGACAACGGTGTACATGATCACATCATATATATATATATATATATATATATATATATATATATATATATATATAAAAGCAGAGGAATGGGGAAACCAATAAAAGACACAGATGAAATATTTATGGAAGACAAATATGCCAAGCATATCAGATGAGGTTCAGGAATTAATAGCGAAGATACAAGGTGTGGGGGGGGGGGTGAGACTAAAATGGTGATTTTTTTAATCAACCCACATGGAAGTACCTAGGAATAAATGTTATTCCTGTGGAAAAGTAGGAGGGAGCAAAATAAAAAAATTATGGAAGGTTTTATTTAGCAGTATTTTAAGAGAGGTGGGATGTAAACAGGGTGAAAATCCTTCAGACCCAACTTCATATAGACCAATTTCAATTTTGAACCACAATTAGAAAGCATTTATGCCTACACTTGCAAAGAAAATGGTTAAGGTTTTGTTAAAATTGACAGATTTGGAGCAGTGTGGTTTTGTTGAGAGGAGACAAGCATTTGTCAACATTAACAGAATGATGATGATCCAGAGGGAAGCAGAGTGCAAGAAGGTGTTGCTATTTTTGGTGAGTCTTGACACACACAAGGCATTTGGTAAGTGTCAGCTGGGATTTTATGAGTACAGCAATGGAAGCATTTGTGTTCCCTGATAGCATAATGAGGTTAATTATGAAGAATACAAAGGGGCAAAGGCACGAATCACAGTGGATGGCTCTTCTTTGACCAGCTGTGCTTGAACTCAGGAACCAAGAAGGGATGTTATATTTTCCCTTTTTATTTGCTTTAAATAAGAACCATCAGCAGAGAAAATAAAGGACTCTCAAATTCAAGAGCTGAACTGGGACGGTAATAAAAAATAGGCTTATTTGCAGATGATACTACTTTCTACTTGTTAAATACAGAAAATGGCATTTCCTTGTTCTGGAACATTCTAATAAAGTTTCATTTTTTTTTCTCAGATAAAAAATCAATGAAGACAGGGCAAAGGCTACAGCAGTAAATTATGCTCCCACACATGAATTGGTTCAGCAATATCCATATTTATGGGGACACAATAATATTAATTATGCAGGTGTACAGATTAAAAAGGATGCTTTTATGGCAGCTAAAGAAATGTGGGAGGAGACAAAGAAAAGATAAAAAAAAATATGGATATTAACAGCACGGTACAAGGAGAGAAATTGTTTCTAGTCCCTTTAGAACTACATAGGGGTGAGGTACATTTTTATCAACTAGAGAAGTTGAGAACCATAGTTAATAAGGAATTTATTTTGGAGGGGGAAGGGGCAAGAGTTAAACTGGATAAGTTGTTTCTCCTAACAGAACAAGATGGATTATCATTACCAGATTTGAAGGGATACCTCAAAACTACACAGTTAAGGCTCATATGCATGACATAAGTAGAAGATTAAATATCAAAGTGGAAACAAATTATGATGAAATAGGGGAGAAGTTCACAAAACAAGGAGACAGAGAGAGATTTCACATGCAGGCCCTTAAGGGGAACAATAGCAACAATAAGGGTTGTGGTTGGCATAATGTTTATGATATTTACCTCACATTCAAGAGGTAGAGGGTTTGATTCTAAGGAGAAGTTGGTTAGACTTAAAATGGCCCACAGGGGCAGTTAGCCTACTACTTACCTATGTACAGAATATTATAATTACAAAGTGGCAGAAAGCATTTTGGGAACTAAACCAACGTGGGAATAAGGAAAAGAGATTTTACCAATAGGGATGACTGCAAGCTGTGGCCCAAAAAACAGGCAAGAGGCAGCTGGAATTTAATGCAAAAAATTAGCAAAGGAACCAAGGTATTCAGAGCAAACAGCTGGGGAGAGAAAGGACACTGAATGGGATGAGGCCAACCAGAAGTTTGGACTGCACTTTAGGGAATGACAACAGGCATAGAGTAAAAGATAGGGAAATGTTAAATGAAAGAGCAGCTCTTGTTGAGTTTACAGCTGCAGTTAAAAAAGGAATAATTAGTAGGCCATACAAAATAATACAGGATAATTAATAAGAATCAATCAGAAGTGGTTATAAAAGACTAGGAAGTGAGAATGGAATGCAAAATACAAAGGAACAAGAGGAGGATATTTTTATGGCTCTCAAGTATGCAACTAAGTGTAGAAGTGTTAGAATTTTTGCATGGAAGTGTCTGCATTGCTACTTTTAAAACCAATGTACACTTCAGATTATTTTCCTCAGGCAGACAGTAAACACGAAGTGTGATGGTACAGAGAGGTATACATGGGAATTTTTTTTTTGGAAATACAATGAATTGGTACATTTTAAAAATTCCTTACAGGGTACTTTGTCAGAAATGTTAGGGGATCAAATTACTTGAACTATGAAAATGATTCTTTTGAGCTGGGATACAGAAACTGAATTGCCTAGGCATAGCAAGGCCCTACTAATTTTAATGCTGTTGGCTATCAAAACAGCAAATACTAGAAAGTGGAAATCAAAATCTAAATCAACCATAACCAAATTACTAAATGTTGTAAAATAGATAAAAGAATTAGAAAATAAGGAACAAACTACAAATACAAAAAAAAAAAAAAAAAAAAAAGCATTTGTGGGAACAATCCATGCAAAATAATGTCCAAGAGGAGGAGTGAAAATTCCTGGATGGCAGGACATGAGAAATCTCTGTAATGTTGATGTAAATAATTTCAAAAAAAAAAAAAAAAAAACAACATATGATGCATAAAAAGAATAAAAATGTAATGGTACGTTTTCTTTTTTATAACTTTGTGTGTACCCATATGACTGTGCAATGTGTGAAGTTAAGAAATATGTAATAAAAAGCAAAAAAAAACAATCACATCAAGGGGTGTAAAGGGTACATCCTGAACAGGAAACAAAGGATAAACACAAGGCAAATCCAGCAGATTGTAAGGACTACAAATTTTCTGGATCTCTAAAAGTACTTCGCTGAGAGGTTTTTGGACCCATGGAATAGTCCACAGAATGAGCGTCAGACAAGGAATCCACAGACATGTACAAGATGGTGTGGGACAGGGGCAGAAAGGGTGAAGAGGAAGGTAAGAATGAAGGAATATAAAGTGCACATGTCCAGCTTACAGTGTCCTTCCAATAAGCTTAAACACCCTGTATGTACTGTCAAGATCAAATCTACACACAGCCTTAAAACTAACAGCGCCAGCCAGTAAACAGCAGCACCAAAGCAGTTCATTTCAACTCCGCTTCTGCCTAGTGCATACACAATTACAGCCACTAAAAGTAAAAAAAACAACTGCTTCCCTTACACAGGAAATAGCATAAGGTATATCTGCTGTCTGACAGCACTTCACAACTACTTTACCGACTTTCAAAGCTGGCACAAAACTTTCCATTTCTTCTTTTTTTTCCAGTACATGAAACAAGTAAATCTCCACATATTACAAATAATTATGATCAGGTCTCCAATCTCAACTGAAAATGATGTGCTCTCAACATGGATGCTATGATTCAACTTAAGAGCTTCCATGTCTCGAACACACAATAATCAGGTTACAATCTCAGACGTTATCATAATCCGCTATACCTTTCCAGAATTAAATAAAATACACACATGCTTGTTTAGCAGTAACACCAGGCAATATGCATACATACCGATGGGTCCTTTAGAGTTTGTTCTGATCACACTGCAAAAGTCTGTAACAGGCTGCTCTGTAAATCGTTTCTTCCAGTATAAACTGTACCTTAAAATATATATATATATATTGTTATTCCAAATACTGTGTTCATCCATGTCCATTCAACAAGTGCAAAGGAAGAATCAAAAAATTCAGTTCACTACATAAAAATCAGTGAAGAAGCATAAGAAAAACAATTGTTTTGTACACTGTAGTATGAAAATTTGTTTCAGCAGCTAAGTTTATTACAAGTAGTTACAGATGAAGCAAAAAGTGAGCATCACTTAAGTAAAATCATATTTATTCACATTTATTTACTTATTTATTTGCAGTTTGTTGACGGGGGAAGTCCTCTGGGCCAAGCTGAGCTCTTTTTCAGTGAGGGCCCGGGGAGAAAAACCCCACAGTAATATAGAGGTTACACAAGTAGAAAACAGTAGAATCAAAGTAGAGTTAAACAATTACAATACTGGGTCTTTTAACACATTGTAACATGTACAGAAACTGAAAAGCACATGGAAAGTAATAATACGCAATGGCATTTACAGATCAAGTTTTAGGAATTAGCCATTTATAAACAATGTTTAATCAACATATAGACCACGTCTGCTTTTTGTATTTTTTTTTTTTATTTTTTTACTAGATGCTAGACAGGAGTTAAGGTATGTATACTGGTTAATGAGGCAAGTATAGGGAAGAGTTAAGAAGTTTCGAGGTTAGTAGAGGACTGGGAGCAAGTACAGCTCCAGGTAGCGGAGAGGTACAAGTGTAGAGGGGATTTAAAATGGACAGAGTTATAGATAGTTCTTAAGGATAATAGGAGAGCATTCCATTTTTTGGCTAGGGAGAAAGAGAAGATAAGTTGTCTAGGAGGTCGCTTGGGCTTGTGAACCAGGAGTAAATTCTTGTTTTCAGATCTAAGAGGCCTATTAGGGAGGTAGGAGGTGAAGATGGAATTAAGGGATGGGCAGTCAGAGGGTTTGAAGATTCATTTGTGAGTGGTAGTAAGTTGTAAGTAGTCAAGGTAATCTGGTAGTTCCAGTCACTTTAGTGATCAAAGTGCATTACATTGGTGGGAGGAGTATTTGGAATTTATTGCAGATTTAAACATCTTGTTGTAGCACGCTTCCATCTTGGCTTTTATGGAGGCTTGGAGGTTGATAAGTAGAGGGGAGCCGTACATGAGAGAGGGAAGAAGGTAGGTGGATGCAAGGTTTTTTCAGAGGAGGGGGTTAGGTACTGATTGTGTCTGTAAAGCAATCCAAGTTTTTGAAGTCTTTTTGTTTTGATAATTTGTTGTACATGGATACTGAATTTTAGTAGTTCATCTATGACAGAGTAGTTTTGTGTGTAGGATGGTTTCTATTAGGGATTTATTTTGGTTATAGACTTTAAATGTATCTTTGTGTACTATGGTAGATTTGGATGGGGTGAAAATCATGATTTTAGTTTTGTCTGGGTTCAGTGCTAAGTGGTTGCAGAACATCCAGGATTCAGTGGTAGAGAAAGCAGTTTGTGTTTTAAACAGATCAGAAATTAAGTTGGCATAGCAGACTATTGTTGAATCATCTGCATACTGAATTACATTGTTATTGGAGATGGAACTGCCGAAGTTATTAATAAAGATATTGAATAATGGGGGCCAAGTATGGACCCTTGCAGAACTCCAGTAGGGGTATCCGGGTCGGATGAGATGGAGTTTTGCCATTTGACAGCTTGTTACCTATCTGAAAAATAGCTAGAGAACCACTTTTTCGTGGAGGGGGAGAGAGAGAAGTGAGAGAGTTGTGAAAGTAGGAAAGGGTGGGACACATTATAGAAGGCTTTTGAAAGTTCTAAGAGTATGGTAGTGACAGTTTTTCCAGAGTAACTGGCTTTGTTAATTGTGCTGAGGAATGACATAAGGGCAGTTATGGTACTGTGACCTGGTCGAAAGCCATGTTGTGATGGAGATAATAGGTGGATTTGGGTGAGTTGGGACATAATCTGAGTGTGGATACATTTTTTCCAATATCTTGGAGACTGGTGAGATGATGGCAATAGGGCAGAAGTTAGATACATCATTGTTTATGCCACCTTTGGGGAGAGGAAGAATGTAGGCTTTTTCCCACAGTTTGGTATGTTAGATTCTTGAAAAGATCTATTTATCAGGATACTAATAAGGTGAGCGATGGCATCAGCAGTGGTCTTTAGGAAAGTGGGTGGAAAGTTATCTGGAGCTTTTAAAAGTCTTTTATAGTTGTGGTGGAGACTGGTTGAAGTGTAAAGTTGGAGGTAGGGAGTAGGTGGAGGTTAGGGGACAGAGGGGAGTGTAGGCAAGTTTGGGAGGGGAAGGGGGATGTGGTAGAAGGACTGTTATCTATGATGCTAGTATTAGGAAAGCTGGCAGTAATGTCAACTATACAGTTTATGAAGAAAGAGTTAAAAAGAGATGTCATTTCCTGGGATGTCTTGTTGGGATGTGGGCAGGGATTTTCCTTGGTGCCTGGGTTAAGGAGACAGGAGACGGCATTCAAGAATTGTATGGGTTTACATTGTGGATGGACTGCAATTTAGTGTAGTAGTTTTTTTATCTTTATGAACAAGTTTTTTTACTTGGTTACAGAATTGTTTAAAGAGGAAGAGGGAGTCTTTGTTTTTTCTGTAGTACTTTAGGGTTTTGTCTCTGAGGTGCAGAAGATCTTTTGTGAGTTTGGATAACCATGGGGCAGGATTAGTTGTTATTTTTTTTATGTGTATTGGTGCGTGGTTATTTAGTGCATCTATGAATGAGTTACTGAAATAGTCAATAGCGTCATCTAATGGGAGTGTTTTTAGTATGTTCCAGTTTATACTTTTGAGGGTGTCAGAAAAGAGTAGTGGTTTGAAGTTTATTAGTTTGCGAGTTTCCTTAAAGTGGTGTTGGTGTTGTACAGTGCTTGGTGACTGGCAGATGTATGTAGGGAGGTGATCACTTAAGGAATCAGTGAGGCTGCCTGCTTCAGATATTTTGTTGGGATGTGTGACGAGTATGCAGTCCAGGATTGATCCAGAGGAAAGTACAGTTGTGTACCTACCATAAATGTAGATGTTCGAGTGTATTCACTGTTGCAGTCATTACTCTTGGGTTATCCTGCTGGCAGGCTACCCGCAGTCGGCCAGAACTCCAAAGTCTAGGTCTAGCGTCGGTTGCTGTCGCTTCTTCCCCGACGTCAGTGCGCCAGGGATATAAAAGATGCAGCCGACGCCATTTTCTTCAGTTTTTCTTGCCCCAGATGTCATGTGCCCCAAATAGGTAGGCTGAAAAATACATAAATATGAAATGCATACACAAAAATAACATTTGCTTCAACTACAAGCGAATACACCAAAAAGGTTGTAAAGGACAGAGAAGTGCAGATAAGTCCCAGCAAGGAGAAGGGAGATGGTGGGTGGGTAACCTGGACTGCAACAGTGAATACACTCTAACATCTACATTTATGGTAGGTACACAACTGTACTATGTTCATCGTGTTTCACTGTTGCAGTCATTACTCTTGGGTTGAATCCCAAAGCTGAGGAAGGGTGGCTGGGCTAAATAGGATTAGGAGAGGCTATGAGGCCCTGCAGAACTGCAGTGGCAAAGCCTGCTCTGGACATAGAGTAGAGAGGCCAGTGCTAGTGCTTTGTAAAGGTGTGCACTGAACTCAAAGTTGCAGCCTCTAAGATTTCTTTGGTTGGTACTCCCCTGAGGAAGGCTGCTGAAGTGGCTGCTGCTCTGGTGGAATGAGGCCTAATGCCTTTAGGCACTGATTTGCCATGTTGATAATAGCAGAAAGGGATGCAATGGCCTATCCATTTAGAAATAGTCTGTTTTGAGATAGCCTTTCCTTGTGATCCTGCAGCATATGACACTAAATCAGTCTTTCTGAAAGCTTTAGTTCTGTCCAAGTAGAAAAACTGCCTATGTATGTCCAAAGAATGCAGAATTTTCTCACCCTTGTTCTGTGGATTTGGGTAAAAGGTAGGCAAGTGAATGGTTTGATTGAGGGCCACACTGGACACCACCTTAGGCATAAATGTAGGGCTTGTCCTCAGAGAAACCCTGTCTGGATGAAAAATTATGAAAAGTTTCACAGCCATGAGTGCTTGAAACTCCAAGACTCGCCTTGCAGAGGTAATGGCTAGGAGCAGAGCTGTTTTCCAGGATAAGAATTTAATATCCGTTGTTGATGCTGGCTCGAAAGGAGGCAGTGTGAGTTTTTCCAAAACAAAATTGAGGTCCCAGGCTCTTTGGTGCTCTCCTTGGAGGCCTAATGTTTTTGGCCCCTCTGAGGTACTGCCTTATTAAAGGATGAGAAAAGATAGGTGGTTCGGTATTGTAATGTGCAGAAATGGCAGAGGCATGAATCTTAATTGATGAGAAAGAAAGGCCTTTGTTCAGCATCTCAAGTCAGGTATTGTAAAATCTGAGGAATGTTTGGTACAGATGTGTCAATGCCTTGTTCCTGGTTCTAAGCACAGAATCTCTTCTGCATAAGATTTTCTGGTACTGGGCTTCCTGGCCTCCAAGATAACATCCATAACAGCTTTTGAAAGAGGAGTGCTCAGAATGGCTACATTATCCGCCATGCTGCCAGATTTAAGGTCCTGAGTTGATTGTGCAGGATCTGATTGTTTTATTGGGTCAGCAAGTGAGAAGCTTGAGGTAATATCCATGCTGGACCTTGAGACAAGCTCTTTAGGACTGGGTACCAGTGCTGGCGTGGCCAGTCTGGTGCAATCAGAATCATTTTTGGCTTCTTTTGCCTGACCTTTAGGAGTACTCTGGGAAGGAGAGGTAGAGGGGGAAAAGCATATACTGTTAGATTTTTCCAGCTGAATGATAGGGCGTCCACTTTCCATGCTTGCTTGTGGTAAATCCTTGTGCAAAATCTCTGCAATTGACAGTTGTGAGGGGAGGCAAATAGATCTATGTCTGGGCAACCCCATTTCCTTATTATCATCCTGAAGACTTGTGGATCCAGTTTCCATTTGTGGGGATCCATGAGGTTTCTGCTTAGTTCGTCTGTCAGAGTATTTGTTTTTCCTGGCAGGAATTGTGCTTGCAGGTGAACTTGAAAAGCCAATGGTGTGTCCCATAAGGTCATTGCTTGTCTGCAGAGGGGGTAGGAATTAGTACCTCCCTGCTTGTTTATGTACCACATGACCGTAGAGTTGTCTGTCTTTATCAGTAATTGTCCTGGATGAAGCAGGTCCTTGGAAGCTGTCAGGGCATTTTGAACAGCTAGCATCTCTTTTTAATTGATGTGAAAATGCATCTGGTTCGCAGACCATGTGTCCTGAATACATTTTCCTGTCATATGGGCCCCCCCCAGGCATAATCTGATGCATCCGTTGTCAGTGTCTGTTTGGCTGTGGGTAAACTGAATGGCAGACCCTTGTTGTGGTGACAGGCTTCTGCCCACCATCGAAACTCCTGTTGTAGGCAGGGAATGAGTGCAATTACTGTCTCCAGGCTGTGGCAATGCTGAGTCCAAACACTTTTCAGATACCATTGTAGTTTCCTCATATGCAGTCTGGCATATGGAATTAGTAGAATGCAGGATGCCATGAAACCCAAGGCCTGCAGGATTTTCCTTGCAGATAAGTGGGCTTTTGTTGCCAATTTCTTGAAGTAAGTAGTCAGTTGTTTTTGCTTGTCTGGCGTGAGATAAGCCATCTGGGCAGTTGTATTTAAGCTTGCACCCAGGAATATTGTATCTTGAGAGGGCACTAGTTTTGATGTTTTAGAAGCATGTCTTTGTTCTCTGCTTGAATTAGGTAGTCGTCCAAGTAGGGATATATTTGAATTCCTTTTTGTCTGCAAAACGCAATTACTGGTGCCAGGCATTTTGTAAAGACCCTGGGCGCAGTAGATAAGCCAAAGGGCAGTGCAGAGAATTGGTAATGCATTGAGCCAGCTATGAATCTGAGGTATCTTCTGCAAGATTGTCTGATAGGAACATGCAGGTATGCCTCTTTTAGGTCCAAAGTTATTAGCCAAGCCCTCTTGCCCAGCATGGGCAGTAGCTGCTGAAGAGTCAACATCTTGAATTTTGGAACTTCCAAAAACGTATTTAGTAGAGACAGGTCCAGAATTGGTCTCCAGGTTTTGTCCTTCCTGGGTACTAGAAAAAGTCTGGAGTAAAATCCTTACCCCTGCTCTTGTTGTGGTACTTGCTGAATGGCCCTCATGTCCATGAGGGCTGTAATTTGTTTTTGTGCCTCTGCCCATTGATTGTGTGGCAGGTCTGGGATGCCCTTTGACCTTGGTAGAGTGTGAAAAATGGAACCTGTAGCCTTGGGACACTGTTCAGAACCCATTTGTCTTGGGTAACTATTTGCCAATTTGGTAAAAAAAGTGCTAGTTTTCCCCCTAAGGGGGCTGTCAAAAGAAAACTGCTTGGAACTGGTAGAGGAAAGTCATTGGGACTGTTTCCTGTAAGGCTGTGATTTGTCTTCTCTGCTTTTGGTGGTAGGAGCCCCCCATTGTTTAGGCCTGTATGAGCCTTGAGGCTGAGATCTGCCTCTGGGATGCCTGCATCTGCCTCTTTGTGGTCTGTCCGAGACTGGAAAGGACCAATTTTTAGAAGGCCAGCTCCTGCTAAACCTGGGTGGCTGTACCTGTAAGAAATCCTTGACTGTCTGCATGGATTTTGCTTATCCTCCATTTTTTTCAACACCTCTTCTGCTTTAGTACCAAACAAAGTATCATGCTGTAATGGTGCATCTAATAATTTTGCTTTAACATGATCAGGCAGATTTTGTTCCTTTAACCAAGCATGCCTTCTAATAACAGAACCTGTAACAGCGGCCCTGCAAGAGGCCTCCAGTGAATCATAGCCACATTGCAAAGTATGCTTTCCCACTTGTTCAGCTGCATGCAATAAATCCTGCAATTCCTTGTTCTCTGAACACTCAGTATTTGTCAACATTTTCTGTTTAAGTAGAGACATTAAATATTGCTGATAATTAAGCATATGAAATTGACAATTTAAAGCCCTTACAGCCAGGGTGGCAGAAGTGTATACTTTTTCCCCCATCTGTCTAGAGCCCTAGAATCCCTATCAGGGGGGACAGCATTTTTTGCAGTGGAAGGCTTAACCCCCTTGGGACCCTGAGAAATAGTTTCTGGTCAGCAGCAGGGTTTTTATATAGGAATTTATGAGAATCCGGGACCCTGTAGTATCTGTCTGGCTTAGAAGGTGCAGGGGGTAAGGAGTCAGGGGACAGTCCGGACTCTGAAAATACATTATCTACAATGTCTAGAACAGGTGGAATGGCAAGGGGTCCTATGCTGAGGAAGAAGCAGAAAGTCTCTGAGCCTTTTCTTAGACTCAGAATATTCTTGGCTCTCCCAGTGGAAATGCTCCCTCATAGTATGCAGTGTTTCCCCAAAAGAACAGTCCTCAGGAGGAGAGGCTGAAGGAATGGATTCTTCAGCATCAGAATCCTCATAGGGAAGCATGGAGTAATCCTGTTCAGAACAGGAATCAGAGGAAATAGATACCCTGATCAGAAGAATCATACTCTGTCTCTTGCCTAGGCCTCTTATCAGGAGGGGGATGGGAACCCCTGATCAAAGTAATTAGGTCTTCGGCCATTTTGAGCATCTGTTTTTTAGGCATGGAAGTCTGAATATGAGAATGCTGTACTTGTTTCTTTGTCTTTAGAGCTGCTTTAGTCTTTATCTTTGAAGCTGAGGATGGCTTAATATATAGTTGTGTAGGTCTGAAGACACCCTCAGAAGCAGATGCCTGCTCAGCGGCTCCGGACCCATCTGAGGGATTGATTGCTGAGTGTCCAATACCTTGAGTTTCCAGAGGCCCAGTCGGCTCCACGTG